>NC_091460.1:138118077-138492452 GCF_027789765.1 Dendropsophus ebraccatus | reverse complement strand
AGAATAGCTCAATAAATAGTGAACTCAACAAAGCATGGCAAGACATACCGTATGCTGCTCTACTGTCTCTTACACACAGATCTGTGCAATACATGAAAGCTTAGTATGTCCCACATCAGATTTCACAATGGCTTTTATAACACATTCCAGAACACAAACCACCACTGTCTAACATGGTATCAATAGCTGCGGGATTCCAGGTATTATAGCCATTTGAAAGTAGGTTAAAGCTAGCCTATAAGATCAGGTGGAGAAAGGTGCCTGTGGATGTGATTGATGATGAAAAATGATATAACCAATAGTTCACATTATGTATGTCAAGAAAAAAAAATTATATCAATGTACCATCTAAAAACTGAGCAAAAGCTGATTTTGCTACTAAAGATTTTTTTATGTGCATGCTTACCGCTAATTTTTTGCAAGGCACAAACCTGGGTTTTCTCATATTAAAGACTTAAAAACATCAAGTGATAATAATAAAAAAAAAAAAGAAATCACTCAAAAATAACCCCTGAAATAATGTGAAGCCGGCTGGTAAATGCGGAGACTCAATCATAATACGGGTTATTGTTGGAAAAAAGAAATGCCCTTTGGTAAATGATGTGTTTAAAGAGCAGATCTTATTCTTTAGTAAGTCATTCACAGTGGGCAAGATTCTGTAGGCTGAAAAGGCATGTGTGAAAAATGGCCATCTTTGATATTAGGCGAGAAAAAAAAATTCAAAGGTCATCTTAACTGTATTTAAAGTGACCATCTCACTCATTTCAAGGAGAAATGGAAAGTTATTTAGTTATCAAGCAACATACTTGTATATTGTGAGCCCCATTGTGTGTGTACATGGTATGTGTGTATGTACATGAAATATGTGTGTGTGTACATGGTATGTGTAAGTATGCATGTATGTACATGGTGTGTGTGTATGTACATGGGGTGTGTGTGTGTACATGGGGTGTGTGTTTGTGTGCCTGTAAATGGTATGTGTGTGTGTGTGTGTGTGTGCGCGCGTGTGTGTGTGTACATGAAATGTGTGCGTGTGTGTGTACATGATATGTGTGTGTGTACATGGTATGTGTGTATGTACATGAAAAATGTGTGTGTACATGGTATGTGTAAGTATGCATGTATGTACATGGTGTGTGTATGTACATGGGGTGTGTGTGTGTACATGGGGTGTGTGTTTGTGTGCCTGTAAATGGTATGTGTGTGTGTGTGTGCGCGCGTGTGTGTGTACATGAAATGTGTGTGTGTGTACATAGTATGTGTGTACTGTATGTACATGAAAAACTGTATGTGTGTGTGTGTACATGGTATGTGTAAGTATGCATGTATGTACATGGTGTGTGTGTACATGGTGTGTGTGTTTGTGTGTGTAAATGGTATGTGTGTGTGTACATGGTGTGTGTGTGTAGAGGGTATGGCTATGTTCACACAACGTAATATTTCAGTAAAGAACGGATGCTGATTGCAATGGAATCAGCGTCCGTTCTTTACTGCTGGGGCGGCATTGCAGTGAAGTCAATGCAATGCCGCCTGCTGTGTTTACACAGCATTATTTTGTACATGCCTACTATTTCGGTTCGGTGTACAGTGTCCGGAAATAATAGCTGATTACACAATGTAAAGTAGGACGGCGGCCGTACTTTACATTTTAGTGAATAATTAATTAAATTAACATTCCTGCAACCAATACAGAGGTATCAGCTGCAGAAACATTCTGAATGCTTTGCAACAGAGGCTGTTAAACCATGTGTCATGATCGTGCCTGAAAGGGCATCAGTGCCACCCTCTGGGCTGAAGATCCGACCTCTGCGCCAAAGACTGCGCTTTTGGCATTAAGTCCGTGCCTGGTTTACTTCTGTTCTTTGCTTCTATCGTCTGTGTTCCGGTCCATGTTTTCTCAGTTCTCCCTGCACTTTCCTTGCTTTGGTCTATTCACTAATTGTCTCTGCTGTGTTCTGATTGACAGGTCTCTTCACCTCTGGGTTTCTGTGATTCTATTGTGTGTTTCTCCTGCTCTTCCTATCAGCTTGGAGTCCGGGACTTCTGTTCCCTTATAGCCGGTCTCTCCCTTCAGTCTGAGCTCTTGATAGCTTTGTCCAGCTTGTCTGTTCAGCTAGATCAATCCTTTTTTGCCTGCAGTCTATATTCCTGGTTTCCTTATCCCTTTGCTTGTTTCTTGCCTTTCTTTGTCTTTTGGTTCAGTGTTTCTCGCTTAGTCCTTAGTGTTCATTGCCTTGTCGTCAGTTTATCTTGCTATCTCTGGCTTTTGTTACTCTGTTTACCTTGTTGCATCTCTGGCTTTTGTCGTCCATTAGTTTGGTTCTCCATTCCTTGTTGCCTTCTTGGTCCGGTCCTTCTGTGGGTGTTTGTGACTTTGCCTTGTCTACTGTCATTGTACCTTGTTTGCCTGTACTGTGCTTTGTCTGTGTTTTGCACTTATTTGAGTGCAGGGACTGACGTCCAGTTGCGGATAGTCAGTTAGGACCTGCACTGCAAGTAGGTAGGGACAGCGTGGGGGTTGTCAGCGATAGGGCCCACTTGTCCTTTGTCTCTTTGTTCCCTGGGGCCCTGACATTATCAAGAGCCATACTTTTTTTTTAACTCCTTACCTGAAGCCAATATGGACTCGGCACAGGAGTTATCTGCCCGTTTTGAGGGTCTTGCTACCCTTGTTTTTGAGCTGGCCAAGAAGGTCCAGCTATTGGCCCAGCAGCTACCAGCTATCACTCCTGCCACCCCAGTGGTTGCTCTCAAAGAACCTGACAAGTGTTCAGGAGACCCGGACACATTTTTGACCTTTAAAGAGGCTTGGCTTAGTCACCCCACCCCTAGCTCAGTTGAACAGGCAATTTCTCTGGTGATTTCAATTGATCGCACGCTAAGACCAAGCCAAGACCACCCCTGTGTCATTGATGTTCCTTCCACTGTCCCCTCCAAACCTTTTCCTACTATGTCTCGTTCTCTGGTCATCATGAAGGAACCACCGGAACCGGGCAAAATCCCTGGCCCGTAAAGAACTCCGAAGAAGGAATGGACTATGTTTTTATTGCGGTCAAAGTGGACACTTCATCAGCTTTTGTGCCAAGCGTCTCTTGAGGCCAGATCATCAGCTTCCAGATGACAACCAGGAGAGTCATCTGGGCGCACAGGTGCGTGTGGGTGGAGTTTGTGTTCATTGTCCTGTTGATGATGCCATCTCTATGAATTCATGTAATGTGGAAGTTGGCTCTGGGTATCCCGCTAAGGACGCCATACCTGTAAATTCATGTAATGTAGAAACTGTTTCAGTATCTCCCGCTGATTGTGCTATATCTGTGTCTTCATGTAATGCTGAATTTGGCTCTGGGACTGGTACAGATTTGAGCGGTTATGAGAGATCTGTCTGGAGACCGGTTGTCCATCACTTGGAGTCTGACGAGTGGGAGACGGACGATGATATTTCTAGCGATGTTGAGACATGTATTGTAGGAGGTGCTTTTTCTCCTAGGTCTGGTTCGTCTAGTGAGGGTCCGGAGGCCCCTCATAAAAGGGGGGGGGGGGGGGTAATGTCATGATTGTGCCTGAAAAGTCATCAGTGCCACCCTCTGCGGTGAAGATCCGATCTCTGTGCCGAAGACTGCGCTTTTGGCCTTAAGTCCGTTCCTGGTTTTCTTCTGTTCTTCTGTGATCCGGTCCATGTTTTCTCAGTTCTCCCTGCACTTTCTTTGCTGTGGTCTATTCACTAATTGTCTCTGCTGTGTTCTGATTGACAGGTCTCTTCACCTCTGGCTTTCTGTGATTCTCTTGTGTGTTTCTCCTGCTCTACCTATCATCTTGGAGTCCGGGACTTCTGTTCCCTTATAGCTTGGTCTCTCCCTTCACTCTGTGCTCTTGATAGCTTTGTCCAGCTTGTCTGTTCAGCTAGATCCTTCCTTTTTTGTATGCAGTCTGTATTCCTTGTTTCCTTATCCCTTTGCTTGTTTCTTGTCATTCCTTGTCTTTTGGTTCAGTGTTTCTCGCTTAGTCCTTAGTGTTCATTGCCGTGTCCTCAGTTTATCTTGTTACTGTCTCTGGTTTCTGTTTCTCTGTTTGCTTTGTCTATTGTCTGGTATAGCGCCTTGTCTTTTTATCTCCTTACTGTGTGTATTAGTTATTCTGACCTGGATTTCGTGACCTCGACCTTGCCTCTGGATTCTGACCTTGTACTTCTGCTGCCCGTTTGTTGCAAACCTTGCCCCCGGACTATTCTTTTATTGTGAGTTTCATCTTGTGTTGTTTTGTGTTTGCACTAAATGCAGCGTAGGGAACGCCACCCAGTTGCGGACGGTCATTTAGGACCTGCACAGCAAGTAGGTAGGGACAGTGTGGGGGTATTAGTCATAGGGCCCACTTGTCCTGTGTGTCTCTCTGTTTCTCGGGGCCCTGACACAATGTGTGAACATAGCCTGTGTGTTTGTGTGTACATGATATGTGTATATACATGGTGTGTGTACAAGGCGTATGTTTGTGTGTACATGGTATGTGTGTGCACATGGTGTGTGTGTGTGTGTGTTTGTGTGTGTGTGTACATGGGTGGGGTTGTGTCATTTTGAATCTTTTACTTTTTTTTTTAATTCAAAAATATGAAAACATTAAAAATCCCCACGAAATGTCACAACTACAGTAATACGAACACTATTTATCTTGTCACCCAGGTTATCAAATATATGATATGCCTGAAAGCTCTCAGATGTGTATAACTGTGCAAATATTTATTTCAAGACAGATAAAGAAAAATGTTGACTCTCATAAGAACTGTTATCCAGTCTTTAAAAAGGTCAACATTTAATAAATAAGATAAAAAATAAATATTTTAATGGTCTTAAACTGGAGTTTTTTGACATTTATATCACAATAAACAATTTTATGCATAGAAGCTTTGATATTTCGCCCGGACTGATATATTGAACTTCTTTGAAATATTATAATAAGGTAAAAAATAATATCCTTATTGTGCTATTTATTCTGATATATTTTTATTATATGAGACTTTAACAGACTTTAAAGGGGTGCTCCAGCATGGGGGCACTTTTTGGGGGGGGAACTGGGGAGGAGGTGGCTGAAATAAAGACGTCCACTTACCTCCCCGGTTCCAGCGGGTCCCGCATCACATCGCTCCGGTGCCCGGTTCCTGGCCGCTTCCGGGTGTCTGACGCCGCCCGAGACGCTACGTCTCAGGGCCGCTCAGCCACTCAGTGAAGGAGGCGGGATCCGAGCGGACTTCAAACGGATGCCGCCTCCTTCACTGAGTGGCTGAGCGGCCCTGAGACGTAGCGTCTCGGGCGGCATCAGACACCCGGAAGCGGACGGGACCGGGCACCGGAGCGATGTGATGCGGGACCCGCCGCTGGAACCGGGGAGGTAAGTGGACGTCTTTTATTTCAGCCACCTCCTCCCCGGTCCCCCCAAAAAAGTTCCCCCACGCTGGAGCACCCCTTTAATGATTCCTAATAATTCAATGGGTTATGGTTTTCCCTTGGGGAGGGGGATTTAAAAAGCCTGCCCTGACATAGAGACTAGAGATGAGCGAACCTGGAGCATGCTCAAGTCCATCCGAACGTGAACGTTCGGCATTTGATTAGCGGTGGCTGCTGAAGTTGGATAAAGCCCTAAGGCTATGTAGAAAACATGGATATAGTCATTGGCTGTATCCATGTTTTCCAGACAACCTTAGAACTTTATCCAAGTTCAGCAGCCCCCGCTAATCAAATGCCGATCGTTCGGGTTCGGATGGACTCGAACCCGAACCCGGTTCGCTCATTTCTGATAGAGACCATTTAAATATAATGTATAAGCCAACCATATCATAGAATACAGCACAGTACATTGATATAGTAACAAAACCACTAGCTGAATAGCTGCTGACCTTGTCGCTAAAACCTATCCATATATAATAGCACATCTGAATAATAGTCCTAGCAGTAATGCACTAAAAATGACAAATAAAAATACTTGCACACCAAGACTGCATATATCTTTTAGGGTACAAACTCATTGGGCGGATCCGCAGAAAGACCCGCTGTGGATCCCTGCCCTCTACCGTCTATGGGCAGACAAACTCGCAGCAGGATGGACATCACGCAGCCCGCCCTGTTAACCCACTGCCGGCTGGAGTGTATACATCACCGGGTCCCCGCTTCGGCTTGCTTCAGGGGTTCTCGGCACGTCCTGCTCAGCCAATCAGTGCGCTCCCCCGCCACAGCGCACTGATTGGCTGAGCGGAACGTGAAGACACTGGGAGACCCGAAGCAAGCCGGAGCGGGGACCCGTGGTGTATATGATCCAGCTTGCGGGTGGTTAACGTGCGGGCTGAAGACAAACTTGCAGCGGGATGTGTCCTGCTGCGAGTTTGCCTGCCCATAGACTGTACAGGGCAGGGATCCGCAGTGGGTCTGCGGATCCGCCCAGTGAGTTTGTACCCTAAAGGAGAAGTTCCATCATTTTGAACATCCAGCAGCCGGCAGTGCCTGCCAAGAGTGGCCGGACCAGCCTCGGAGCCCGCATCAGAAGGCATTTTACCCCAAGTTGTGATGATGTCACGGCTCGAAGAAAATGCCTGTCCCCACTGAAGGACTTGCCGCTCAGCCAATCAGTGACTGGATCAGTGTCCTGCCCCAGTCACTGACTGGCTGAACAGCCAGTCCATCAGCCAGGTTGTGTGGTTTACACTCTGGAAATCCAAGAGCCTGGCGGGGGGTCCCAAGGCTGGTCCCGCCACTCACTGTGGGCACGGGAAGAGGTAAGTTCGTACTTGTTCCCCCTTGCCACCTGCCGGATTTTCAAAATGTCCGGACTTCTCCTTTAAATACAGTACAGTTGAATCCAAATGAGAGAATTCCACACAGCAATTGTGCCCCTCACTCAGTAATGGGGCTCCGTTAGTGACTCCACAGTTATAGTTTGGTCAACAAACTAATGCCTCCTAGTGCCGCTAGACAACAACAGTCTAGATGCCCTGACCTCAGTCATTTCCAGTTTGCTCCAGTTCATCTGGACTTGTATAGTCCATTTGGTTCCTGGTGTCTGTGAAGGTTTCCAATCCTGATTCTTTTGTTACCCACCCATTTGCATGTTGACCACATTTTCCCACTTACTGCACATCCTGGTCTTTGACTACTGATAACGAGCGAACTTTACCTTATTCTATCCACCCACAAGACATTGTCTGCAGCCTTGGTACTGCAATATGGAGATTTAATATATGGATAAGTAGCATCTCTCTCTCTCTCTCTCTCTCTCTCTCTCTCTCTCTCTCTCTCTCTCTCTCTATACAGCCGAGCATATCCGAAATGTGCAAAAGCTCCTATAAGTATTCATCAAAGAGAGCAGGGGTGAGGGGGTTGAGTATTCAAACAGCAAATAAAAGACACAACAGCATTGAATCTTGAGGCAAAAAAATGACTTTCACATTGGGATAGGAATAAAGCAGTATATACAATTATCACAGATTATTATGGATGCTGATATGCAGTGTTGCATGGATGAATAAATACTTTGGAAGTCGCACTGCTGTCTACAATTCTAGCCTTTAGTCAAATCCATTAGTATCTAATGTGTTCATGTTTCCTGTTGTTTTTGTGCCAGCATTAATCTCTTTCTTAGGTGCAGACAACAAACCTAATGTGAGTGCTAGGCTTAGTGTCTATGCTCCTTCTCTTCTCCAGCCACCAGAGAAAAAAATGGTATTCTGGCAAATGGACAGCACCTACCGATTAGACTCAACGGCCCATGGCAAAATAAATGTGGCACCTACTCCAGGAAGGACTGTACAACTTATATGGCACAAATAGTGTATATTGCTTTCCATACTATCAGTCTCTGTTTAGGGCTATGTTTACACACAGTATTTTTGGTCAGCATTTTGCAACTAAAACACAGAAAGGATATGTTCACACACTGTTGAAATTGAGCGGATGGACATCATTAAATGGCAAATAACGGCCATTATTTCTAAACAATGGCTGATTATAAAATCTGGCAGTCGGCAGGGGCAGGGGGGGGAATTTGACAATGAGTCTGCACTTACCTCTCCCCGCCCCCGCAGTGAGCGTCAGGACCAGCCACGAGACCCCCACAGAAGGCATTTTCCCCAATTTGTGATTATGTCACAACTCTGGGGGGAAAGGCCTGTCTCGGCTGATGGACTGGCCGCTCAGCCAATCAGTGACTGGAGCAGCATCCCATCCAGCATCCCGTCCCAGCACCACGTGGATGGGGCAATGTAAGTTAGTACTTGTGATTAATTTCCCCCAGCCCCTGCCGGCTGCAGGATTTTCTAATCTGCTAGACTTTAAAATAACAGTAATTATTTGCCATTAAATAGCCACCATCCACTCAATTTCAACAGTGTGTGAACATAGCCTTTCTGTGTTTTCAATCCACTCCTGGTTTCGGTTGCAAAATACTGAGCAAAAATACTGTGTGTGAACATAGCCTAGAATTGAACCTATGCCATTGTGTTAAATCTACAATTCTACAATCTATTGTTAATCTTTATAGATCAATATTTACCATAAGGAAAAGTATAATTTTACTAGATATGCACCAGAAATCTCTGTAAATACACATACTGTACATGAGATTTCTGCAAGGCTTAGTAGAACATGGAAACATGGACACTTCAGAATGGAAGGCTCAATCATTTACCCAATGCATTGTGAGAATCCCTACAAATGCAAACTATAAATTGTAAGAAGCAAGATGGAAAAGGTCACTAAGAGCTTCCAACAGAGAAAATATGTGAATGACAGTATAGCCGAAAGGTGCTTTAGAGGGGATAAGAAATTAAATTTAAGAGGATTTAACAGAAATAAGTATATAAAACTTCTGAAATATCCTGACGTGCTTTCTTCTCTTCTATCAAGAGCCTGTCTACCTTTTCAGGACAAAGTATTTACATAGTAATTTGGTGGAAACTATCCCAGCAGTACACTTCAAGTCCTCCATTTTTTTTCTGGAGATCTTCTTATTAACACGCGACGTTAGCCTTGTTCCTGCGAGCAGTTTATTATGGGATCACTTCACGTACAATACAAGATGATACCGTAATTTTAGGAAAACACTTCAAGTGACATTTTTTTTTTTATTTTACTGATGGTTTAATAAACTGGAAACGTATTTAAATCCGTTGTTAGGTGCAGAGCATTGTGGGATTTTACATTTGTGAGTGTAAATGGAGAGTGTCAGTATGTCATCTAGAACAATCTTCACTTCTGCGGGAAACACAGGAGCAAATATACAACAAATTACAGAATTGTTACGTATCTCTGTTATTTTAACTCTTGACAGGGCTTATTTTCTGATCTTTGTTCCTTGTAATTTTCAAGTCATGTCTGAGAACCTTGGGGGTTCTTTTCTTCTTCTCTAGGGTAATAATGCTAATTGAGCTGTCTATTTAAATGGCTTAATGCTACTCAAAATCCACAAATAAGACAAAGAAAACACAGTGCATGTAAAAATTTATATTTTTTTTTTAATATTTTCATCATACGGCTTTGTATCATAGAAGAATTATTATGATTTTTTTTGTAGATTACCTCTTCATAATTTTGAGTAATAAAAAAAAAAAAAAAAAAAAAATCACCGACACACAGCAGTGGGGGACATCACAAAGGTAGCAGGGGTGTTCCACAGGCGACGGCCTGTTTCGCGCGGCACGAGCTTCTACTGGCCTGATGTAACCATCAGCCAAGTAAAAGCGTGTGACGCGCGAAACGGCCCATCGCCTGTGGATAACCCCTGCTACCTTTGTGATGTCCCCGACTGCTGTATATCGGTGATTTGCTTCAAATAAACATTGCAGGAAGACGTGAGTGCCGCTGATTTTATCTACAGAATATTGTACGAATGTATCTGCTTCATAGCTGAGCACCACATTGGTCAGTCGACACCTGATTCCATTGAGTTTGCTCCCTGCTCTGCACACACCTTGCCAGATTTTTATTTCTTCTTTGTGATTAAAAAAAAGGATTCCTTCTATTAAAGGAGAAGTCTGGCTGTTTTTTAAATCTGGCAGGTGGCAGGGGGGAACTTAATCAGGAGTATGAACTTACCTCTCCCCATGCCTGCAGTGAGCAGCGAGACCGGCCTCGGGACCCCTGACAGGCTCCGGAATCTCCAGAGCTGACACGTAACAACCTGGCTGATGGACTGGCTGCTCAGCCAGTCAGTGACTGGAGCAAGACACCACTCCAGTCACTGATTGGCTGAACGGTCAGTCAATCAACCGGGGGACAGACCTCGGGGGGAAATGGCTTCTGGCAGGGGTCCTAAGGCCTGTCCCGCCGCTCAACCCCCTCTAGGCTGAGATCACTCTACCAGTTGGAGCCTCTGACAGCAGTCATATTTTAATCACACTGTAATTATTCAGTTCATCCATCGTGTGATGTGTCCAGCATCTGTTATAGTGTAATATGACATATCAGTGTTATTTACCACTACCAAAGCACATTTCTGCAACTACTCATTAAGCATAATGTAATGTTTGATAACGATCGTCTCCAGGGGTGCTTCTGCCATGAGGCCCCTTGAAGTGGGGGGCCTCAGGCGGCGCCCTATGCTGTTGGAAGGGGGAGCGGCGAGGCCAGTGTCAGCAACTAGTGAACTGGGGTTCACTTGGCTCGATAGAGAGCTCCTATAGAGTACTCAGGGTTAAATAATGTGGTTCTGGGATATAGTCCTATAGTCTTAACTGGCTAATAGACTAGTTTTTCTAACATTTCCTGTATTGTTACCTGACTACTCTCTGAGATTGTGTATTTGTACTTTGCTGCCCATTTGGTTTGAACCCAGCCTCTTGACTGCCTCCTCTATGTTAGTTTGTCTTGTCCTTTTTTTGTGTGTAATTACCTTATTGCAAGTAGGGACTGCCTCCGGGGTTGTCCACAGTTGCCTAAGACTGTTCAGGCAAGTAGGCCAGGTCAGCTGGTGGGACCAGATTAGGGCCCACTGTCGGTGTCCTTCTCCATCCCTTCTCAGGCTATACCTACCTATGGTTGTGTGACATACTGTATAACATATATATGTTTGTGCCAAAGTGAATTTTTGCCCTGGGTGCAAAAAAGCTTTCTACACCTCTGGGTGCTGCCAGTGACAAAGCAAGAAGTCATAGGCTCCCCACCCTGTCAATAATTAATATGGATGATAGGCTTAAAGCCCTATTACACCAAACAATTATTGTCTGTATTTGGCCGATCATCGACCAATACGGCCGCTAATCACTTGGTTTAATAGGTATTTTTTAACCTGCACAATGTTGGCTGATCGTTGTCTGCGGCAGCAAATCTATCTAAAGATCTAAAAGATCTAAAGATCATCCAGGCAGATCCCCGTGAACATGGGTAAATAAAGCTGTCCCATCTGATCCTACCAGAGGAATGATATAGCACAAATTGCTGAAATGGTCTTCATATAAAAGTATCAGTATAAACATGTCATCTCAGCTTGCTGCATTTGGGGCTAGATAGCTTCAGATTAGTTAAAGTGCCCATGCAACGGCAGATGAGCATCAGAACTGGACCATTAGAGAAGTCCGGCACGGGCAGGGAAAGATAATAAACTATCATTATTCACCTGTGCCCATGCCTCTCCAGTCCTGGTTCCGGGATGTCTTATAAGCCAATATCACGACCCGGTTGATGGACTGGGATGGGACACCGCTCCAGTAAGTGACTGGCTGGGCACGCAATCCATCAGCTCGGTTGGCATTTTTCCCCATGTTGTGATGTCATCAGGACTCCATTTTACAATATCAGTGTGCATCATTTACTTGGGCAAAAGATGGCACTATTACAAGAAGGCAAACCTAAAAAGCAAGATGATCTGGACTATTGTGCTAATAAACTTCATGGCATTAGTGGGCATGTTAACTTTTTACTATTTTATTCACCTAGTCTCCCTCTTGACATGCAAAATAAGAGCTTCTGCTCTTAAGACACAGAGGGGGAGATTTATCAAACATGGTGTAAAGTGACACTGGCCCAGTTGCCCCTAGCAACCAATCAGATTCCACCTTTCATTCCTCACAGACTCTTTGGAAAATGAAAGGTGGAATCTGATTGGTTGCTAGGAGCAACTGAGCCAGTTTCACTTTACACCATGTTTGATAAATCTCCCCCATATTGTCGTTTTTTTTTTTTCTATACCCCCGGCTCCAAACCGCATATAAGGTATGTTTGATCAATGTAGGGGGTTTGTACTTACAGAATTTCTGTAATTTCCAGGGAAAAAAAACTTTTACCATTTACCAAGACTGGCATACTTGTACAAGCAGGTGTAGATTTGTATCATGATTTATGCCCAAATCATGATAAATGAGGAGCGGGAGGAAGCCACGCCATCTCCCTGCCTTGCCATGCCCCCTGGCCGCCCATGAGGTGAGTGGCGTACGCCATGAAAAAGGGGTGAATCTGTGAAATTTAAATGTGCCCCATGGCATATAGTTTTCCAGTTATTGATAAATAATCAGGAGAGGACACCAATTGTTGTGGGGTCCTGGCACCCAACTGATCAGCTTTTTATTAGGACTGGCCGGATCTATGTAGTATAATTTTTGCTGTTTGAAGGGATTGTTTAAAGGAGAAGTCCGGCAAAATTTTCTATTAAAGTACTGCATTGCCCCCCAAGAGTTATACAAATCCCCAATATACACTTATTACGGAAAATGCTTATAAAGTGCTTTTTTCCCTGCACTTACTACTGCATCAAGGCTTCACTTCCTGGATAACATGGTGATGTCACTTCCTGGATAACATGGTGATGTCACTTCCTGGATAACATGGTGATGTCACTTCCTGGATAACATGGTGATGTCACGACCCGACTCCCAGAGCTGTGCAGCTGTGGCTGCTGGAGAGGATGGCAGGGGGACACTGAGGGACACAGGGCACTGGAGGGACACTGTGCATCCCTCTACCATCATCCTCTCCAGCAGCCACAGCCCACACAGCTCTGGGAGTTGGATCGTGACATCACCATGTTATCCAGGAAGTGACATCACCATGTTATCCAGGAAGTGACATCACCATTTTATCCAGGAAGTGACATCACCATTTTATCCAGGAAGTTACATCACCTTGTTATCCAGGAAGTGAAGCCTTGATGCAGTAGTAAGTGCAGGGAAAAAAAAACACTTTATAAGCATTTCCCGTAATAAGTGTATATTGGTAATTTGTATAACTTTTGGGGGCAATACAACACTTTATTAAAAATTTTCGTCTGACTTCTTTAACAAAAAAAATAATAATCTTTCAAATCAACTGGTATCAGAAAGTGCCAGAAATGTGTAATCTACTTCTATTTAAAAAAAAAAAAAAAAAAATCTTGTCTTCCGGTACTTATCAGCTGCTGTATGTCCTGCAGGCAGTGGTGTGTTCTTCCCTGTGCTGCCACGTCTGTCCATGTCTGGAACTGTCCAGAGCAGTAGCAAATCCCCATAGGAAACCTCTCTTGCTCTGCAGACTGGTAAGAAAAACACTTCCTGCAGGACAAACTGCAGCTGATAAGTACTGAAAGACTTGAGATTTTTTAATAGAAGTAAATTACAAATCTGGCACCAGTTTATTTAAAAGATTTTTATTTATTTTTTTGCTGAGTTACCCTTTTAAGATACAAGACAACATAACATACATCACATCATATCTTTCCTCAATGCTTATCAAAAGTTTTAAATAAAAACATAGCAGAAATTCCTAAGATATAAGTAAGGTGTCATTCTAGCCGGCATACTGGATGCTGTATACTGTGTGTATTGAGGGAACACTTGGAAATCTGGCTGTGTGTGAACACTTGGAAAGGTTTGTGCAGGAAACACATGCTTTTTTTTCATTGTCAGCATTCATTTTACATGTTTTATGTCAACTTTAGCATTTTGCAGCCTGGATAATGTGTACTAAGATGTTTTTAGCAGTTTGCATTCTCAAAAGGAATTAACAGCCAAATATATGAGAATAGAATCTTGGCTTGGAAAATACACAGTGGGGCTTCTTATTTGAATAATTCTTCTTGTGAATACAACTGAAAAGTCACGATTGATTTTCTTTATTTACAGTAAAAGATGGATGGAATGAAAGTGGAAAACGGTAGATGGTTCTTTGTGTGCTATGAAGGCAATCTGGATTCATTTCTATTCACATGGGCATTAAACTGCAAATGTTACCCATGATCCTATGCTCTGTATCATAGATAATAAATATGCATTGGTCGGAATAGTTCTTCACCAATAGAAGATATAATACACCTCTTGTACTAGCTACTGTATCGGTCAGGAGGGAATAACTTAGTGATCCCCATTATGTGACCTCTGTCCACTGCAGCATCCCCTTAAAGGGAATGTGCCATCACAAAATGAATTCATGTTTTATTTTTTTTACCTATTTTTTTGTGTCAAAGAGCTTGTCTGGAACTCTATTGTGTGTGTATATATATATATATATATATATATATATATATATATATATATATATATACAGTGGTGACTTGGGTTATGAGCATAATTCATTCCAGACCACGCTTATAATCCAAATCACTCTTAAACCAAAGCAATATTTCCCATAAGAAATCACTGAAATGCAGACAGTTGGTTCCACACCTCAAAAATATTTTTTTTTATTCTGAATAATATGTAAAACAAATTAAACCAACATATAGAAACAGCTGACTATGTCATATTATAAGTTACTGTACAGTATAGCAATCAGCATGTGGAGTATAATGTACTGTATAGTAAGTGCATAAAGCAGGAAAAAAACACAGCAGCAGTTTGTAGATACAGGATGGAACTGCAGATCCCCACAATGCAGTAGCGCAGTACTAGAGGCTAGAATAGAGAAGCAGGGCTGCTGTCAGAGGTCACATGACAACAATGGGAAAGGGGTGTGCTCAGCAAGGACCAATCAGGAAGTGAGAATCACAGAGCTGTGCAGGAGGACAGTAACAGAAACTTCTCTACACAGCAGTGTGAATGGCTGAGTGTAGGTGTAGGCACATTATAGCAGGAATGGGAGGATGGGAAACACAAGGACTGACAGAGACTGCAGGGAGCATGAAGGAATGAGAAGGACAGATGTTGGCACATACATGCAGCACTCTCTGTCCAGGGAGAGAGAAATTAGGGGGAGTCTGAAGTGGATCTGCTATGATATGGAAGGTGAGGGAGACTTCCTAGGTCAGAGTACAGTGCTGTAAACCCCGCTATGCAGACCGTGCCCCTCCCCCACTCCCGCTCTTGCCCAGTACAGGGAGCTCTTAAAACAACACAATGCTCTTAAACAAAGTTACAATTTAAAAAAAAACTGTGAGCTCTTCTTGCAAAGCGCTCTCCATCCAACTTACTCTTAAACCGAGATACTACTGTATGTATATTGCTGCTGGCTCATATAAAGCAATAAACATCCTCTGCACAATTCTTCGTTCTTCTCCAGTGTCCTCTTCTAGTGTTTTCGGTGTCCCCTACTGACTGCAGAGCCTCCACTTTCGAGAAGAACTTGTCTTGGCAGTGACAGCCCACTCAGCCAATCACTGACTGAACAGGACAATCCCACGGCCAGTGACTGGCTGAGCGCAGCATGGTTTATCCACAGGGATTCCAGGTCTGATAAAGCTAGCTGAACATGGTAGTGACCTTCGAACTATTGTCGAAGAGGCAGGCAACTGATAAATCCATGTCTAGACCACCATTCATCACCCAGCCATCTTACCCTGGACAAACTGGGGTCTGTTAAGGGGGGACGCCGAGAAGAAAGATTCAATGAGACCGCCAGGAGCCCTACTCATCCTCATAGCACCAATCCGCACCAGCAGGCCCGCCCCTTTCTAAAGATATTGAATGGAGTGGGCCAGCCGGGGACTCTATGGGGGCGGGCAGTGCTTCTTACGGTCTCTCCAAACTGTGGAGCCAATGACTAACTGCATTGGCACGGAGCGGAGGAGGAAGGTAAGACACATATGTTCCTCTTCAGCATCCCCTGAGCAGTAGGAACATATCAGCAGGTTAGATTTGTCTAGTTCCCCTTTAAGCAAATTTTCACACATCGCCTCCACTCTAAATTGTGTACCATATGTTTGAGTATTTGTCTGTGTAAGTGTATATATATATATATATATGATAATGTGTGCTAAACCTGTTCTAATTTCTGGAAGTGAGTGATTATATTAACCTTTCTAATTCAGGATATTAGTGTCAGATGAAAGGAATTCATTTTTTTACAGATTGCACTTTTGTCGCCTCAAAGAGCAATATTTGCCCTGCGTAGTAGAAGTAAATGTTTAATTTTGATGCCTGTTTCTTGGTATCTTTCTGTGTGTCTGCTATGAGAATGTAAACCCTTTACAATTTTTATCCACAAAATTAGGCCAAGATGAGCTTCCTACCACTTCATCCAATTACTTGCATGGATGGAAAAATTTCAGATTTGCATAAACTACAAGTAATGTCTACAAATGAACAGATTAAATCAGGTTCTAGCACATAGCTACAAAAGAGTGCGAAAAAAATGACAGTGATACTATTAGCAAATTGCAGATGACAAATGGAAGGAAAGTTTTAAACTAATTATGTGCCTTTTGCTTAAAGTGCCCTTTTTTCTCACTTAATAATAGCAGCACTATTATACTCCATGGAACGATAGGCCAATTTATGGAGCGCTCTTAAGACCCATCATGTAAAATCATAATCATTGGCAGGTCAAAGAACTCAGAAGTAGAAACTTTAAAATGCAGGATTTTTTATTTTTTTTTAGAAAAAGGAGCTGAATACGAGTTGTTTACAGAAACATGATATTTTTGTTGTAAAAATATCTGGGATCTCCAGCAGTGGCATAGCTACCATAGAGGCAGGGTAGGCAGTTGCTATGGGGCCAGTGCAGGAGTGGGGCCCGGGGGAGAAGGTGAGATCGTGTGTCCTTCTGCTTAACCCCTTATGTACTGCAGTGTGTAAGTGACCCAATGTTTACTTACATGCTGTGATAACCCCTGACCTCTGTTCTCCAGTTGGCAATCAAGTAGGAAAGGAAAATGTGCAGAGCTCCAGCACTGCACACTTCCAACCCGGCTGATGAATGCCTGTCCCCGCTGATGGACTGACCGCTCAGCCAGTCAGTGACGGGACGCCACTCCAGTCACTGATTGGCTGAGTTGCCAGTCCATGATTTTGCCACGCCCTCCAGCTGCTAATTGACAGTTGACTGCCTTTACACAGCATGGCCTATTGTCCATGATTCAGGAGGGTAGCTCTGGATCAGCTGCACAGAACAATGTAAGTGATACATCATTCTGTTCAGTTTATCTGTCACTAGAGGGACTTATCCCCAGTAAAGCAAAGATGCATTAAGCAGACGTACTTTACTGACTCATGCTCATGCACTTGGGGATAGTCTTCAGTGGGAGCTCAACCTAGGCCTAGGACTCGGTTAGTCTTCAGTGGGAGCTCAACCTAGAGACAAAGGCCTTGGACTCGTACTACCTCACAAGGTGGTCTTAGATATTGTGTAGTCAGAAGGCAGTCAGATATCAGACTCATATCTAAATGAGAAGTTCTTCAAGATATTGAATTTCGACACACATTCTGGCAGATTACTGTTGCTAATTAGACAAGGGCTCCTACCCAATGCCTATACTACCCTCGCACACAAGTCTTGGCTTTCTTTTTCTGCTCAAGTCTACAGTACCTCAAAGTTCTTATCCAATTATTGTCAAGTATTTTTGCACTAGCACTTGTAAACAGTATTGTTTCTATTTTCTATTGTACTAAAATCATTTTCCAAGTAAATATATTGCCCGTGTGTCCGATCAAGCGATCCATGGTATGTTTTTGGTATTTTTTATTTAGACAAACCGAAAACAATCATCTGATAAGTCCTAGTGGCTTGTACGATATTTTTCCGTACCGAAATCCACACCGCCTCTTTCACGTTAATTACTGTCTACTTTTATCCTCCATCCCAATTCACTTGCATGTATTGTGTTTTAACTAATTTTCCCGAGCCAGCCTGATTTCTTTCTTCTAGTTACTTTTCTAATCATCGGGCTCATTATGATTCAGCTCCCACAGGCCTGAACTTTGATTGACTGACTGATTTTCTCAACTATGTCCATGCTTGGCAGGCATTTAATAGTAATTAAAGATTTCTCTAATCTTTTCAAAGGCTACTCAGATAATCAAAAGACAGTCACTTTGATTGATAGTCACTGTCAAGTAAACTGGAAGACAAAACGTTGCAACACATTTTCCCGGGAAAAAAAAAAAAGAAAAAGAAAAAAAAAATCCCAGAGATAAAGAGTTTCAGCACTGTAAAAAGCCTAATTTACAACGTATCAATTTTATTTAACGGAATGCTTCTTATTTATGGAGTACAAAAAGAAAGAGAAAAAGATTTACTGCCGAAGTTGGGATTCTTGTGTGATCATATTTCCCCATGGTCATCCAGCATCTTTTATATAGTTAGAAGTCTTTTGCGCTGTGTGACAGATCAAATAGAAATTCATAGTAATAAAACGAACTCAACGGTAGCCTTGGTTGCTGAGAGATTAAGACAGGAAGTGAATCCTGTGGGCTTTGAAATAATGAGAAGGAATGGCTAAACCAACAGCGGCATTAAAAGGGCAAGAACAGCTAAAGAGTCTCCGGAGGTCATCGGCAAAAAACATATTATTTCAGTATACATCCTTTTGATGTAGTGTTTTGTAGATGAGGTCTGTAGTGCCACTGGAGCTAATAAATCACTTCTGCTGATGACAAGCAAAGCACCTGTGCTTTATCATACAGGAAGCCTTGTAAATTACTGAAAGAAGCAACCGGTGACTCACACCGCCAGGCTCTGGCACAAGGATCCCATATACTATAAAGCATGTTAGTCCCGTCTTTCTAATTAGATTTAATGAAAAACAGGAGCAGTCATGTGTACTTTAAAAAAAAAGAAATAATAATAATGAAGGCAGAGATAAAAGCAGACAGAATTAATCATAAAAAGAAATGAGTGAAAAATCTTGAAACGATCAAACATTGGCTAGAAATTCAAAATGTCGCCATCCTGCTTGTGATATCCGTAGGGAGGTGCATTCATGGAAATACGGATTAGAACGATATAAAAGCAATGCTGGAAAGTGAATCTCTTAAATTCGTCGATACAATAACACCCACCGATGTTTCCGAGCTCAGCGTTAATGGAGCTAAATGACGGCTTTTAATAGTAGTTAGTGTCAGGGACTCTGACTAGGATGGTGATGTGGTGTTTTGGATGTTTTACAATACAGGTATAATGACTTCTAGGGAAATAATCAACTGAAAGGCACCAGGACTTAAGTGCCTTAAAGGGAACCTGTCACCAGGACAATGATATCTAACCTATAGACATCGTGTTATAGAGTAGAATTAACTGAGAAGATTGATATATATCTTTGTAGGAAAAGATTCTGTATAACTTGTAACGTGTTGATGGAAATCTTGGATCATTCTGTGGACGGCTATGTCCACACTAAGGAAATCACGCGGATAACTACCGATGCTCATCTCCGCACACTCCCGCTTCATTGTCCACCTGTCCCTCGGAGTAATTCTGGAAGGTTCACTTTTTGTATAAAAAAGTTTTCCTAGGGCGGGATGGACAATCCATTAGCCATCCTTGGACTTCCTGTACAGACTAGCATCCAATCCCATTTCATTAATAAAATTGACTTAATTAAAAAAATAATAATTACATTTTGGACTCATGATGACATTCCATTGTGAGCGCCGGGAAATTGGGATGTGGGCGCACACTGATGCGCCTGCATCCGAATTCTGAGGCAGTGAAGATCATCCGGCTGGTACTGCAGTACCGGTCTGGATGATCTTTTCTGACACCGGCTGTTCTGTGACCTGGCCGGGTCATGGAACAGCTGTTGTCTTAGGTATGTCAATGTACAGACTCCACTCTAGGCCAGGCTCTTCTTTTACCAGTGAAGTTCAACGTGGACTTACCTCTCAAAAGGGCCCATCCTATAACAGACAAGGGTCGTCTGTCTATATATAGACAGTGGCCTTTAAATGGCCTGTAAAAGCCCTGCATGGTGGTCTTGTGACCATATCGGCTTCCCAAGAGGCAATCATGAGAAGCCAATCTGTCATACTTACCAGACTGAGTCCCGGTAATGACCCTGGTCCCTGCTTGGCGATTACTAGAGGATGCAGAAGAGTAATTGAGCTCAGATTGCACAACTCAGTGCAGTACATATGTACTGCATTGATCCCTTTGAGCAATCAGTGTTAAAAAAAAAAAAGTTGAAATCACCCTCCTTTTTCCATTTTATGAATAAAAATAAATACATAAACATATTTGCTTTCGCCACATGCGGGATCCCTCAAACTATTAAATTATCACATTCTAGATCTCACGTGAGGCGTCGCATTGACACACTAAAGCAGGTGGGATTCCAAGCGGAGTCGGCAGCGGGGGTTTCACACGGAATTCCACCTTTTTGGTTTTTTTCTACATACACAATTCTGGTAAATTAACCCCTAGATGACAAAGGACGTACCGGTACGTCCTGAGCTATGAAGCGCTTCATAGGAGGTGGGGGCCAGCTGCAGTGAGCAGCCGGCATCTCACCATTAATGACAGGCTGCAGCGTGCCATTAACTCCTTAAACGCTGCGACGTGGCCGTGGCGTTTAAGTGTAAGTGACAGGGGGAGTCCCCTGTTACTTACAGATCGGGACCACCCCAGTGTCCCGATTATTAAAACGGACCGCGGAAGGGCTCCTACCTGCCTCCATGCAGTCCTATCGTCGATCTGTTCACTGAGCCTGCACAGGCAGGCTCAATGAGCAGATCGCCTATCACACTGATCAATGCTATGCCTATGGCATAGCAATGATCAGTGTGTGTAAACAATCTAATGTATGTACATGTCCCCCAAAGGGACTTAAAATGTGTAAAAAAAATAAATAAATAAATAAAAATAAAATCATTACACTACCCCAACCCCCCCCCAATAAGTTTAAATCACCCCCCCTTTCCCATTATATAAATAAAACATGTAAAAATAGATAAACATATAATATACCATAGCGTGCGTAATTGTCCGATCTATTAAAATATATCAAGCGTCATTGTGAACATCGAGAAAAGTGCGCGCATTACCGATTTTATGTTACATTATATATAAAAAAATTAATAAAGTGATCAAAACGTCCGACCTTCACAAATATGGTATTAATAAAAACTAGAGGTCATGGCGGAAAAAATGACGCCCCATACAGCCCCGTAGGTGAAAAAATAAAACCGTTATAAGCGTCACAATAGGCCCATTTTATTAATAATTAATTGCCAAAAAAAGGATTTCATAAAAAAAAATATATATATAACATTAGAGAATCTGTGTAACCTGCATATGGTTGTGTTCGGACTGACCTATAGAGTAATAGTATCATGTCGCTGTTACCATATAGTGCATTACGTAGACACAGGAACCCCCCAAACGTTACCATATTGCATTCTTTTTTACAATTTCACTTATTTATATCTTCATAAATAATATATTTGGGATTCCGTCATACATATTATGGTAGAATGAAAGACGCCATTACAAAGTACAACTATTCCTGTAACAAATAAGCCCTTACATGGCCTTGTAGATAGAAAACTGAAAGGGCTAGAGCTCTTAGAAGGGGAGGAGGAAAAAATTAAAGCGCAAAGATCAAAATTTGCGCAGTCCACTGGGTCATTTTGGGCCTGGTCTTCAAGGGGTTAAGTATAGAGCTGTTGTTATTACCATAATAGATCTTTTCTGGATTAAAATAAACTTTGCTATTTACTAACAAATAAATACCCCCTTTTTGCATTATGACTTCTCTACTTAGATGTACAGGGTATATTTTGCATTTTTCACAACTTATTTTATGTCATACATAATGATGCTTGTTCCAGTAAAAAGTTATCTTTTATCATCTGTGGATTGTGCTATCTGGGCGGGGCTTCATGACCAAAGCGCCATTTAGCCTCGTCCACAACACCACTGTTGGCCCTGCCCCCGTGATGTCATCGGTGCATAGGCCCTGCCTTCTCAGTGGCCATTAGTATGGTGGGGCCTAGACCTTCAGGCTGGCCTGTTCCAATGGTTGTCTAGGGGTGGGGCCTATGCGATGATGATGTCACGGGGGTGGGATCAACTGTGTTGTGGGCGGAGCTAGGTGGCACTTCAGCCATGAAGCCCCGCCCAGATAGCACAATCCGCAAATTTTAAAAGATCACTTTTTACTGGAACAAGCACCATGACGTATGATATAAAATAAGGTATAAAAACTGCAAAATTTACCCTTTACACCTATGTAGAGAAGTCAGAATGCAAAAAAGGGGCGACAGTGTCACTTTAAATTAAAGAACAAATAAAGTTAATTATTCCCGATATTTATATGGAGGATCGGTCTCAAAGCATTTGTTTCACTGTAAATTTTTATGGATTTTTAAACTGGGACTCATTTATTTATTCCCTATACCTTTAAATTTTATTGCAGTGTAGATACATGAGGCTGACTATCAGGACAGATGCTGCTAAAATTTATTGTATAAAACGGATATCTATCATATGTTTATATGCACAATTTCTGTAATACCGTAATAATTCACGACACTTTTCACCTATTTATAGCACTATTCCTTTTACACGGTTCACTGCATGGATCACACATAGACATGTACTATGAAAGTATATATATAATATGGTCGATAGATCAGCAGCACAGAACGCCGCCTGAAGAGCACTGCTGAAAATGAACAATCGCTCTCCTATACTCTTGGTTAATATCCTCTTCATTCCATTACTTGGATCAGGACGGTTATCCCTTAGACTTCTTCTCAATTAACTCACGTCTCTCTCACATACAATATTGTTATTGAATAGAAAATGAAATGGGTATATGGTCAATTAAATAAATGACTTGAGGGCATTGAATGGAAAGTACACTTTCTATGATGCTCCACTGGTGCGGTAAAAATGTGTAAGTTATTCAAAGAATCCTATTCTATGACAAGAATCAGAGTTTTTGATCAATGCTTCTTTAAGGTGAAGGGAATGAGATTGGAGCTGAACTAATATTATAACTAAATGTCTCATAGATTTTCTGAGAGCTAGGTAAATAGAAGCAGCGGAGCTGTACCTATATTTATCATCCAGATAAAAAAAATATATATATAAATAAATATATATTAAAAAAATTATAGTATGACGGATTTTCTGAGAGCTAGATAAATAGAAGTAGCGGAGCTGCACCTATTTTTATCATCCAGATGGAAAAAATATATATAAAAATAAAAAAAATAGAAAAAAAGAAAAAATATAATCTATTTAAATATGCAAAGAAGGGGTCCGTGGAGCCTCAGTTGCGAGTCTCAAAACACGGGAATAGCCAGATATCCCTCCAGATTAGGAAAACTTGATGCCAAGGGGTGCCTCCCAGTGGGGAAAACACCACACCACCTTGACACATAACCCCTCAGGTCCTCTCTCTGTTGCGATCAATGGGACCTACAGTAAATACGGAAACACCAGGGTGGCCCCTGTAAGTCAAAGTCTAACTCTGTTGCGAGTATAACGTCATAAGACAAGGGTTACCAAGGCTAGGCATCCATCCACAGACTGCCTTGGTAACCCACTGGGAGGCACCCCTTGGCAGCAGGCTTCCTTCTCTGAAATAAAATATATATAAATAAATCATTCATATAGGAAAAATTTATATAATAATGGATTCTGAGAGCTAGGTAAATATAAGTACACACAAAAATAATAAAAATATATATATAAAAAAATAAATAATAAAAATAAATAAATAAATTATATATCTTTATATAGTATGATGGAAAAGTTTGTCGTTAAGTGCTTTTCCTACAAAAACTCTTATTATAATATATAATGGGGGATGACAATTGTAAAAAGATTCTTATAAATTTATATTTGGTTAACAGCTAGGCAATAATAGATGTCGCAGGGCTTAGTTTGTTCTTTAGGATTTATCAATTGTTTTCCATAGCACTACAGGTAGTGACTTAAGCCGCATACACATGGCTGAAGCCCATTGTAAGGAAGCACGCAGAGTCAATACGCTTTTATACTAAGGAGCTGCACTTTGTGTGCCACTTTATGGCGCTTTATATGAAATGATTCTCTTCTGAAAGTATTGATCCGCAATATGCAGACAAAAAAAATCTGTAAACTCTATGCATCATATGAAATCGGAAGCATACTGAGCAATTGTAAGTTTACAGGTCCCACATATTCTATATAAATTGTAAGCACTCACTGGGACTCAAGCGCAGAACTCAGGCCATATGGAATAGCTGTGAAATGTATGTACCGGTTCCGTCAGGATCTGTTGTTTTACAGGAGATAAATAGTACTTTGGTTTGAATTCCACCTTATGTATCATATTAATCAGACTATAAGATGCACTTTTTTGCAATGAAATTCTTTCTAGAAATTTCCTGCATCCTATTGTGAGCCAGAGAGTAGTGACAGCTTCCCTAATGATCAGGTAGAGCCCAATAGCTAAGAGAACAGTGCACCTGCTTATAGCGGCACAGTTCTCTATGGAACTACCCACCAGTGGTCAGTGCTTGCCAGGAGGGGAAACGGACTAGGATGATTCAGTCAGGTACTGTCACAGAGATTTATAGCTGCATACAGGGCCATTCCTGCCATTAGGCCAAATGAGTTTAATTCCTTAGGCATCAGATTTACAGAATCCCTGATGGGTGCCATGTTCCATGGAGTGACCATAAATTATACTGTCTGCTACACACCAATGGCTTCATTGATCCCCATGACCGGCAAATAATAGCTGGACACAGACGCAGAATGCAAAGAAGTCAGGAATGGTAACACTCTGCAGGTATTGTTATATGGTTCAGACAGTAAAAGTGATCACTACCCCTTTAAATAGAACACAAGGTATAAAGGTCATCAATGAGATCACCAAAACACATTGGGGGACATTTACTAAGGAGTCTAGTTTGTGTGACTGTTCTCATGAGGATTAGTGAATATTTTGTTCCAATATCTTGTGACTGATTTATTTTAATGTATCTAAGTAAAAAAAGATGCAAAAATTGTCGCAAAAAGAAAAAATTGCAAAAACAAATTCACCTGGTACTGACCTAACATAGGCCTGCACCAGTTTGTACAACGACTTTACAAAAAGCAACAAAAGATAAATTGGGTAAAATCTAAAAAAAAAAATTTACCTGTCAAATACTGGAAGCAGGTGTAGATCTAGTGCGCATGGTCAGGCACATGGCCGGCCGCATTCAGTACAAGGGGAGCGCCCTTTAATGAATTCGGCCAATTAAAAGGGATAGGGCCTAATTTAGGACAGGTGTACAAGTATGCCGGTCTTGATAAATCCTACTCCCCCCCCCCCCAATGTATAGACTAGGTTTTTTATTTGATTACTTGTTATCGTTCTGTTGAATCGAGACAATGATCAGCTGATCATTTATTTAGGTTCCAACCTAAAATCATCAGGCACCGACCATGCATCACTGCGTGGAATAGCGATGTGCAGTGGGCGACCGACGATCTAGCAGATAGGCGCTCGTTTACATTCTTGATCGGGCCCCCATCAGCCCGTGGAATAGGACCCTAAGACACTGAAACATGGTCTTACTACTATTCATCGCTTTTTCTGATTGTACTTTATGTAATTCTTTTGTACATTGTTTGGGGGCAGCCATCTTGTCTGAGCTATTTTTAACATTATTTAGAGATATACTTTACAGCTGGGAACAGCCGTTTTCGAGGACCACCGGAAGAAGGGGTGGTCCCCGAAAATGTCTGTTCCCAGGTAAACGCACCTGCACCTATCCTCCATGTCCCCTCCCTGCTCGTAAATTTTTATGTTGGATCATGCCTATTCCTCTGTGCATCGCCACATGCATCCTCAGTGACTGTGTACCTCCTATCCGAGTGGACACCTCATTTTCAGGATCTGTTCAGCCCACAGTGCTGGCTTGAGGTCTCTATCACATTGAAATTTAAAGGGGCAGTATTCCCTTAATTGCAGAGAGCGGTTGCGCACACACCCTAGGAGGTGTGGGCTTGCGCGTCAGCGTTAAGGAGACCAAGCAGGAGTGTGGCGAGCTAATGGCGAGCCCAGAGAGCAAGCAATCCCTGCGCAGAAGACAGAGAGAGAGGAGAGCAGGGGCGGCCACGTCCGTGACATTCACACACTGTAAAAATTGAGTTAACGGCCGCCATTTAATGGCAAATAATTACCGTTATTTTAAAATAACCACTATCTTAAAAAAAGATTTCCCCAGTAAATACCAGGACAAAGCAAGTATACTGTATATTCCGATCATTTGATAACTTATTTGAGTACAAAGTACATGTCAGCTTTTTACAATTGCTGAGATCTTCGGTCAGCAATGAGCCAGAACTTCTGCTTGCTTGCATTTACAGTGAAAAAGATGAACATGGACTCTATAGACGGAAGACACAAAAAAGCAGTAACTTGGCAGAAACAACACGCTGAAGATTACCTGCAACCAGTTTTTTTGTTAATACCAAGTGCAAAGAAGTCAGAACATTAAAACCTAGAGTGTATTTTTTCTTTGACATTGACTTGTATTACTCATTTCCTTCTCCGTCCTTACATTATTCCTCTGTCGGAGATTGCTTTCATTGCATTGCACTTCTTTTTTTTTTTCTGTGCAATAACCTGAACACCAAATCTTATTCTATATCCCTGGTTTTTGAACTGAAGAAAAGGAGTTCTGCTAAACACATTATTCTGGATATAAAAACTCCATTCCTTGCGAAATTTCATGCCGTAAATGTTCTACTCCGACAGGATCAGCAAACAAGACAGTTTGCAGATGTTGAGCCCAGACAGAAGAACGCTTCCATCTTGGAAATTCAAGTATTGTTCACTCCATCAAAAAAAACAAAACAATAACACTCACCTAATTATTGTGCCGTGCCATATGTTGAAATGGGATTTTACGCTCTTACATTCTTTAGATGTCATAATTGATGTATGGGATGTTTGGGGCTTAATGTTATGAACACAAATATGCTACAAATCTGGAGAAAAATAAAAAACATTACTTTGAAAGTCTAGTTTTGGAATGAAATACTGAGGGAGTCAGCAGCCGTCATCTCACAGATATGGAGGGAAGTGGTCGATTTGCATTTTCAACAATGCCAAGAAAAGCTTCGCAAACGACATCCAGGCTTATCTGGCCGTTTCACCGATACACCTCATCTGCTTACCATACATCACCATTCTTTGTGACCCCCTTAACTTTTTGTTACATTTCCGACAAAGATTCCTCTGGCAGGGAAATGGACCAAAGGAAACCATGTGCTGCCATCTGCACAGATAACAAGGACCAGTGAGTTTCTTGCACTACCTGCCAGATTTTACGCTGTGTAATTTAAAGCATTATGAATCTCGGAACACACAGCAATGCATTGGGACCAGGGCTGCTTCTGCAACTTTCTAATCTTTTCCAATTATTAAAAAAATCATGTTTATATTAAAGGGTATAGAGAACAAATATACATTTATATATTACAATGTTTTCAAAGCAACAAACAAAATTGTTAGGACTCAAAGCTGATCATTATAATAAAAAAAGAATACAATTATTTATTTTTTATTCCTTTATTTTTCATATTTTTTTTCTGATAATAATCAAAAAACATCACTTTATCTTAAAAACAACATAACTTTTGTAACTACATACTGTACAATCCATTACAGGCAATATATTTTGCAACTAAAGGCCCTATTACACGGGACAATTATCCTGTGAAAAATCGTTATATCGTTTTAATTTAAACGATAATCGTTCTGTGTAATTGCAGGCCACGATCGAAAAATCGTTCGTATGTTGTTGATCGTTGATTTAGTTCTGAACCTAAAATTATCGTAAATAGTTTACTGTAATTCCACAGTCGTTCACTCAAGTTCCGGATCAGCTGGAGTAAACGATCATAGTAACGATTGCAATAACGCTCGTAGTAACAATTGTAACTAACGACTATCGTTCTGTGTAATATGATGAACGATTTCAGGTTAACGATAAACAATCCCGTTTGCGACCCTAATACATATAAAGTTGTAGACAACATGTTTAATATGCAGTAATCTTGCGCCCCCCCCCCCCCACACACACACACTTCTCTACTAATTTTATTTATTTAGGGCCAACATATTGTGGAGCACTTTACAATTCTAGGGGTACATACATTGACATAATCACTGATTAGACAGATAAAAATGTAACAATCAAGAAGGTGAGGCCCCTGCTCGCAAGAACTTACAAGACAAAAAGCGGGGGGAAAGTGCCAAAAGTCTACAATGGTCCAGCCATCTTTTATAAATACGGTGACCAGTTACCAACCAATGACTGCATGTACAGGTCTGAGTGCTTGGATTTGAGGGCGTGCTTAAAGCGTTGTGTATAGGGATGAGCGGATTTACAGTACTAGCAAAACACTTCGCTAGGTTTGGCGGTTGGCTTGTTAGCCTGCTGCATTTGAACTTTGAGCCACTGGAAAAGCTGGATCCAGTCCTGGTAAACATTTCCCAGTTTCCCAGGACTGGATCCAGTTTTTCCAGGTACCTGGAAAGCAGCGGCACAGAGAGGGGAGAGGGGAGATAAGTAGTGATGGATCAGTGTGTGAATTGTATTTAATGATTTATTTTAATTGAGGAACTGATGGGGTTAATACTGCAAGGGGGCAGTACAAAGGAGCCTAATACCACATAGGGGCAGCACAGAGGGGCCTATTACTGTAAAAGGTCTGCGCGGAGAAGGGCCTGATACAGTATAGGGCTGCATAAAGGGGTATAATATTATATGAGGGCTACACAGAGGGGCATAATACTACATGGGGGCTACACAGTGGAGCCTAATACTATATGTGGGCTGTATAGAGAGGCCTAAAACTATACTATAATATTATATAGTATGGGGGGGGGGGTACGCCAAACTGTGGCAGGGCAAGAAAGGCCAGCTACACCTCTGCTCTTGTTTATTGTCAAACTCTGTGTGTAAACCAGAATTAGGTGGGTGGAGAAAATGTAATGATTTTGAAGGGTTTCGGTTTTTTTTTTTTTTTGGGGGGGGGGTCCCATTTATTCAAGCTCCTACTACAAACGAAACTTTTAACTTTTTTTCTTATTTTACTGTAAATATTTGAATGAGGTCTTAGGCGAAGACAATAGGTTAATTTTAA
The DNA here is from genome assembly GCF_027789765.1 of Dendropsophus ebraccatus. Lineage (NCBI taxonomy): Eukaryota > Metazoa > Chordata > Amphibia > Anura > Hylidae > Dendropsophus > Dendropsophus ebraccatus. Next base: position 138,463,221 of record NC_091460.1, on the reverse strand, counting down.
GGAAACATAAAAATATTTTAAACGCTGCCCTCTAACTGGTGTGGGATAAATGGAAGTGCTTTATATTGTCACGCCAATGAAAAGATGTGGCAGTCCTGGCTGCAGTTAGAATTTATGCACAATGACTGCGAGCGATGTCTAGGACACTTCTTGTAAAGCTGAGAACATACTCTTCTGGTAATGTAGACGCATGAGTTTAGAGGATAATGGGTTCAGAAAGCTGCATGGAAAGTGTGTTATTATTATTGTAGGAAAAGGGAACGATTATAACCTTTCACCTGCTCAATATCTGCTGGCTTGCATCTTTGCTGTACATGAGTATTATCTAACGCTGTCATTTCTATTTATAATATTCTTCAAGAAGGATGACATCATTATGTAGCAATTATATCACAGTATGGCCTCAATTGGATTGGATTGCCTTGGATTACGAGTATAATTCGTTCCGGGATCGTACTTGTAATCCGAACCCACTCTTAAACCAAAGCAAGTTTTCCCATAAGCAATCATTGAAATGTAGACAATTGGTTCCACACCCCAAAAATAATTTTTTATTCTGAACATGTAAAACTAATGAAACAAACATTTAGAAATAGCTGGAAAAAAAAAACAGCCGCAGTTTGTAGATACAGGATGAAGATGCAGAGCCCCATAAGGCAGTAGCGTAGTACAACAGACTAGAATAGAGAAGCAGGGCTGCTGTCAGAGGTCTGTGTGGTCACATGAAGGGGAAGGGGTGTGTGTTCAGCATGGACCAATCAGGAAGTGAGAATAACAGAGCTGTGCAGGAGGACAGTGATAGAAATGTTTCTATACAGCAGTGTGAATGTCTGAGTGTGAGTACAGGTACATTACAGCAGCAGTGTGTATAGCTGAGTGTGAGTGCAGGTACAATATAGCAGCAGTGTGTATAGCTGAGTGTGAGTGCAGGTACTTATAGCAGCAGTGTGTATAGCTGAGTGTGAGTGCAGGTACATTATAGCAGCAGTGTGTATAGCTGAGTGTGAGTGCAGGCACATTATAGCAGGAATGGAGATGATGGGAAACACAAGGACCGACAGAGACTGCAGGGAGCATGAATGAATAAGCAGGGCAGATGTGGACACATACATGCAGCACTTTCTGACTGGGAGAGAGGGGTTACAGCTATGGAGAGATTAGCTCCACAGTCCCCTGATTAGTCCTGTCCCCTGATAAAAGCCCCAGCCTGAAAAGGATCTGCTATGATTTGAAAGGTGAGGGAGACTTCCTGGGTCAGAGTACAGTGCAGTAGACCCCGCTACGCAGATCATGCCCCTCCCCCACTCCCCCTCCCACCCAGAAGAGGTTTTCTACAGGGATTTACTACTGCAGACAGAGGTGGCAGCAGAGAACGCTGTGTCAGACTGGAGAGAATACACCACTTTCTGCAGGACATCCAGCAGCTGATAAGTACTGAAGGAGTAGAGATTTTTTAATAGAAGTACATTACAAATATCTGTCAATTTTTGGGGGGTGAACAACCCCATTAACCTTTCAATTGAAAAGCTAAAAGAATTATAAGCAAGGATGACGACAAGAAAACTCTCTACTGAGGTATAATATACATATAACTATACATAACCAAACCTATTTTACAACATGAAGGTCCACATAGATCGCAGTTAAAGGTTATCCAGGGTTGAAAAAACATGGCTGTCTTCGAATAACAACCTCCTACCTGTCCAAGATCATCCAGCCGGTACTGCATTACCAGCCTGGATGATTTTTTTCAGACACTGGCCGTTCCGTGACGGGGTCTGTTCCTGGCTTTGGCTTCAAAAACCTGTCAGATAAATCTCTCTGTGTAAATACACCATTAAAAATGCACAACAGTATAAAGCACAGTGCAGCTACATACAGTACACTAGAGAACCATCATATCATAAATAACATGAAACAAAGCAACGTCACTACAACACATACAAATATTTGACAGCCAATAATACCTAACAGATCCAGGTAGTGGGACACTGCACATAGCATAGAGACACTTCTACAACTGGGTTTACCTGTAGTATCTTGGTTCGTATTGGGTCAGTACTTTTTTGCCAAAATCAGAACAGTAAAAGAAAGGTTCCTATTACACAGCCCGATCATAAACTCGTGTACTCGTTTAATAAACAATTACACGGGTCGACTGCACGGACATCGTTAGCAATGTCCGTGCAGTCCTTGCCTTTAGTGTAAAATAATAAAGTATTAACTTACCATCCCACGTGTCCTTGAATCTTCCCTGGTGTCTGCAACTCTGCTGCTCAGCCAATTACTGGTTGCGGCCTATCTCGGGCAGTGATAGGCTGAGTGGCCATGGCCTATCGGTACAGAGGCCTCTGAGGACCAGAGAAGGCAGTAAGGTGAATTAATACTTGATTAAAGAAAAGATTTGCACGTGTTTCTACATTTTACACGCACTCCTGCTTATGGCTAAAGAGACAAACCAAAATGCTGACCAAATACTGATCAAGATACTATATGGCTGCCTTTACACACACCGGATCCACAGCAGATTTAATGGTGCAGATTTGATGCTGTGTTCAGTTATTGAGATCAAATCCGCAGAAAATCCGCTGTGATACGGTGTGTGTGAAGCTACCCTAAGGGTGCATTCACACGTACAGGATCCGCAGCAGATTTGATGGCCCAGAATTGATTTGCTGTGAATCTGCAGCTTCAAATCTGCACCATCAAATCTGCTGCAGATCCTGTACGTGTGAACGCACCCTAAGGCTATGTTCACACTACGGCCATCGGCAACAACGGCCGTACTTTATGCGCCTGTGAACACTGCCTCTACTTCAATGGAATCCCGGCCGGAGCGTATACACATCGTATACGCTCCGGCCGGGATCCCATGCGACCGTAGAAACCCATGTCGGTTCACACAATGAAGCGAGCGGCTCCAGTCGCTTGCTTCATGTTCTGATGCGGATGCGCCCACATCAGAACACTACGGCCAGAAAGATCATCCGGCCGGTACTGCAGTCACGGAACGGCCGGTCTCACACGTTGTGTAAACATAGCCTCAGGGAGATTTATCAAACATGGTGTAAAGTGACACTGGCCCAGTTGCCCCTAGCAACCAATCAGATTCCACCTTTCATTCCTCACAGACTCTTTGGAAAATGAAAGGTGGAATCTGATTGGTTGCCGGGGGCAACTGAGCCAGTTTCACTTTACACCATGTTTGATAAATCTCCCCTATGTGTAAACCTAGCCTTTTTTTTTCCTTTTAAAAGTTTTTTTTTTTTTTTAATTCTTTACATTTTTTACTTACCTCCTCTAGTCTCACTGGTCTCACTGCTTTAAATAAAACTTCAGCTTTATACTACGAGCAGATAAGTTATTTGTAGTTAAGGACGCAGCCCGGTTTATCGCTCAGGGTCTGTGAATCCGACTGCTGCACAGTTCTCCCCATTATAAAATTTTATGAACTCTGTGTGACTCCTTCTTCTCTCTACCCACGGACCTAACGTTCCATCGCCATTTGTTTCAACAATGTATAACTGTGGTGCTAAAAGCCTATCCCGAGGACCAACGAACAGGCCTCATTTACTGACTGAGCGAGAATGAAAGGGAGCGACGGCAAACGCCTCACCTGCGCTTCAGCAGGAGCATTGCTAAAACATGAGCTGCTAGTAGAGCCCGAGGAGATTTGCACTATACACAGATCGGCTTCTTAGAATTTTTTTTTTATTCCTAAACCATAATAAGGTCTATTTTCTCTGGCAGATTCTGCGCTGCAGCAGGGGAGGCGGCAGTAAAACACTGTATGATTTTAACCTAAGTCCTTTGTAAACTTCTTTTGCCGACTTAATACCGGAGCGACTGTTGTCAGTATATAGAGACAGCCTTGTGCGCTGTTTTTTTTTATTTTTTTTCCGGAATGATAAGGTTTATTTTCTCAGGCAGATTATGCGCTGCAGCAAGGGCGTCAGCAGTTAAACACTGTTTAATTTTAACCTTAGTTCTTTACAAAGTTCCTTGGTGAACTCAGTACCAGAATGGCTGTTGTTGCCTGGGAACAATGTTTTATATGGGTTAGCTCCTACTAGGCTCCGCTCTGGAAACGCTTATTTGTTGACATTTTTAAAAGGGGAAAGTATTTTAAATACAGTTATTTTTCATAATACAGAGGAAAATGGATGCAAATGGACGTTTCAGACAGAGAAAAGTGATGTAAAAAAAAAATACCACTTACCGATATGTGGTTATTTACAGCGCATTACACCGGCTCTGACTATATACTGTTACAAAGCTTTGCTGATTTCCTTATTTCTTAGTTATTGCATGTCAGACTCTGATGCTCATGCCCATGAAGTCCCTAATGTTGCTCCAACTTCTTGAAATCTTTGCTATCCCCCATTCCATAAGAGTATTGTCACTATCCATCTATATATCAACAACAAAACCTACATAATAAACGATAGCATTAAAGGGGTACTCCGGCGAAAAACTATTTCTTTCAAATCAACTGGTTTCAGAAAGTTATATGGATTTGTAATTTACTTCTATTTCCAGTCTTCCAGTACTTATCAGCTGCTGTATGTCCTGCAGGAAATGGTGTTTTCTTTCCAGTCTGACACAGTGCTCTCTGCTGCCACCTCTGTCCATGTCAGGAACTGTCCAGAGCAGGAAAGGTTTTCTATGGGGATTTGCTGCTGCTCTGGACAGTTCCTGACATGGACAGAGGTGGCAGCAGAGAGCACTGTGTCAACATCATTTCCTGCAGGACATACAGCAGCTGAAAAAAAAAAGATATTCGCAGGAGTTCCCCTTTAATTCCCCTCTTCTTGCCCTATAGCTGCCTTTACTTCCTCCTTACAATAAACACATCTGTCTGTCTGTCCATCCGTCCGTCCTCCTGTCTGTTCTCTATAGACTTACGAACGCACAAATCGTTTGACCACAAATTTGGCAGGCAGATACATTGGGTGCCTGGGAAAGTGAGGGCGAAGGTCCTGTCCTTGCCAGATGTACAGGAGGGGGATGAGGAAGACCGCATGATAGAAATGAATGGGAGAATCTCTACACACGTATGCAGGTGATATAATTAGAGGTGCGTGTCTCCCCAGCAATGCACAGGTGAGGGGATCAGCCTCAGACAGAGCTATAGAGACATGAGTGTGCAGATCCAAAGCGTCAGTCACAGATATAACAGCCAGGCCTGGTGGGAGATCACGAGGAGAGGGCTGAGGGAAAACAGACCTATAGAAATAAATGGTAGAATGTTCTGGAGATCAGATTTTATCTCACAAAGATGATGTCAGTGTCTGTCCACACCCCCTCCTCACATACACACTCACACAATATTGGTATTTGGGAAGGTATACTAAAGCTTTAGCAACCAATTGGATTATTACTTTCATGAAGTTACAATTTACATAAACAGGGTATTACTGTCGGGGTGTATAGGGCTCTTGGCGATTTCCCCATAAACAAAAAACAAGAGTATAGACTGGCCACTTGGGCACCCTTGGAACAGGTCTAATTAAGTTTCCCAGGGCTGGATCCAGCTTTTACCAGCACCCGGGGAGGAGCGGCAGGGGGCAGAACAGAGTTGAAAGGCAGGCGGCTGATAAGCCAATAAACAAAGCTCTTCGCTTCTTTTAGACAGGCGATTTGCTCATCTGTAATATTAATGTTTTTGGAAGTTTTAGGAATAAACTTATAAAACATTTAATTTTTTTTTTTAATAATTCCTGTTAGTTAAATAGTTATGTAAAGGTAGATATGGTTGTCTGTAGCCCATCAAGACAATTGCAATTGGTATCACACATGGCAGTTTTTGACAATCATACAGCAGTGTTTGTGTTAAAACCAGAAGAGGATCCAATATTAAAGAGAAGTACAATCCTTCACTTTATATTTTCCATCCCATTTGAATCTACTTTTGGCTTGGGCACAGAAACTGCAGTGGCAGGGGTTAAGGGGGGGGGGGGGGTCATACTCACCATAGAAGTCTTCTTTTTTCACCAGACCTAGCACAATGAGCTTCATGTGTGGCGGGCACTGGCTTTCCAGATGGCCACTCAGCGGTTGAGGCAGGACACCCCTGAAGCGGCTGATTTGCTGAGTTGCAATTGATTGGCTGATCAGCAGAAGAAGACACCGCATACCAGGGGGGTAAGTTTACCCCCCTAATGAAGCACAGTGTGGCACCAAGGGTTATACAAGGGAAGAAAAACTTGTTAAACTTTTTGGGAAAGAAACGTCCCAGTTTGCTGAAAAGAACACCACACTCTCATCATGCTGTATTTTGGAAAACTACCACAGCGCCAAAAAAAAAAAAGAGAAAAGCACCACACCAAAAAAAAAAAACACCAAGTATGTAAGGCATTTCATACACTTCTATTGACTTCCATGCACTTCTGTTGACTTGGCGTTTTTACAGGAAAAAAATACCTACAGTATGTTGGCTGTTTGTTTCTTTTTAGCAAAATGTGAAACCAAAATAAAATAACCTTACTCACACATTCAGTAATATTTTCTAGTCCTGAAACAACCCGCTAAAAATTACGGATTGGACATCCGTAGTACATCCATATTGCATCCGTATTTCCGTAAATCCGTTTTTACTACTGACTGCTTTATACAAGTTAATTAAGTTGAGTAGGTTAAAAAAAAATAGCACCAGTTTGCCCAACCCCTAAAATAAGTCTCATGATCGCTTGTCAGCCTGTGGTTGCTTAGAAACAGAACCTTGTGACTTATGAGTCATCCGTATTTTTTTACGGGAATACGGAAATACGGATGCCAAGCATGTTGCAATCTGTAAACAATCCGTAAACAATTGATTTTAATGAGAGCATTGGTAAAAAAAATCTGGGTCCACACTAGGACATGTCCTTTTTTTTTTTTTTTTTCAGCATTGATTTTCCGTTTCATCTACTGATTGTGTGAATAGCCCAATAGACATCAATGGGCACTAATTCGGATACCGAAAGACGGATCCGTAAATTACGGGACGTGTGAATAAGGCCTCATAGTCATCTGTCCCAGCACCCCTGCAGAGCTGCGTCCCACTCCTGGTTCCCAGGCGGCTACTTCATGACCTGGCTGACTGATGCCCCACTCGGCCAGTCAGTGCTAAGCGGGCTAAATCCCACCCTTTGGTGACGTGGAACACTGGTCTTGATGTACCCAGAACTGGGGAGAAAATAACAGCCGAAGAGGTCCGTAAACTCTGTGATGCGGTGCTGTGTGGTCTCCGGGAACAGTAAGCATAGTGTGTTTTTTAGTTCCCAAGTGGACGTCTCCTTTAAAGGCTAGGAATTCTTCCCATTCCAGCAGAAGTTGTTTATATTTGTCTTCCACCTACAAGCACCAACCGTCCCAATAATAACGTTAATTCTACTTGTCATATTTTTGTATCAGAGAATAGAAAGCCTCATAACACCATCAATGCCAAGGCAAAGCACTATGCAGACACGTACGGAATTTTACTTTATGCTGTTATGTTTCCATCTTGTGAAAATATTGCTTCCATCTCTATACGTAGGAGTCATTTAAAGAAAATGGAATGGAATGTAACCAAGGAGCCTTGCGTTGTATACAAACAGCAACGTAAATAAAGCAAAAACAACCATACAAATAATTGTCTAATGTGAGGATAGAAAAAACTGTTTCGCACCTTTCGCCCCTGGCCTGACATGAAATTCAGTATTTGAAATAACAAGAAAATTATAGGGATATCTGTTAGAAAATTAGACAAAAACAACATTGTCGGAAAGGCTAATAAAGTCGTGTTTCGGAGTTTGAGTGATACACAATACAAAATGTCAAAATCAAGCGGTTATCACCAGCCCTTGTTCCGTCAATTTACTAATGATTATTTGCTACTTTCCTGCCAAAATAATTGTCAAGGTCCCACTCAGAGTGAATTGGCAGCGAATGCACTTAAGGAGAAAATCATTCATGAAATATAGTGAAGCCGCTAGTAAAATAAACCAGAGGAAACCCTCGCCTTTCTCCTATGCTTTTGTTTAACGCCGTCGTGTGATTGCACAAACATCTATGAAAGCCGCTCTCATGAATAAATCCATTATCCATCTGGTTATATTGTTTTCTCATTTTTTTTTGTCTCGATGCAATGGAATAAAATAGATTCATAAAAAAAGAAAAATGATGGGTTGTATTTTTACAACATGGAGACACGACACGCATATTTAAACATTAATTTTCTAGTATGAGCATAAACATATCCACTTTAAGTGCCATTTCACCCTCATAGAGATGACCTTGTGCTTAGAGAGAAAGATTTAAAGGACCGAATAGACATGTCTTCACACCTCTTACACTGTGGCACAGTTGCCATCTCACATAGCGAGTCCGGATACCTACACTCGAGGGTAAAACAAAAATTTTAATGCAACAAGTAACATGGTGTCATTTGCCGAGTGCAATAAGCCAGGAATTGTCTGGAATAGAGTAGATGTAGAGTAACATATGGATTATTTAGAGTAACTGAATGGTACTGACGCATAAAACTAGAGATGAGTGAATTACTTGGAAATTCGTTTTGCGAATTTCACAAATTTTTGAGCGAATTCACGAATACCTGCGAATCGCATATAAACAAATTTTCATTAAAACCGGCAAACTACAGTAGCTACAATAGTAGGACTATTACAGAGTAGTGATTTTTTTCAAAAGATGTTGGAAAATTGAAAAATGTCAATCAGGCTGTTACTCATTCAATTTCCGCCATGGACAGTAGTGGACGTTGGTGGATCAGCGACGTAATATCAATGTTCTCCCAGGACAGCAGTGGACATTGGTAAATGAGCACCCAGTGAGGTTTAAAGATGGACACTGTGTTCACTGTGACTTCCTATAATGCACACCCAGCACCCAGTGACTTGGTATAATGCACACCCAGCACCCAGTGACTTGGTATAATGTACACCCAGCACCCAGTGACTTGGTATAATGCACACCCAGCACCCAGTGACTTCCTATAATGCACACCCAGCACCCAGTGACTTCCTATAATGCACACCCAGCACCCAGTGACTTCCTATAATGCACACCCAGCACCCAGTGACTTCCTATAATGCACACCCAGCACCCAGTGACATCCTATAATGCACACCCAGCACCCAGTGACTTCCTATAATGCACACCCAGCACCCAGTGACTTCCTATAATGCACACCCTGCACCCAGTGACTTCCTATAATGCACACCCTGCACCCAGTGACTTGGTATAATGCACACCCAGCACCCAGTGACTTCCTATAATGCACAACCAGCACCCAGTGACTTCCTATAATGAACACCCAGCACCCAGTGACTTCCTATAATGCACACCCAGCACCCAGTGACTTCCTATAATGTACACCCAGCACCCAGTGACTTGGTATAATGCACACCCAGCACCCAGTAACTTGGTATAATGCATACCCAGCACCCAGTGACTTCCTATAATGCACACGCAGTACCCAGTGACTTCCTATAATGCACACCCAGCACCCAGTGACTTGGTATAATGCACACCCAGCACCCAGTGACTTCCTATAATGTACACCCAGCACCCAGTGACTTGGTATAATGCACACCCAGCACCCAGTGACTTCCTATAATGCACACGCAGTACCCAGTGACTTCCTATAATGCACACCCAGCACCCAGTGACTTCCTATAATGTACACCCAGCACCCAGTGACTTGGTATAATGCACACCCAGCACCCAGTGACTTCCTATAATACACTACCAGCACCCAGTGACTTGGTATAATGCACACCCAGCACCCAGTGACTTCCTATAATGCACACCCAGCACCCAGTGACTTCCTATAATGCACACCCAGCACCCAGTGACTTTCTATAATGCACACCCTGCACCCAGTGACTTGCTATAATGCACACCCAGCACCCAGCGACTTCCTATAATGTACACCCAGCACCCAGTGACTTCCTATAATGCACACCCAGCACCCAGTGACTTCCTATAATGCACACCCAGCACCCAGTGACTTGGTATAATGCACACCCAGCACCCAGTGACTTCCTATAATGTACACCCAGCACCCAGGGACTTGGTATAATGCACACCCAGCACCCAGGGACTTGGTATAATGCACACCCAGCACCCAGGGACTTGGTATAATGCACACCCAGCACCCAGTGACTTCCTATAATGCACACCCAGCACCCAGTGACTTCCTATAATGCACACCCAGCATCCAGTGACTTCCTATAATGCACACCCAGCACCCAGTGACTTCCTATAATGCACACCCAGCACCCAGTGACTTCCTATAATGCACACCCAGCACCCAGCGACTTCCTGTAATGCACACCCAGCACCCAGTGACTTTCTATAATGCACACCCAGCACCCAGTGACTTTCTATAATGCACACCCAGCACCCAGTGACTTCCTATAATGCACACCCAGCACCCAGTGACTTCCTATAATACACACCCAGCACCCAGTGACTTCCTATAATGCACACCCAGCACCCAGTGACTTCCTATAATGCACACCCAGCACCCAGTGACTTCCTATATTGCACACCCAGCACCCAGTGACTTGGTATAATGCACACCCAGCACCCAGTGACTTCCTATAATGCAAACCCAGCACCCAGTGACTTGGTATAATGAACAGTCACCCTGTTACTTGGTATACTGGACAATGGCTATACTGCTCCCACAGAAAACCACCCACAATCCACCCTCCTCTACTCTCTGTCCCTATCTCTCTCCCTGCTGCAACCTGCTCTCCACTATACACAGCCGACTGGCCGCCTCCAGGAAGCCAATCACCTTATATAGAGAGGGGGGGGGGGGGGGGGGTGCTGACATCACAGTGAGGTTTGTGACCGATTGGACAGACGCAAGAGATTATTGATAATCCCTTGCTCCCACTAAAAGACAGTTCAGTAAGCTAACATGTGCGGCGGCCATGTTTAACGAATTTGCGAAGCGAATGTGGTGAATTTGCAAATCTCTACGAAGCAAATTTAATATCCGATTCAGCTGCCTGGCAGAAACAGGCCCCACTTTAAATATCAGAATGTTAGATTACAATGCTGGGTGCACACAGTGCAATGGAGCCGCATCATAGGGGGGCAAGGGGTATCCTCCCACTGGGGGCGGGCCATTCCGCCTCCAGAGCTTCAACCCCGACTGGTGCCCGGTAATAGACTGACGTCATATGCAGGAACCTAGACGAACCAAAAAACAAGCCTGAAGAAAAAGAATGCTCAGCACATCCAAAAATTATACCCAAAATATACTTTATTACATATTGACAGGTAAAAACACACAAAGAAAGAAAAAGCTGTATACAGCATTAAAAACGAACTCCGAGGAGGGTATACACCAGGGTCACTCTCATCCCTCCACTTTTTACATCCTTTGGTTTGTACGATGCTGCATTTGTTCAGTTACCTTGTGAATGCTTAATCTTCATATGTTATTTCATTGATTACCAGTATTTATGCATGTATTGTACACTTATATAGTGTTATTAGTGAGGGATATCAGACTTTCTTTACATGCTAGATTCATGTGGAGGATCTCAGTTGGGGGGTAGACTTATTTTGGTCTCCCTCCTCGGAGTTAGTTTTTAATGCTGTATACAGCTTTTTCTTTCTTTTTTTGTGTGTTTTTACCTGTCAATATGTAATAAAGTATATTTTGGGTCTAATTTTTGGATGTGCTGAGCATTCTTTTTCTTCAGGCTTGTTTTTTGGTTCGACTTGGCTGTTTTTTCTGAAGAGTTCGCACTCCTTTTTCTTTATCATTCATCCAGTGTGCGCTCACGCTGTACACGTTTTGATTTACTATGTGCAGGAACCTGACCATGGTTCAAAAGAAGAGCACAGTACTTCCTGTGTTCTCTTTTTTTTTCTCAAAGAGTCTAAACACAGGAAGTCCTGTGCTTCCCAGTCATCTGCGCTCACACAAAAGGCAGTCATGTGATTAATGGACACATTGAGCCGTGACTCTCTGTATTGGCCGGGACATCATGTGTTTAGTCTCTTTTTATTTTTTCAACTAGCACAAGACTAAAAAGCTTCAGGAGACTGGACCTGGATTTATGGTAAATATATCTGTTATATAGCTGCCTTCAGGAGACTGGACCTGGATACAGTAAGTATAGCTGCCTTTAGGAGACTGGACCTGGATACAGTAAGTATAGCTGTTATATAGCTGCCTTCAGGAGACTGGACCTGGATACAGTAAGTATAGCTGTTATATAGCAGCCTTTAGTAGACTGGACCTGGATACAGTAAGTAGAGCTGTTATATAGCTGCCTTCATGAGACTGGACCTGGATACAGTAAGTATAGCTGTTATATAGCAGCCTTCAGGAGACTGGACCTGGATACAGTAAGTATAGTTGTTATATAGCAGCCTTCAGGAGACTGGACCAGGATACTGTAAGTATAGCTGTTATTTAGCTGCCTTCAGGAGACTGGACCTGGATACTGTAAGTATAGTTGTTATATAGCAGCCTTCAGGAGACTGGACCAGGATACTGTAAGTATAGCTGGCATATAGCTGCCTTCAGGAGATTGGACCTGGATACAGTAAATATAGCTGTTATATAGCTGCCTTCAGGAGACTGAACCTGGATTTCTGGTAAGTATAGCTGTTATATAGCTGCCTTAAGGTGACTGGACCTGGATTTCTGGTAAGTATAGCTTTGTTTTACCGCATGATAAAAAATAATAAATGTATATTGCAAATTTGTTTTATTTCACATAAACTGTTGATTTAGATTTTTGAAAGTTATAATTACAGTGACACTTAAAATGTAACTGACAGATTCACTTTGAAGCCCGGATATTTTGATCTTGCCATCAGTTTCATGACAATTTTGAAAGCCTACAATATAGGGTAGCTCTTCCATGCAGCCTGTACAGTACAGTCTTCGTAAAAAGTTAACCTGTCTTTTCCATGACTTCTGTCAACTCAACACTTTAAAGATGATTAATTGCCACTTTCAATCTGAAATTCAAACATTGCCAGAATCTGAGCTTTTCTTTCACTAATTCAGTGACTCCAGGCATTTTCCCAACCAGGAAACTGGCTCTGTCAGATAGCAAAAACTACAACGTTTCATATTTTAATATTTCTTCGCCAGACCATAAGAATCGACAAACACTTTATACTGTATGTACATCAGTAATTGTTTCTGCCTCTGCTTTCCCAAAGAAACCAAATCCAAAAAAAATATTTTCTTGGCTATCTTGTCCTATTTGATATAAATAATCAAAACGGACATTCTTGAAAGTGTTGTAGACTCATCTATCAAAACGGAAATCTTTTTTCTCAAGTAAAGTTTCTAAAGTAAAAGCTCCATAGAAAGGCAAGACAGAGATCGCAGCGAGCCAGGGAGAGCAGTGATTATCCATGCGCTTCTTCCAGCTCGTTCTAATGATAAGTGAGGGTCTGAACACCAACACATCGACCAATCAAAACTTTTGACGTCTCTGTGACTTTTCCAATTGACAGGGATATTTTAATGGTAAGTCTGATAAGCGACACCATCTTCAATTTGTAACTGAATTAAATATTCAATAGCTGAGCGTGGAGGATTATTTTGGGCCAAATAATAGAATAACAAATTTTAATTGTCTTCCCCATATGTGCTGAATTTTGTCTTGACGTAATGTTTTGAAATGTTTCCTTCTGTTCCTCTTTTAAGATTTCACGAGCTTTCAGATGTCCAGATGATGATTTTGGTTTGTAGAGATGTTTGTCTGGTGTTCGGCGTGCCTTTAAAGCCTACTTTGATGTTAGCCAACTCCATACTAAGAGATCACCTCTTGTATTTTAATTTTTTTTTTTTTTGCACCCTAAGTAGCCTTTTATACCAACTGGTCAATTTCGTGTTTCTTTATACTTCAGTCATTGTTCTTGCTACCATATGGAAACACTGAAATTTTAATTTATAGACTATGATGGAGAGTATGCGGCCAATGGTTTCAGTGAGGTCTGTAGGGGTAATATTATAATTTTCGCTTTACGTTCTTCTTTTATGCTTTTATGTTTCTTGATTTGATTTTTAGTGCTCACATAATAGTGCTCATTGAAAATAGTGGAGCAAATTTACTAAAACTATTTTTTTTAGAAGTGTAAACTTAGACTAGACAGTCTCAGTGCACCAGATCTATCATAGTGGCTTATACTCTTATAAATCTGGTTGTAACACCACTGGGTCCTATTACTTCCCACCTGCGGCGCCGTTCAAGTTCCGTTCCCCGCCAATATTATTCTGTCCACTCCTCTACTGTGTTCTGTGTTGGTCCTGGGGCTGCTCATCCTCGTGTCTTTCAAAGTCTTCTTCCTCTTTTTGTTCCCTGCTGCAATGGTGCCTCTGGGTACAAGGGTGTACATAAGACCATCTGCTCTGAGTTTATAGAGACAGGTGGTCTCCACCTGCTACTGCAGTATGTTAATCCAGAGCCCCCTGTACTTATATAACCTAACTCCACCTGCCCCTCCCTGCCCAAGCATTGTTGCATTCCAGCACATATAGTATAGATGTTTGTCTAATGTTTCTGCTGAATTCTTATGTATACTGAAATGTTCTTCAGATTACACCTATTGTATTACCCCTGTCTGTGCCGTATGCCTCTCCTGTTGCCACAATGTATTGCCTGACCTGCCTCTGACCCTTCACCTATTTGACTACAATACCCGTATCTTCCCTGGTACTGCACCGACTCTCCTTCTGCTGACCTAGCTCACTGACCATGTATACTTGGTCTGTTCCTTTGAAGCCTTGCACCCACTGGTTTTAGGGAACCAGCTGCTGCTCAAATTTGGACCACATTTGTGGAACAACCTGGTGTCCAGCATCAGCCTGAAGGGCTTACCTACAGGAATGCCACTACATAGGGCATGGGTCTCAAACTTGCGTCCCTCCAGCTGTTGCAAAACTACAATTCCCATCACGCCTGGGACAGCCAAAGCTTTGCTTTGGCTGTCCCAGGCATGATTGGAATTGTAGTTTTGCAACAGCTGGAGGGACGCAAGTTTGAGACCCCTGACATAGGGGATAATACATTTTCTGGAGGGTAATTACCAAATACCTACATGGTGGATGTTACTTACTGGGGGGTTACTACCAGCGGGGATTACCTACAGGGGATGTCTACATGGGGTATACTATTTATTGGGGGCCTATCTGCACAAAGATGCCTAAGTACTAAATGGATGTGCAGAGGGGGGCTAACTACTATATGGGGACTTAGAGATGCCTAAGTACTATAGGGATGAACAGAGGGGGTCTAACTACTATATGGGGACTTAGAGATGCCTAAGTACTATATGGATGAGCAGAGGGGGGCTAACTAGCATATGGGGACATAGAGATGTCTAAGTACTATATGGATGCGCAGAGAAGGGCTAACTACTATATGGGGACATAGCGATGTCTAAGTACTATATGGATGCGCAGAGGGGGGCTAACTAGTATATAGGGACTTAGAGATGCCTAAGTACTATATTGATGCACACATTTAGGCCCATTCCCTTTACAATAAAGCCATACTCAGACACAGCAGAAAAGTATGTAAAACAGATAATAAATGTGCCAGAGTTCTTGCACATTTGCAATAGTAAAATTCCCCAGTATGTTAATAATATTCCTGTTTAATAGTATCACATCTGTTCAATATTAATTCAGTTATTGGTTATAAAACTGAATTGTAGGCTCCAATTAAAAATGGGTAAAATTTGTAATGAAGAGTCAAAATGACAGATCAGTAACGGTGGTTTAATTAATGCAGATTATGGGTTATTCCAGTTATAACTGTACACAGTTTTCTTTCATTTCTACTTTTCATCTACTATCAATTTGTTTAACTGCCTTCTCTAATCCCCTCCAGCTCCTTTCCTCAGTGTACCCTGCCCCCAGTATGCAGGCTTCACTAACTTGTGAGGCATGGGTTCCATGAGCGCACCCTGCACAGGTTTTACTGCTCATTTGTCATACCTTTTGCTTGTGACTAGCAGTCATCATAATACACAGGTGGTCATGTGTATATATATATATATATATATATATATATATATATATATATACTGGGCATATATGACCGCCTTCTGCCTACACAAGTTCGGAGACTGCCATGTGAGAAAGTATAAGTCCTAGGTCTCTGTCTTTAGGTTGAGCTCCAACTAAAGATCCCCCCCCCCAAGTGGATGAGCATTTGTCAGTAAGATACGTCGGCACTTAGCAGCTTTGTCTTACTGGGGATCAGTCCCACTTTCTCTCTTCTAGGGGGTTACTCTCCTGACGTTTAGAACATCCACAGCTTGGATAAGAGTGTCCCAGCTCATGGTTACCCCACTTCTGTGGCTTAGCACTGCATACTAGCCGTCTCAGTCTCTAGTAAGGAAATGGGTCTTCTCTCTCCTGACTGAAACTAAACTGCACTAGGTCAGGACCCAGGAAACCCCTATCCTATAAAGGGTGGTGTGACAGGAAAAAGGGAGAAGAGAGAAGGCAGAGGGTAGAGTGTCTTGCATCTGTGATTGAACATAACACAGTTAAGCTGAACCTTATACACTGCAGCTGTACACAGGGAAGAGTGAGACTCCTAGTGGCTGGAGCAAAAAATCACAGCTCCCACCTCCTTGGTGTGGCACCTGACAGAGTTACTTTCTGACGGGAGGTGAAAAGCTTAGTGACCCCTGTACTGGAAGACTACATTATGATGACAATAGCTGTCACATCTTTAGGCAAACATAGATCCCTCTATTAAACCCAGCCCTTTGTCCCTGCCTACTTGGACGATCTGCCCAATGTTCTGGGCAATGTTCTCTATTCTATTTAGCGATTATGACTACGTCTGTTGTCAGTCTGGACTGCGTACAGGATCTTGGACTGAGAGAAGAAGACTTCACCACTTAATGTATATGCATATGCATAGAAGACAAGGCTGCCGGACAAGCCCAGTGCACCAAAAGAACTTAGACATTTTCTTTTTCTTAGGCATTTGGCATAAAAATGGATTGCAAATTGCAGTGTGAATCCAGCCATATTTATTACAATGAAATTGAAAGGATATCTTCAGAATCTGCTTCAGAACACCTACAGGTACATAACAGGTAATGTAAGTATATATAAGGTAAATGTAGGACTTTTATAATAGGACTATTTTGAATAAAAAGTATGGTACACATAGAAAATTTCAGAAAAATTGTCACAAACTGAGAAAATGTAACATTCCCTCATGGTAACTATCCTACACCTCTGTCACATAGGCTAAATAGGTGGCCATTGCTTATATTTCACCTGCTTTTCACACTTCGGGATAAAATTTCTTCTTTTTTTTTTTCTTTTTGCGAACTCGCTTTTAGATACAGTGGGGGACACTTATGAAAGTCCTGCCCGAGGTGTACGCCTGGGCTGGGGGAGCTTGGGGGGGCAGGAGAAGGCGTGGAGGAGGCGTGGCCTCCTCCCGAGCGCGCATTTATCATGATTTATGCCTGCTCTCAGGCGTAAATCATGATCTAAATCTACCCCTGCTTGGAAAAAGGGGGCGGGACCTAATATAAGACTGGCGTACTTGTACGCCGGTCTTCATAAATCCCCCCTAGTGTGTTTATCATCCCACTTTTTTGTGTTCTCCTTTTGAGGTCACAAGTGGGGTTTTGACTGAGATTTCAATGAACTGTGGATGTGAGTGCGCCAAATAAGTATTATTTGCTATAACCTTTTAATGGTCGATCAGGCGCTATGATACTAAGGATACCAGCACTGCTGACCTTCATGGTCTTATTTACCTGGTTTTAGGATGTGTGATTCATAGTGTGTCATTGAATTACTAAAACTGTGCCAAGGGTATCCTGGAGTTCCACCCGCTTTCTAAGTTTGTTAACAGTTTTCTGGAATTTTCTATATGTGTCAGAGTTTTTAAAGGAGAACCCTAGGAAAAATAAAAAACCCATTGCTGGCAGGGGGATGGGAGAACATAATAAAGCAGCTATAATTATCTGTCCAGGTGCCTTTGCAGTGCTGCCTCTCTGTTCCCGGACCCCCGACAGCCTCCTCCAGCTCCGGGGGGGACGGGGGCCAGATAGCTAATTAACATACGTTATAAAACTTTGTAATGAGTGTTAATTAAGAAAAAAAAAAAGTAAAATGCCGGCGTTCCCCTTTAATGTGAACAGTGATTTAGTGCCCATAAATGATTGTTCAAAAAAAAATTTCCATTAATCATACCTTAGTGGTTTATTCATGTGCTCCTGCCTACAACCGGCCTATATATTCAAAGATTTCATCAGCACAAATTAAACTTTTACAAATTAATATTCGAGAACTGCGGAAAAAAAAATTTCAATATTCCTCCATCTACTATTCATTATGTTCTATATTCCTTCCTTTTAGCGATGCATTTTGGCACACCTCCAAAAGAAAGGGATAGCATATAATGTAATGTAAGCCATCCAGTGGTTCAACGAACAAGAAACTAGGAAATAATGGAGACAATAGAAACAATTAAAAACCCAGTTAAAACCAAACTATACAAGTCCCCGCTCAGTAAGAAGCAGAATATCAACTTCCCACATAAAAGTACACAACTAACAATGGTCTCGCTGCATCAAGAATACATGCGGTTTGGGCACAATAAGTACAGAAAATGTAAAATGATTATACAATATGAGAAATATATTCCCCCTAAACTTCTACAAGGAAGAAAGCCATGAGGTTTATCATACTGGAAACATACGTTGTAAGGCTTCTCTGATATCAAAAAAACATTCCAAATGCAATTAATAGGGTTACAATAGATAATTGTTCCATGTAAGCACCACAAAGAGCGTATACAGCTGACGCATTTCACGGTCAGGACGTAGTTCTATAGCAGGGGTAGGAAACCTTGGCTCTCCAGCTGTTGCAAAACTACAAATCCCATCATATATATCCTACAAATTGATCAATACTACAATTGAGTAGAAAAACAATTCGTCTTTATTGCACAAATGTAATAAAATTATTTCTATAAAATCACACACATCACTGGTTACTATACAGACAAAGAAACAACAACCAGGAGATTACACAGGGTACTGGTGAAAACAAAAGAAAACAGGCCACAATAGTCACACACCAGTACGACAGTGTGATAACAATAAAGAGTATTAGATTGCATAGTACTCTGGCTCCATCTGCTGGCTACACACAATAATGCATATAGAGTCATAGAAGTGCTTCATGCATTTCTGTGACAACCTATAGCAGAGATGGGGAACCTTCGGCCCTCCAGCTGTTGCAAAACTACAATTCCCATCATGCCTGGAAAGCCAAAGCTAAGCTTTGGCTGTCCAGGAATGATGGGAATTGTAGTTTTGCAACAGCTGGAGGGCCGAAGGTTCCCCATCTCTGACCTATAGCCTTTACACCAAAATCAGAGAAGGAGAAAAAAAAAGCAAAAGAAGCAATAAAAAAGAAATCCAAGAAAAAAAACAAAATGTCTAGAAAAAAAAATGAGAAAATATTGAGGAAAACACATTATCACTGTTGCATTACTTCACCAGGATTTCTGGGACCCCTGGGGCCGTGTCTTTTTACCTTTTGGGGTTTTTTCCCTGGCTTTTTTAGTGCTTCTTTTGCTTTTTTCTCCTTTCTGTGATGTTGGTATAAAGGCTATAGGACAGTGTTTCTCAACTGCAGTCCTTTAATGCTGCGTTTACACGGAACGATTATCGTGCGAATTCGCATGATAACGATGGAGTTCGAACGATAATCGTACATGTAAACACTGCGAACGATCAAGCAACGAACGAGAAATTGTTCATTTTGATCTTTGAACATGTTCTTAAATCGTTGTTCGCAAAAAATTCGCAGATCGTTCCGTGTAAACAGTCATTCACCGATTTTTCCTATGTGCGAGATAGGCTTAAGCGATCGCAAAATGAAATTTCCGTACGATATATAGTACCGTCTAAACGCTGATCGTTATTAAAAAAAATCGTTACTTCGAAATCGTTAATCGTACAATCGGGCGAATTATCGTTCCGTGTAAACGCAGCATAAGACCCACCAACAGGTCATGTTTTGCGGATATTCCATACAACGAAGAGCTGTGGCAGTTACTGGTGCACCGACTATAATTATATCACCTTTGAAATCCTCAAAAGATGACCTGTTGGTGGGTCTTGGGGACTGGAGTTGAGAAACACTGCTATAGGAAGTCACAGAAATGCATGAAGCACTTTAATTACTGTATGTGCATTATTGTGTGTAGCCAGCAGATGGAGCCAAAGTACTATGTAATCTTATAGTCTTCATGTTATCACATGACATACTCGTGTGTAACTATTGTGGCCTTTCTTTTTTTTTACCAGTACCCTGTGTAATCCCTTGGTTGTTGTTTCTTTGCCTATATGGTAACCAGTGATGTATGTGACTTTTTATAAATAATTTTATTACATTTGTGCAATAAAGACTGATTGTTTCTCTACTTGATTGTGGTGTTGATCAATTTGTAGGATATATATATATATATTGATTTTAGATCTTAACACCCCAAATGGTGATACATTTTGAGGCTATGTTCACACAACATATTTTTCGTATTGCAGATTGCAACAACGGCCGTAGTCAGTACGAGAAAATACGTTGCCCGGGTGTCTATGGGATCCCGGCGGAAGCGTATACTATGTGTATATGCTCCGTCCGGGATCCCATAGACACCCGGCCAACGTATTTTCTCGTATTAACTACGGCCGTTGTTGCAATCTGCCCCTAGTGGCGCAGCAAACAACTGACATATCATTTTACTGCTGCCGCTATTCAGTGAATAGCGGCTGTAGGACACCATGTCAGTGCACACTATGAAGCGAGTGGCTCCAGCCGCTTGCTCCATAGTGTGCAGTGGAGAGTTCTGATGCGGGTGCGCACGGATGCACCCGCATCAGAACTCTGCGGGCTGAAAGGTCATCCAGCCGGTACTGCAGTAATGATCTTTTTAGAGACCGGCTGCTCCGTGACCACGGAACGGCCCGTCTCTTACGCCATGTAAACATAGCCTGAGGGTACAGCTTTTTTTTGGGGGGGGGGGGGGGGGTATACACAATTCTCATCATGCTTTAGCTTTGGCTGCCCAGGCATGATGGGAGTTGTAACTTTGCAACAGCTGGAGAGCCGAGCTTCCCTACCCCCGTCCTATAGCGTAAAATCTATCCTAGCCATAATGTTGTTAGAACCGTATTTGTCCCGCAGAATCGCCCACAAAGCAGTTCCGCAGCTGACAAACATTTTGACAGGTGACAATTTCTAGTAGATAACCGTTTTAAACTATCGGCTAGTCATCCGTTTAATGGCTCTTTATTATTTTATTGACCCAGATATCCTTGGACGGCGCTCCGGTCTGATGACATCACAGCGTGCCATATGCGATCATGCTTTATTGATGTTTAATTGAGGAGTAGTGTGAAAATGAGCAATTACAAGTCACATTTTAGCAAATGCACTATGTAACCATACAGAAATGTCTGTTAGTTCTGCACAAATTGTTTCAGCTGAATAAAAGCGATTTTCCAAAACTTCCTTAGTACTCTGGGCAATTGTCCAAATGTTGGTATTTAACTTGCCTACCATCCAAATGCTTGTATGCAAAGCAGGGTATCTGCATCTATCATTCCCGAAATTGTTTTATCCACAAAAGACATACAGTACATAGACAGAACGGCATCAAACTATAATAAACGTACTCAAAATATACAAGGAGGCATAACGCATACAAATGGAACAATAGCTTGTAACACGAAGGGTTTATTTCAGCTGTTTACAGAGCAATTGTAAAAGCGTCAGTGGAGAGTCCCATAGCCTCCTGGTTGGTTTTACTCTGAAAATATAGCCAAGTCATTTACACACAGAAACAATAAAACAGGTGCACAAGGATGATAATTCTGCCCAATCAGACAAGACGACAAAATAAT
Organism: Dendropsophus ebraccatus; assembly: GCF_027789765.1. Lineage (NCBI taxonomy): Eukaryota > Metazoa > Chordata > Amphibia > Anura > Hylidae > Dendropsophus > Dendropsophus ebraccatus. Next base: position 138,441,288 of record NC_091460.1, on the reverse strand, counting down.
GAAAACAAGAACGGAACCGCGACGTCCAAATAGACGCCGAGGTTCAACTACGTGTCACAAAGCCGCTTCAAGAAATATTTCTATTAGTGATAGAAGCAATTCCAGCATCCAGTTCTGTCCTATGCGTATTGGTTTATGACACCGATATTTTACAATGGAACTGACCATAACTGTACAAAGGAACGGAACTGTATGAGATTAAAGGGATAGTTCACCAAAAGAAAAAAATCTTTCAAATCAACTGGTGCCAGAAAGGGCTGGAGGTTTGTAATATACTTCTATAAAAAAAATATCCAGTCTTCCAGTACTTATCAGCTGCTGTATGTCCTGCAGGAAGTGGTGTATTATTTCCAGTGTGGCACAGTGCTTTCTGCTGCCACCTCTGTCCATGTCAGGAACTGTTCAGAGCAGCAGAAAATCCCCATAGAAAACCTTTGCCATTCTCCAGACTGGAAATAATACAACTTTCAGCAGGACATACAGCAGCTGATAAGTACTGGAAGATTTAAAGGGGTGACCCAGCGCTACAAAAACATGGCCACTTTTCCCCCTACTGTTGTCTCCAGTTCAGGTGCGGTTTTCAATTAAGCTCCATTTACTTCAATGGAACTGAGTTTCAAAACCCAACCCAATCTAGAGACAACAGTAGGGGGAAAGTGGCCATGTTTTTGTAGCGCTGGATAACCCCTTTAAGATTTTTTAATAGATGTAAATTACAAATCTCTGGCACTTTCTGGCACTGGTTGATTTGAAAGAAAAAAAGTTTTGGTGAATTACCCCTTTAACCCCTTCCCTTCAGTCCAAATCTGCACACCGTTCCGGCAGATGGACTTGCCGGCATGTGAAAGGAATGACACGGGCGCAGGAGCTGCACTTGTGTCATCCGCAGGGGGGCCCGGCTGTCAGTGATAGCCGGGCACCTGCCACAACTTCCGAGATCCGGGCCGAGCCTGGATCTCAGCAGTTAACCCTATAGGTGCTGCAATCAGTGCGAACGCAGCACCTATAGTGCTGCAAGAAGGGAGAATCCTCCCTTCATCCCCTATCGGGGCTGCGTGGCGAGATCGCACAGCCCCGATGGTTGCTGTGATGTCAGGAGGCTTCCCTGAAGTCGCCTGTTGTCTCAGCTACGGAAGCTGATCAGGCTCAGCCTAAGGATGAGTCTGATCAGCTTTGCCTATAACAGGCATATTGTATTGCAGATCAGCATTGCAATATGTCTGTAATCAGGCAATTGTACAGTAAAGTCCCCACAGTGGGAAAATGAAATAAAGTGTAAAAAAACACACACAAAAATATTAATAAATTAAAAATCACATATATTCTCCATAGCCCCCAATACAATAATAAATGTTGAAAAAAAAATAAATAAATAAAAAAAAAAATATATATATATATATATATATATATATACATACATACACATATTTAGCATCGCCATGTGTGTAATGACTCTGGCAATAAACTTACTACATAATTAAACCTGTACGGTGACCGCAGAAAATGTAATGAGAAAAATGCTAATTTTGTCATTTTTTTAAAGAAAAAATTGCATTTTTCACAAAAAGTTTTTTGCATATCGGCCAAAATTTACCACTAACCCAAAGTACAATCAGAAACCCAAAGTAGAATCAGAAAGAAAAGTTATAGCATCACGTCGCTGCAACACATAAAGTGAGACAGGTTAGATTTTAAAAAATATGGGCTCTGGTCCTGAAGGCCAAAATCGGTCCAGTCCTGAAGGGGTTAAAGGTGTTTTAACATAGCAGTGTCATTTGTATCAGTATTTGAAAGTCAAAACCAAGAGTGTGTACAAAAAACAAAAGATATAGAAAGTTTTCCATCTACTTTTTCTCGCTGTTTGTTCCACTCCTGTGTTTGGTTTACAAGTAAATGCCGACCTGTGATACCACACAAAACCTGTGGCCAAAATTGGAACTGTTTCTGTAAGGTGGCAGCCATGTTTTTCTGATCTCATACAACCCATTGTACTTGACTTTATTTAAAGCCAACGTATTACTAGCTGCATCGCTTTGTGTTTTTTATGTGAACAGACCAAAGCCGATTCGGGGATGCTGGTGGCGCAGCCCTTTTTTTGAACCGCCGGCTGGTTCCTGCGCTGTTGTGCCGGTGGCCCCACTCACCTACTCCTCAGCCACCTGCTCCCGCTGCTCCTGTCACCTTTGGTGACTCTCCATCACCCCGCAGAGGCAGCGGGAAGCAGGCGGCTGAGGAGTAGGTGGGGACTGGGCTAGGGGAGGGTGAGGGAAGTGCTACGGGCCTGCGGGGGACCCCTGCAATGGGGAGAGAGGCCACTGGTGGTGGAGACCAACTGGAGATAGGTGAGCAGTGGCGGCCAGCAGGGCAGGGAATTCCCATCAATATGATGGGAATCCGTCTTCTTTACAGGGTGTCCACCAGAAAGGCAGGAGCGGGCAGCCGTTTAAAGTGACTGTACCACCAGGCCCAGGCTGAAGCACTGGAGGCGGGCCGACCCACCCTTGGGAAGAAACGCCATAGAGGGGCTGGGGTTTCCTCCCACTAAGGGTGGGTCGGCCCGTCTCCTGGTGGTACAGTCACTTTAAACCTGCTGCTCTGCTCCTGCTTCTCTCCGCTGCAGGGGACACCCCGTAAAGAAGCAGGGACTCCCCGTTTGTTTGCAGAGTGTCCCCGCAGGTGAGAGAATTAGAAGCAAAGCGGCAAGTTTAAACAGCTGCCCGCTCCTGCCTTTCTCTCTGTTTCGGGGAACAGGGAGGGAGGATTCCTGTCATAATGACTCAGGGGCGGTTACAGACTGCATAGAGCCCCTGTGCAAAAAATGTGCATGGGCCCCCAAAAGCAAACCACACCACCACATAACTCAACATACTCACCTGGCCTAGCGCAGTCCCCTGGCGTGTCATTGGGCACCAGGGAGAATGCACGAACGCTGCACCAGGAAAGGTGAGTATGTGTATGGAGCAGGCTCTTGTGGCTGGAGGTACAATACTGCCTCCAGCCGCAAGAGAGATATATGCATGTATATATGCAACTGTATCACCTCACCTGCAAAACTTCTGCCGTCCTTGGGGGTTGGCGTTGCAGACTACTCTGATCTGCTGTTCTGGTGGTGTGGGTCTTGTTGCAGACCGCTCTGATCCGCCGTCACACATATCACAGCACACTTACTTCATCACACATAGCATACATTACTTCATCACACATATCACACTCCTTCCCTCATCACACATAGAATACACCCCTTCCCTCACACATAGCAAAGCACACTACTTACCTCACACATAGCACAGCACACTCCTTACCTCACACATAGCACAGCACAACACCCCCACTCTGATGCTCCATCCCTGGTGAGGGTTTAGGGCGGGAGGGGCTGCTGTACTGTGTCATCCGACAGGGGGGTGCTGGGTCTGCTCTGATGACCTCTCTACTGCCCGGGTGGGGGAGGGGAACAGAGCAGAGTAATGGAGCTGTGCACATGTACCTGGTGCTCTTCTCTGCACAGCACAGTTCATGGGAGGAGAGAAGGGGGCAGGGACGGCCCGCTCTGATATGCTATCCTCTGGGCTGGGATGGGAGTGTCAGCAGTACCACATGCGGAGCGTGGGTATGTATGTGCAGCCCGTCCCAGCCGATGCCATACTTACTTCCCTTTAGCGGATTAAACTTATTAGGGGACGCAAGTTTGGCTGCAGTGATGTGTTACCTGTATATGCAGCCCCGGCCCCCTGCTTTCAAATCTTGCCGGGCAGCGGGCCCCAGCTGGCCCCTCTCCCCCTCGGAGCCCCTGTGCAGCCGCACCAGCTACATATGCGATATGTCCGCCACTGTAATGACTGGAATCCCTGTTCTTTACAGTAAGTAGGGGTGCAAGATGCACTGCTACTTACTACTAGTTTTTATGCTCTGTGGGCCGGGTGCTCTGCACTTGACCTGTGGAGTGTGAAAACAAATTAATGAGATTTACATTGTTTCCTATGGGAACTTACAGTTCGGTTCTCGAACTGCATGGTTCTGGAGCAGGATTGCAGAACTGATTAGGTTCGAGAATGGAGGTACCACTGCATATGCCTTGTCACGTAATTTATTCACTACCTTATTTCTATCTCCATGCATTAAAGTGATTGTACCACCAGGCCCAGGCTGAAGTACTGGAGGCGGCCGACCCACCCTTAGTGGGAGGAAACCCCCTCCCCTCTATGATAGGGTTCCATTGATTCTAATGGAGTCACGTCATGGAGGGGCTGGGATTTCTTCCCACTAAGGGTGGGTCGGCCGCCTCCAGTGCTTCAGCCTGGGCCTGGTGGTACAGTCACTTTAATTTCTCCTTTTCTCTAGGCCCCGGATATGTTCCATTAACCCATGATATGTTTGATCGGCGGTTGTATCTACGAGAATTGACCATCCACCTGATTTGGTAAGTGCCGCCTGATCACTTATCTACAGTATCTTCAACTATTTCATGTTTTGAGCAACGCACTGGTCACCTGATCCATGTCCTGCCGAGATGGCTGTCTCCGGCTTCTATCCTAAGCTACAATGGCTGGAGGCAGATGATGATCATGGCTGTGCTGGGAATTTCTCTGTTAGGGTGCGTGCACACTACGGAATAGGCGCAAAGGCCGCTGCCGATTCCGTCGCTGGCCCCTGCTTGCGGCAACACACATGTCAATTCTTTCGATGGACGGCGGAATCCGTCTGTGCCTAGAATGGAGTCTATGAATTCTGCATCATGGGTGGTTTAAACAACAGTGACGTGGACAGCAGTGCCAGATTACCTGTTCCCTGGGCCTTGGGCTGTTAATAGAACTTGCCCCCTCCCCAATAGTCTCATATAGTAGTCAGGGGTGACAGGTTGTCCCATTAGTTTGAACTCCCCCTTTTCTGCAGCCCCAGAGGCCACAGGAGGCATCCAGTGCAAGATGTGTGCGATGACGTAACTGCATCGCCGACGCCGGGACACCACTCACATACTCCGTGACCGCAAACTACAAACTGCTTGTGGCCTACAAGATTATAATATGGGTGGTACAGACCACCCATTTTATAATCTAATGCAATGTCAGCGGGCCAGATGTAATACAAATTGTGATTTGCGCAGTGGGCCAAAAATAACGGTGCTGTGGGCCAGAGTTTGACATGCCTGATCTACAGTACATTTATATATACGACATGGAGAGAGAGGAGCAGCTGCACATCCCACCTATGGGTGACACTAACGCCGCTAGGCCTATTTTAAAAACCAACGCCAGGATGTCGGTATATAATTTGATCAAACCATATTGCCCCGTGTACCACGTGCAGGTCCCCTGGTTCACAACACTGTGTCAGTCAGCGACTGCCAACCCCGCAAGGCGTGCACATGCAGGGAAGAGAGGCCATGGGATGGCCCTGCAACCCCAATGTCACAGGACCAAACCCAAAATGCCCCCCCATAACCCAGCCGGCACCACCGGCAGGGAAGGCTGCCCCCAAACAACACAAGTATGGCCTATTTTAAAAACCAACGCCTCTCTCTCCATGTCTTGAAAAAAAAAAATTACAGTAAAAAACCATGAATCGGCAAACAAAGATCCAGACAATATAAGTTGCATCCGTAAGAGGTATTCCTTTCCACGGTGCCAGAAAACATAGCGTTGGAATAAATGTAACAGTAAATCTGTCTGCCTTATTAAGATCTAAAAGTGCTAACCTGAGAAGCTTGGCTGCTTTCGTTAACTTGGCAATTGATTTTCAGGTTTCATTTCTTAGAAAACTCTAAATAGTGAAGTGTTTGCCAATCAAGTGTTTTATTTAAACTCATCCAATCCCGTTCTTATCAGTGAGCCAGTAAAAAAGAATGGGCTAGAATGGTTTCTAACTGTGCGGGCAACGGATCAGAATGCAATTACTTCAGACAGAAGGCAGAAGCAAGAAGGAATCAAGCCTTCACATATCAGATTTTAATTTAAAAAATCTGCATGTAACTGTAGACAGAGTTGAAGACTGCAAACATTCCTCCTGGTTTTCAGAAGTCATTATCGCATACAGAAGGCTGGCACCTTGCATGGAATATTTGAAGCCATTTTCCGGGCTTGATGAGCAGTAATCAAGTATATTCTCTCTTTGTCGGGCATGTTAACACAGATAGCAACTTGTCTTTTATTCATTTACTTTTACAGTAATTTGTTTTCTCTTTTTATATATATACCATTGTAGGATTGCTTTTTCCTTAATTTTTTATTTTTTTATTTCATGAATGGCGCAGACAAGAAGGCAATAAACCTGATCATTTCATATTATATTCTTCAAGCCCGGCGAAGAAAATGATTGGATTATGCTAATCAGGAATGGAGAAAATAGTGTAAATGTGGGAGGCCAGGTAAACCGCTCCAGACAGGGCGATAAGGCTGAGGATCCCTGCTAAAATATAGGGCTCGAAGGTTTCACGGATATAAGGCACCAAGGTGCAGACATGAGTGATGGGGATGTGGTGGTTCAGGATAATATCGCTGCAGGGAAAGGAGAAAAGTCACAACAGCCTCACTTACTGTATATACAGCCAACATATCAAAATGCACTCAAATGCTGATCACGTCAAGTCCATCAAGTCAGAGGTAGGATCATGTTTCTTTTCTAACAATTTTACCCTAGACCAGGCAAGTTTTTTAGATTGGTGTGTCAAAATTCGTCAAGAGACCGAGCATAAGTGGGGTGGTGTGTCTCTTCAAAAAATAAAACGTAATATATACCCCAGTCCCCATCCCTTCACCAGCATACACACCCATCCCCCCCTATCCCTTCACCAGCATACACCCCCAGCCTCCATTCCTTCACCAGCATACACCCCCAGCCCTTCACCAGCATATACCCCCAGTCCCCCTGCCCCTTCCCTTCACCAGCATACACCCCCAGCCCTTCACCAGCATATACCCCCAGTCCCCCTGCCCCTTCCCTTCACCAGCATACACCCCCAGCCTCCATTCCTTCACCAGCATACACCCCCAGCTCCATTCCTTCACCAGCATACACCCCCAGCCCCATTCCTTCACCAGCATACACCCCAAGCCCTTCACCAGCATACATCCCCAGTCCCCCTGCCCCTTCCCTTCACCAGCATACACCCCCAGCCTCCATTCCTTCACCAGCATACACCCCCAGCCCCATTCCTTCACCAGCATACACCCCCAGCCTCCATTCCTTCACCAGCATACACCCCCAGCCTCCATCCCTTCACCAGCATACACCCCCAGCCTCCATTCCTTCACCAGCATACACCCCCAGCCTCCATTCCTTCACCAGCATACACCCCCAGCCTCCATTCCTTCACCAGCATACACCCCCAGCCCTTCACCAGCATACATCCCCAGTCCCCCTGCCCCTTCCCTTCACCAGCATACATCCCCAGTCCCCCTGCCACCATCCCTTCACCAGCATACACCCCCAGCCTCCATTCCTTCACCAGCATACACCTCCAGCCCTTCACCAGCATACATCCCCAGTCCCCCTGCCCCTTCCCTTCACCAGCATACATCCCCAGTCCCCCTGCCCCTTCCCTTCACCAGCATACACCCCCAGCCCCATTCCTTCACCAACATACACCCCTGCCCCCTTCCCTTAATCAGCATACACCCTAGTGCCCCTGTCCCATCCTTTCACCAGCATATACCCCCTGCCCCCCTGTCCCTATCCCTTCACCACCCAAACCCCACTGCTCTTGCCCCATCCCTTCACCAGCATACATGCTCTGCTTGTGTAGGCATGCGGGAGTTTGACACTTGCGGCACGCTGCGGCACACGCATCCAATAAGTAAAGAGGGCCGGGTGACGCAATTGTGACAAAGTCCTTCTTGGCTTGCGGCTACGTACTTCTCTGTATGCGGCCACGTGTCAGCAAATATGGCTACGCGTGTCAGTCCTGACATGCATGTCATAGGTTCGCCATTGTGGCCCTAGACAAAGTCATTCAGATCAGGGGCAGACACAGACTGCAGAGGGCCCCAGTGAAAAGAATGTGCCTGGGCCCCCCATAACTCAACCATGCACCCACCCTTCTCTCCCAAGTGATTCCATTCACAGGGGGTATCTTCTCTAGGAGATGCTTTCTCTGATTTCTTCTTGATATTTTTTCCCACGCATACAGTGTTTCTGATTGTTCATACTCTCATACTTATTATACTTGTCCTCACAAGAAAAATCACTTAATACCGCTTCATTGTGAGAAACATACGACAACATTTATGATTTCCATATATTTAGAGAAGATACTAACATTCTCAGGATGCCGCTATGAATCACAGTTTTTATCAAGACGCAGACAGGTTTCTATTAACCTTTATTGGCTACATGTGTAGTATACCAGAGCATGGTTCCTGTGGCTGGGCTGAGGATGGCACCTGTCAACAAGTGTTATTATATATTTTTAGGAGTTAACATGTTTTATGTGCAACTATTCTGTGTATTTCTCTGTACCAGTAACTGGCAGGCAGAGATGGGTTACATGCTTATACTGCACACTACACAACAGCGCCATCTACTGACCGTAGTGGGAACTGCTTAGGTAGTGTGGGAAGCTTAGGAAGTTGCTAGAAGGGGGTGTGGTTATGCAGATAGGCCCCCTATATAAGGCTGGCTGTTGCAGAGCTTAGGTGAGACAAGCTGAGACAGGAGACAAGAGACAAGTTGAGACAAGTGAGACAAGAGACAGGAGACAAGTGACCAGCTGTAGAGGGAATAACATCACCTCAGGAGATCACCACAGAGAGAGAAGCTGCTGAGGGGAACAAGGAGAAAGATCTTACACAGAGCAGCAAGAGAACAGACAGCTGGAGGTGAGAGAAAGAGAGACCTTGAGAGACAGTTTGTCAGGTGCACCCTCAGGAAAGGGGCAGCACATATACAGTCAGTGGGAATCCTAAAGACAGACACCCAGTGGAGAGACTTGGCTGTAGGAGGGAGCCGAGTTAACTTAGCCTCGGCACCCATCTTCCTGACATTCGGGGGGTAGGATTGACTAGGACCCCTGGATCCTCTGGGAACCGAAAGTTGTGGCCTAAGGCCCGGCCCAGTAACTTTGCAGGAAGCTCCCTGGCAGACAGGGAGGGGAGAAGCAGACTCAAGCACCATTGGGAGAAGTCCACAGGATCACAGTGCTCACCAGCGTCCCACACGTACTGGCAGACCAGGACCTAAGGCAGGTCGTCTCTCTACACACCACCAGGCTCTCACAAGCACAGTAGCTCAGTCAAAGCCGCCAGTATTCACCACTGTATGCTAAAGGACTGTATAACACCTGCAAGTCTTACAGTAAAGGAGTTGTTGTTACACTGCCTCCCTCCTTGTCTCCCTGTTGTCTGGTCCACCTGCACCACACCACCATCAAGGGCCATATTACCAGGCAGCAGTATTTTGGGGTTGGCCCCGGGGGAACTACAGGTCCACACCACCGACCACCTTACACACGGGTGCAGCCCCCCTACAGAAACCGCTGCAGCAGCCACAGAAGAGAGAGAGATACCAGGGAAGCGCCAGAGAGTCCCCCTGTACCTGCAGAAGCCCTCGTGCCCACCTGTGACCGTGACAAGTTCCAGCCATCCTGCAGGTATAGCACACTCTCCCCCTGCAGCCCTCGGTGCATCCCCTCACCGAGGAGCTCAGCGCCACACTACCAGGAGAGACTACCATCACCATCATCCTCTCCTCATTCCCCTCACTCTCTTCCCATTACCCCGGCTCGCTGCATAGTTCTCTTTTGGCGTCACGAACAGGATAGGCTGTGTGCCTGTCACAAAGTACCAACACCTCAGCTGTGAGCAAACTGCCCTCAAGTGTGTGCTAACCGCAAAAGAGGGGGAACCCTGTATCCACAGAGACTTTAACTGTATGCTGCTTGTGAGAAAAGACTGCTAAAGTGTTTCTGCTACTGTTTTACTGAACTGTTTCGCCTGAGAGAAACTTTGCTTAAAAGAGGGGGAAGATGGAACCCATATCCCTGCGTGTAGATTTGCAGATGTTCAGCATGGACTTTGCTTTATTGAAAGAGACTTTACAAGCCACCATGTTTGTTTCACTGTGCCACTTTTACTGTGCTCTCAGAGACTTTGCCACTATCCTAAAGAAGAAGGATTTGTTTGCTGCGTCACAGTCGCAGTGCACCGCCCCTCAAGGGGTTAACTACAGCTCCGCTGAAGCGCGGGAAAGAGTAAGTCCCGCCTCACCTCAGAGCAGCTACGCAGCACCACAACAGCAACGGTCGCCCGCCAAGTCTCCTAGAGGTCTGCACAGACAGCGCTTCCGGAGTCCACTGTGTGCCGCCATCTTGGGTGAGTCCCAGCCTCATAAGAAAAAGAGCGCCTCCGTCCCACACAGGAAGTGGGCGGAGCCTGGACCGCCCGGAAGAGGAGGGGGTTCAGTAGCGAGCAGCATGGCGAGCAAGCAGCAACCCGAGACCGGAGTTCCCGCATCCGCCATGTCCGCCAACCCGGACGGCATGCCTGAGCCGCAGCCTGCCCCACACTCCTCGGAGCAGGTCTGCATTAGTATGCCTCCGGATGCAGCGCTCGAGACAACAGACTCAAATGAGGCAGGGGCGCTAGAGGCTCCACAGTGCCAAGTTCCCGTCATCCCCTGGGAAGAAGGGGCCGCGATACAACCCCGGTTGATGGACGGTCGGCCACCGAGCCCGGAGGAATCCGTGATCCCCAAATGGTGCTTTGGGGACGAAGACTGCCTGCAGCAGATCCTCACAGAGATCCGGGAAGCCAACACAGTCCAGGGAACCCAGCCCCGACAGCGGCCAAGCACCGACACCGACCAAAAGTATCGGCAGTTCTACCAAGAGAGAGTGGACCGAGAGCGGGAGATCCGCCAGAGGCTGAAGGAGCCCACTGAGAAGGACGCACGCCCCTTACGGCTGCAAGGGACTGTCCGTGAGTTCAGCCGGGACCGGGGGTATGGGTTTATTGAGGACAACCACGGGCCCAAGTGGTATTTTGTAAACCGGGCTTCGGTGAAACGCCCTGACCTGCCGGAACACTTGCACTCCCTGTTCCCAGGAGAACAGGTAGAGTTTACCCCCATGCTGGGACCCCGAGGGTGGTGGGCAGCGGGTGTCACCAGGGTACCGCCCCCACCTTATAGCGGCCTGGATGAGGACTGGTCAGAAGACCCCCACAGACCCTCCGTAGCCCTCCGTGAGACCCCAGAGGGCCTATGTCTGTTGCCGCTACCGCCCCCAGACTCTGATGGGAGTGCTCCCAGCTCCAAAATGGCTGAACCAGCGCCTTCTCCCCCTTCAGCCCCAGCATTAGCTGCAGAAGCGGCTCCGCCTGATCCGGTCCCCACTGTCACAGCTCCAGCGGTACCCACCGTCACCATAGAGGTACCACCCGCAACTACAGAGGCCACCCTGGTGGTTGCACAGCCTGTGACCACCGCAACCTGGTCCACGAGCCCTCCGGGTGTCCGGGACGTCGCCACCACCACCATTGTGGAGGCGAATGCCACCTGGCATATGCACTTAGCGCCAGGAGTGAAGGTGCTCAGCGGTCCCAGCACTTCCACCGGAGAGGAGAAAGCAGTGCCTGCAGGGGTCTCGGCCGAGTCCTCCACCCACACACCATCTGGAGTAGCAGCAGCACAGCTACCAGCGTTTCCGCCACTCCCACCAGGTGAAGAGCGACCACCCTTATCCAGCGCTAAGGGCAGAGCCGCCATCTTGGCTCTCTACAAGGTGCAGCAGCGCTGAGTTTGTCTGAGGTACTTTTACCCACTGTTGGCAGGAATGCCCTAGTTACCCCAGGAACTACTACAAGTTAACTGTTTATTGCAACGTTTAAGTGCTATGTGCCTGGCATCTGCCATGATCCAAAATATGGTTTTATAAAGTTTTATGTGTGCTGCAACGTTTTCTTATGTAAGTAAAAGTGCCTGGTCTTAGGACCATGAAAGTTTTGCACCAAAGTGCTATTGTTTGGGGGGGTTATGTTTTTGTTGGGGTTTAGTGTGTTAAAAAGAAACACATATGCCATGGACTGCCCACTCCAGTGTTCCACTTTAACTCAGACACTCTAATGGACGCTACCCAGGTCATGTGCCAAAGAGTTTGTTTGCACTACTACACTGTTATTGCAGCCATGTGTATTGCTTATTCAAACGGACCACTCTAATATGGACGCTGTGCTAAGTGCCAATAGAGAGACTTTAAGAGTTCCCTGTTGGGCAGGAGCCCACTATGTTTACAAAATTGTTTGCACTATATTTGCCTATGTGCCTAACCAAACTTTTATACTTTTACACAGGTATGGTGCCTTTTATTTGTGTTTCCAGCTTTCATCCTCGCCCCAGCCCGTCGCCGAGGCCGGCTTATTTTTAGAGGGGGAATATGTAGTATACCAGAGCATGGTTCCTGTGGCTGGGCTGAGGATGGCACCTGTCAACAAGTGTTATTATATATTTTTAGGAGTTAACATGTTTTATGTGCAACTATTCTGTGTATTTCTCTGTACCAGTAACTGGCAGGCAGAGATGGGTTACATGCTTATACTGCACACTACACAACAGCGCCATCTACTGACCGTAGTGGGAACTGCTTAGGTAGTGTGGGAAGCTTAGGAAGTTGCTAGAAGGGGGTGTGGTTATGCAGATAGGCCCCCTATATAAGGCTGGCTGTTGCAGAGCTTAGGTGAGACAAGCTGAGACAGGAGACAAGAGACAAGTTGAGACAAGTGAGACAAGAGACAGGAGACAAGTGACCAGCTGTAGAGGGAATAACATCACCTCAGGAGATCACCACAGAGAGAGAAGCTGCTGAGGGGAACAAGGAGAAAGATCTTACACAGAGCAGCAAGAGAACAGACAGCTGGAGGTGAGAGAAAGAGAGACCTTGAGAGACAGTTTGTCAGGTGCACCCTCAGGAAAGGGGCAGCACATATACAGTCAGTGGGAATCCTAAAGACAGACACCCAGTGGAGAGACTTGGCTGTAGGAGGGAGCCGAGTTAACTTAGCCTCGGCACCCATCTTCCTGACATTCGGGGGGTAGGATTGACTAGGACCCCTGGATCCTCTGGGAACCGAAAGTTGTGGCCTAAGGCCCGGCCCAGTAACTTTGCAGGAAGCTCCCTGGCAGACAGGGAGGGGAGAAGCAGACTCAAGCACCATTGGGAGAAGTCCACAGGATCACAGTGCTCACCAGCGTCCCACACGTACTGGCAGACCAGGACCTAAGGCAGGTCGTCTCTCTACACACCACCAGGCTCTCACAAGCACAGTAGCTCAGTCAAAGCCGCCAGTATTCACCACTGTATGCTAAAGGACTGTATAACACCTGCAAGTCTTACAGTAAAGGAGTTGTTGTTACACTGCCTCCCTCCTTGTCTCCCTGTTGTCTGGTCCACCTGCACCACACCACCATCAAGGGCCATATTACCAGGCAGCAGTATTTTGGGGTTGGCCCCGGGGGAACTACAGGTCCACACCACCGACCACCTTACACACGGGTGCAGCCCCCCTACAGAAACCGCTGCAGCAGCCACAGAAGAGAGAGAGATACCAGGGAAGCGCCAGAGAGTCCCCCTGTACCTGCAGAAGCCCTCGTGCCCACCTGTGACCGTGACAAGTTCCAGCCATCCTGCAGGTATAGCACACTCTCCCCCTGCAGCCCTCGGTGCATCCCCTCACCGAGGAGCTCAGCGCCACACTACCAGGAGAGACTACCATCACCATCATCCTCTCCTCATTCCCCTCACTCTCTTCCCATTACCCCGGCTCGCTGCACATGCATTATGGATGCTCTTTATAATGTTCCTTAATGATAAGCAATTCACATTGCCATTTTTGTATTTGTTTCTCCGTTGCTGGGCAGGGGCCGTCTGATGTTGATGTTTTCTCCCAATTTGCAACAGTTTTTTTTAATATACTATAGCAGCGTTGTGGATTGTTACAGACGCGGTGTATTTCCCTGCTGCTGTGAATGAGCTATGCATGGCATATACAGACGCATCAGTTAGGATTAGTGAGGGGCGAATAGTATTCTATCGAATAGCTATACTACGCTATTCAAGCTATTCGTTTTCGTTCGAATATTCGATTAAAAATTCGATTCACCTTCCCACCTCCCCTGGTGCTTTTTTTCCAGCCAATAAACATACAGGGGGGAGGGACAGGCACCAGGAATAGGCAGGACTTAATAAAAAAAAAAAAAAATGTGATTGGCTGGCTAAACCATGTGACCTCCTGAGTATACAAATAGTGGATTTCAGATTCGTGTCACTTGCTGCTGGTTGGAGCTAGAGAGGGAGAGGCTGTATACCAGGGAGAGAAAGTATTTAGGTGAAGTTAGGTAGGGAGGGACCCCCAAAAGCCCTTGTTATAGCTAAAAGTATAAAAAGCAGAGATTTAGAAGGTGCTTTGAGACAGTGTGTTCAAGGTCCTTTTAGACAAAGCGCTTTTTAATGTTTACCGATAAACGATTGCAAACAAGATTGTTTATCGTTAGCCTAAAATCGTTCACCATATTACACAGAACAATAGTCGTTAGTTCCAATTGTTATTGTTACTACGATCGTTTACTCCATCTGATCCCAGCAAAACAATGAACAATGTGCAATTACACTGAACGATTAGTGAACAAATGCAGAACTTGAGCAAATGACTGTGGAATTACAGCGAACGTTTAACGAACCATAATTATCAAATATAATTGTCCCGTGTAACAGGGCCCTTGGGTTAGCAGGGACCCCCAAAAGTTAAATGTGCCTAGGCAAACATCCCCTGCTGTCCCATATGCATCCAGAGGTTTTGGTATCATTTCCTGAGGTGTCATTGCGCACTTGGTGACCTCCTAGTCGTCGAATCTTGATTTCAAAGTCCCGAGTATTTTTCTCTCACAGACTATAATGGGATTCGATATTCGATCGAATATACGAATATCAGGGGCTATGGAATTTTCCAATATTTCACTATTCGCTCATCTCTACATTTATACAACATGGAGTTGAGTTTGCCATTTGGCACAACTATAAATGATACCTGTCCCACAGGCGGTGAGGCCCGGGGAATAGAACCCAGTTAGGGTCCTCACTAAAACTTCACTTTTATTCAATTACTTTTCTTGCGGTGGCAGCGGGGTCAAAGAGGTAGGGCCTAGTCCCGCCTCGTTGCATCACACCTCTAGGCTGGATCATGTCTCCTTTCACCGTATAAATCTTGCCAATGCCCCTTAGTTAGTAAGGCGGGGGATTTTGTCGCTCTAGGGTCCCGTGTCAGTGCACCTGCATATGGAGGGAGGGATGGACGTTGGCAGGTTGGATGGACAGCCCAGGGCCCAGGGTACATTTCAGACTGGAAAGCTGCAATGTATAAATATATAAATATGAAATTTGCCCTATTGCTTTGATAGAGACAATTTTTGTACAACACAGCATGCTGTAGGTGTGACATTTTACACATTTTTAATAAAATCTTAGGCTGGGTTCACACTGCATTTTTGCAGTCCTTTTAAAGTATTGGTTTTATTCAAGAGAAAAAAAAAAGATGCAAAAATGGATGCAATTGTGTACATCAGTTGGATCAGTTTTTCAATTGGAAAAAAAAGGTCAGTTTTTTGTTGTTGTTGTTGTTGTTGTTTTTGTTTTGTTTGTTTTTCGCATATACAAAGCCATTAAACAGTTTGCAAAAACAAAGTGTGAACCCAGCCATAATCTTTTCGCAAAATGTTGCACAATGAATGAAAAAACGGGTGCATTTGTGTGCATCTGCTCTGATCCATTGACTTCCATTATAAAAAAAAATGGATCAAAAAAACGGATCCAAACGCATCCGGTTGTTTTTTTAGTGTACACAAAAACGCACACAAAAAGAGTATAGGAGGTCCTAACCCAATTTCAGCTTGGCTACATATTTAGGCCATGTTCCCACATGGTATTTTGCTCAGTCATTTGCAACCGAAACCCGGAGTGGATTGAAGGCACAGAAAGGCTATGTTCACACACTGTTGAAATTTAGTGGATGGCAAATAATTACTGTAATTTTAAAACAACGGGCATTGGGGGAGATTTATCAAACATGGTGTAAAGTGAAACTGGCTCAGTTGCCCCTAGCAACCAATCAGATTCCACCTTTCATTTTCCAAAGAGTCTGTGAGGAATGAAAGGTGGAATCTGATTGGTTGCTAGGGGCAACTGAGCCAGTTTCACTTTACACCATGTTTGATAAATCTCCCCCATTGTTTTGAAATAATGGCCGTTAAATGGCTACCGTCCACTCAGTTTCAGCAGTGTGTGAACATAGCCTTTCTGTGTTTTCAATCCACTCCTGGTTTTGGATACAAATGACTGAGCAAAAATACTGTGTGTGAACATAGTCATAGGCAGCTTATAGGATTGCCTTACATTGTCGGTAATTGATGCGGCTATTAGTCAGGCGGCCATACACATCATATGGCCCATTACAGTTCACTATATCTTAAATATGTTCTTAAAATGGAGCCCGGGCTGATATTTAAGATGAGGAGATCTTGAAACTAATTATCTGTTATATTGAATTGGACATAATAGGTTCTAATGGATAGTAGTGAGTAATGGCCGCCTCTCTTCAGACTCACAGATTGCTTTGACAAATGACTGCACAGGTTGTCAGCTGTCTGCTTTGTAGATATTGAGGATCACTTTGAAACCACAGGAAATGGAGGCGAGCTGTTCCTCATACATTACAGAGTAGTCATCTGGTATGGGAGACGCAGTTCCATTTCATGCTGATATTCATTTCATACAGCGCTTGCACTTCAGCAGCACGGGGAGAATATTGTCCGTGCTAATGGCCGCACCGTCTGTACCTTTTATGAGAAGAAATCCTTACGAGAAATAAGGGAAAGGAAAATCTCTTGAAGTGATGAAATAATACGGAACGCTGCGCTTAGAGATGAAGTCTGATTAAGATATATTAAGTTTATTCATCTCTACTGTATATAAAGTGAGATTTAAAGGGTTGCTATTATTTAAGGATTTTTTTGGGCAGATCTGCAATTCTTTAAAGGGTAACTATAATCAGGATATGCAGGATACGCAGTCAAAAAATCTCCTGCCACACTCCCAATGCAGGCATGCGCCGGATAGGGATTTCTTGCAGCAGTATGGTTGATTGCACTGTATACAGCCGCCGCTAAAGATTTAAGGGGTCGTCCAGCGAAAATCTTTTTCTTTCAAATCAACTGGTGTCGGAAAGTTATACAGATTTTTAATTTACTTCTATTAAAAAATCTCAAGTCTTCCCATACTTATCAACTGCTGTATGTCCTGCAGGAAGTGGTATGACACAGTGCTCTCTGCTGACATCTCTGGCCGAGACAGGAACTGTCCAGAGCAGGAGAGGTTTTCTATGGGGATTCATAGAAAACCGAGACCAAGTTCCTGTCTCGGCCAGAGATGTCAGCAGAGAGCACTGTGTCAGACTGGAGATAATACACCACTTCCTGCAGAACATACAGCAGCTAATAAGTAGGGGAAGACTTGAGATTTTTTAAAAGAAGTAAATTACAAATCTATATAACTTTCTGACATCAGTTGATTTGAAAGAAAAAGATTTTCACTGTACAACCCCTTTAACATAGTTAAGATACATAAGATACACCTTGTTCTTTGTAATTTACTTCTATGTAAAAATCTCAAGTCTTCCAGTACTTATCAGCTGCTGTATGTCCTGCAAGATTTGTTTTGTTTTTTTTCAACCTGACCCAGTGCTCTCTGCTAACACCTCTGACCGAGACAGGAACTGTCCAGAGCAGTAGCAAATCCCCATAGAAAACCTCTCCTTCTCTGGACAGTTCCCGACATGGACAGAGGTGGCAGCAGAGAGCACTGTGTCAGACTGAAAAGAAAACATTTCCTTCAGGACATACAGCAGCTGATAAGTACTAGAAGACTTGAAATTTTAAATAGAAGTAAATTACAAATCTGTATGAGTTTCTGAAACCAGTTGATTTGAAAGAAAAATATTTTCCCTGGATAACCCCTTTAAATTTAGGCTTACAAAATGGCAAAATAACCTTTCTATTCTCCACTGCTAACCATTAGGATATGTGCACACTATGGAATCCCGGCGGATCACCCACCGCAGATTGTGCAGCTTGCCCCCCGCTCCTGGACACTGACAGCCACGTGCATTTCCACTGCTCCCATAGGTTTCATTCTATGGTTTGGCAGAAGAAAAATGAAGGACTACTACTCTCAGTGCACCGATACGCCTCTGGCTGGCCTGCCCATAAAATATATACAGAGCAATGTTCCATTGCTCCTCCTCCTCAATTACACAGCGGGACCTGTGTGAAAGCCGGTATTCAGAGGTCAGAGAGGTCAATGCTGACTGTCAGAGGAGATTTCTGCAAAATCTCAGAGATTGAATGTCAGAGATTGATTTCTGCCCAAAAAATTTAAATGACAGTGACACTTTAATCAAGCAGTCTTAGAAAATTGACTGGGGATTTTATGCCAAGCCAATCTCTCCAAAAGGTGGGAAATCTTTCTTCGTGATTGTTTGGCTTGGCATAAAATCCCCAGTCAAGACTTATCGATTAAGTGAGACTTGACTTGAAGGGACATCTCTTTGCTCAGGAGGTGTGAGAGCTATTTTACATATCTTTTCTTCCCAGAATTCTTAGTGGAGCAGCAATCGTCTGTAAGGGTCCTATTTACATGGAGCGATTTTTAACGATCAACGACTAACAATAAACGATCGCAGATGAGATTGTTTATCGTTAACCTGAATTCCATCATATTACGCAGAACAATGGTCGTTAGATGTAATTGTTAGTACGATCGTTATTGCGATAGTTACTATGATCGTTTCCTCCATCTGATTCCAGCAAAACAATGGACAATGTGCAATTACACTGAACGATTAGTGAACAAATGCGGAACTTGAGCGAACGAATGTGGAATTACAGCGAACGATTAGGGAACGATTAACGATAATTTTAGGTTCAGATCTAAATCAACAATCAACGACATATGAACGATTTTTCGATCGTTGCCTGCAATTACACAGAACAATTATTATTTAAATTCGAATCATATAACAATTTTTCGCACAATAATCGTCCTGTGTAAAGGGCCCTAAGTCTTCACGCGTCTTTATGACGAGCTCTCCTTAAGGAGAGTCATTACCCCTTTAACCCACTCAAAGAATTGACATGTCAGTTCTTTGGGCAAATTCCGCTAGAGGAACCCCATAGGAGTCAATGGTGCTTTGAATTTCCAGCTTTCTGCTCGAATTCCGTTCCTATTCCGCCGGAGCTGAAGAAGAGGGAATTTCAAGCAGAAAACTTTCCTCCTCATTTTTTCTTTGTATTGGCCTTTACGGAAAACACAATTGAGCTTTTTTCACTTTCAATATCATTACACCTGATTTACGTCGCCCTAATCTCCCCCCATTGTGTCTTTAGCTGACCTTATAGAATGATGTGCATGTAGTCCCAGGTTCCTTTCTCTAGGTCAGACTTTCTGGCACTTCTTATTATTTTACTGATATAAGGGCATACATGATTGTTTTATACAGGGATGTCTGCTGTACATGAATGTGCTTCTATGAGTCATTGTCTAATTCCAAACTTGTATTTCTTATGTCTCTGTTGCCAAAAAATGATTTTAGTTTTGGTGATAGCTATATCTTGCAAATGCAGGAGAGTTTGATGCGATCTCTTGCGGCTCCAAATATCTCTAATGTTTTTGTGTTTTTTGTGCTTTTATTCAGTTCTAATTTTTATTGATTTTAAAACATTGAAATGGCTAGAAAAGTGGACAATAGCAAGTATACGGCAGTGCACCTGAGTAGTTATACACACAATGACTTCTAACGGTATACCAAGCGACAAGTGATCTCAACAAGATACTGTATCATCAACCAATGATGAAGGGTGGTTACAGGGTGGTTACATCAATCAATGATGAAGGGTGGTTACATCAATCAATGATGAAGGGTGGTTACATCAACCAATGACGAAGGGTGGTTACATCAACCAATGACGAAGGGTGGTTACATCAACCAATGAGGAAGGGTGGTTACATCAACCAATGACGAAGGGTGGTTACATCAACCAATGACGAAGGGTGGTTACATCAACCAATGACGAAGGGTGGTTACATCAACCAATGACGAAGGGTGGTTACATCAACCAATGACGAAGGGTGGTTACATCAACCAATAACGAAGGGTGGTTACATCAACCAATGACGAAGGGTGGTTACATCAACCAATGATGAAGGCACATACTAGTGTTGGTAGGAAGGGGAGAGGGGTATAGAGAGGGTAAAGAGACATTTAAAAAAAGGATAAAAAGGAGACCCTTTGAGGGTGGTGAAGGTAGTGTAAGACTTCTGAAGGTTTGAAGCCCAAACATTGTAATATTGGACATGAGAGTATCTGTTCCCAACTGACCAATTCCTCCATTCCACAGATGGAGTCAACCTTGGACACCTAGACTTCAAAAGGGGGTCGGTTATTAGACCTCCAGAAGGTTGAAAGAGAGAAGAGATCCACGCAGGGAAAGCAGAAGCTGTGGTGGAACATAGGTTAGAAAAGGAGATTGCACAGAGAGGGGGCATCTACTATAAGGGATTTCACATAGGGGGGCCTCTACTATTGGGACCGTACAGAGGAGGGTCTTCTACTATATGGGACTGCACATAGAGGAGAACCTTTAATATAGGGATGGACTGCACAGAGGGGAATCATCTACTACAGGGGGCATTTACCCCTTTCCTCCGCAGTGTGTTTTGGCCTTAATGCCTGGACCTATTTTTCAAATCTGACCTGTCTCTCTTTATGTAGTGATAACTCTGCAAAGCTTTTAACTATCAATGTTTTTCTGAGTTTTTTTCCGTGACATATTCCTCTTTATGTTTGTGGTATACTTTGGTTGATACATTCAGTCGTTTTTGTAAAAAACACAACATTTGCCACATCATGCCACATTAACTTATTATTAATACAACATCTACAACATTTCTCAGGGGCGTAGCTAGGGGTTCAGCCTAGGGGGGGCGAGTGAGTCTGAGTGGGCCCCCAACCATTGTTACCCATAGGGAACCCCAGCAGGTGACAAGGATTTCTGAATAATAAAGGGAATATTCTTCTACATTTCTTAAAGTGAATAAGGATAAAGAGCAGTGTAAGAGGCTTCTACATCTGAAATATAGAACCACAAAAAAAGTAAAAGGGCTTAAAGGACAACTCCCGCGGGACCCCCCCCCCAAAAAAAAACACAGACACACACAGACACCATACTCACCATCCCTCCGGTGACGATCGCCACTCCATTCGCCCGCCGTCCGCCTCACCGTCACCGCCGTCCAGCGATGTCTCTGATTTCCGGGTCCTGGGGATGGAAAAACGCACTGGCAGCCTTTTCATTGGCTGGAGCGCATCACATGGCTTCCAGCAACCTCAGCCAATCAGGGCTGACGAAGCTGGAAGCCATGTGATGCGCTCCAGCCAATGAAAAGGCTGCTGGTGCGCATGTGCACCAGCAGCCTTTTCCATCCCATTCACTCTCTATGAAGACGCCGAGGAGGAAGAAGACCCGGACCGCCCCCCCGGCTCTGACGTCGTCGTCACCAGATGCCGCCCGGGAGAAGAGGACCGTGACGATCGTAATAGGTAATGTATATATTCTTTAACTTCCGGGCGGGGGGTCGGGGGTCCGAAAGTGGGGGAAGGGGGCCAGACCGGGTATTTAACCACATTACAAAGTTATATAACTTTGTAATGTGTGTTAAATAAGCTAAAAAAAAATTTCGTGGGAGTTGTCCTTTAGGGTGCGTTCACACCTACAGGATCTGCAGCTGATTTTCTGCAGCAGATTTCAGTTAAATAACTGAACACAGCATCAAATCTGATGCTGTGTTCAGTTATTTAACTGAAATCTGCTGCAGAAAATCAGCTGCAGATCCTGTAGGTGTGAACGCACCCTTAAGATTAGAAAAATATAGCTGCCTTCTTCCACAGACAGCACCACTCTTGCCCTCAGTTTGTGTGTGGTATTCGACTAAAGTGTATGGGGCCAAGTTGTGATACCACACACAACCTAAGAGCAGGGGTGGCTCTGTTTTTGGAAGAAAACAATTATGCTGTTTTTCTTTTAATTTTGGAGAACCCTTTTAACCAGATTATCTTTGCCTAAAAATAATAGTGGTATAGGTAATACGCTTGTAGACATTAAAAGG
The DNA here is from genome assembly GCF_027789765.1 of Dendropsophus ebraccatus. NCBI lineage: Eukaryota > Metazoa > Chordata > Amphibia > Anura > Hylidae > Dendropsophus > Dendropsophus ebraccatus. The sequence goes on along the minus strand of NC_091460.1, from coordinate 138,419,093 downwards.
GGTGAGCTGGTTGTGACCATCCATGTATGTACAATCCAAGATATGTGATGAGCTGCTAGATATCCACTTCTATCCTATCTATCTATCTATCTATCTATCTATCTATCTATCTCCTATCTATCTATCTATCTATCTATCTATCTATCTATCTATCTATCTATCTCCTATCTATCTATCTATCTATCTATCTATCTCCTATCTATCTATATATCTATCTATCTATCTATCTATCTATCTATCTCCTATCTATCTATCTATCTATCTATCTATCTATCTATCTATCTCCTATCTATCTATCTATCTATCTATCTATCTATCTATCTATCTATCTCCTATCTATCTCCTATCTATCTCCTATCTATCTATCTATCTATCTATCTATCTATCTATCTATCTATCTATCTATCTATCTATCTCCTATCTATCTCCTATCTATCTCCTATCTATCTATCTATCTATCTATCTATCTATCTATCTATCTATCTATCTATCTATCTATCTATCTCCTATCTATCTCCTATCTATCTCCTATCTATCTATCTATCTATCTATCTATCTATCTATCTATCTATCTATCTATCTATCTATCTATCTCCTATCTATCTATCACCTATCTATCTATCTATCTCCTATCTATCTATCTATCTATCTATCTATCCCCTATCTATCTATCACCTATCTATCTATCTATCTATCTATCTATCTATCTATCTATCTATCTATCTATCTCCTATCTATCTATCTCCTATTTATCTATCTATCTATCTATCTCCTATCTATCTCCTATCTATCTATCTATCTATCTATCTCCTATCTATCTATCTATCTATCTATCTATCTATCTATCTATCTATCTATCTATCTCCTATCTATCTATCTATCTATCTATCTATATCTATCTCCTATCTATCTATGTATCTATCTATCTATCTATCTATCTATCTATCTATCTATCTATCTATCTCCTATCTATCTATCTATCTATCTATCTATATCTATCTCCTATCTATCTATGTATCTATCTATCTATCTATTTCAGGGCAGTTTCTAGGCCATTTTGGCAACAGGGCGACTCTGAAAAAAGTGCCCCCCCCCCCAGACTGCAGAGTGCCCCTATATGGAACATGTGTCCTGGAGGGATGCTGCTGGGGGACACCTACAGAAGGAACCAGTGAGAAGAGACACCATAGCTTCATTGAATAACAACTACAACTCTCAGAATAACTTACACTTTGCGATGTTTTCCAAATTTTCCAAAAAAATGTATGGAAAAATGAATGCTCATGTCTATTCGTTCTGATGCGTTTTTCCATTGACTTCTGTTTTTTTAACATACACAAAAACGCAGTAGACTGAATTTTTGTGTACGTTAAAAAAAGGATGCGTTCTGAGATGACTGACATGAATAGAGGCTTCTAACCGACCTCTTTTCCTGTCAGTCATCCTGCAGAGCTCGCTGACAGAGAGCCATGACTAGTCACAGCCCAGATTTCTAGTTCCCGGCTCTCTGCTTGTATCATGCGCCAAAATAATAGACCGTTTCAGCAGCTAGACTTCTACAGAAGACATAGAACACAGGGTAAGGAAGCATTTTGGCATCCTCTGGGCGCCGCTAGTAGCGTTAGGGTGGTATTACACGGGCTGAGAGGGGCCCGATAATACCTGTAAACGAGCGCCAATCTGCTAGATCAGCTGACAGGCCGCTTTGAAGCTAAAGTGCGCGGGACCCGGGGAGAAGTGGACAGCAGCAGCAGCCCTGGAGCCTGAATAGGTAATGTATATTGTCAGTCGCTGTCCGTGCACTGCTATTACACGTTGCGTGGTCGGCGCCCGACAAATATAGGTCAGAACCTATATCAATGATCAGCCGATGATTGTTGTCATCGGCTGATCGTTGTATTTTTTACATGGAGCGATAATCGACCGAATCGGGACGATTCGGCCGATTATCGTTTCGTGTTAATAGTACCCTTACCGGGAAAATCTAAGTTAATGGTTTGCTTTCTCTTTTACAAGTCTATGGCACTATTCATTCTTCCAGAGGAATGAAAATCCGCCTCAAGAATGGAGCGCCATAAACTGGAATAGAAATCAGTATAGCAGCAGATTTCACTGTGATACTCCCGGCATGAAATCTACTGCAGACATGGTATGTGTGGATGTACCCTTATAAACCTATGGTAAGTTTGAACCTGAACCAGAATCGGATGGTGTTGCTGTATTTTTTTATTTTTCCAGGCTGCGTTATCAACAGCTCCACCATGCGGGTCTGGTTCTGGAACTTACTGTAAGGGTAGCTTCACACTTACCGGATTCGCAGCGGATTTAATGCTGCAAGTTGTGGGTATGTAACCCCATTGCAAATCACACTACCAAACAGACAGATAGATATGTACTTACATATACTTACATACATTTATATTTACAGTATATATATATATATATATACACACACACATATATACACGCACATATACATATACACACACACTATACTTGTATACTACACAGTATGGACATCACACATACATAGAACACACACAGCACACTATACATAACATAGGATATCACACACAGCACACTATACATTACATAGGATATCACACACAGCACACTATACATAACATAGGATATCACACACAGCACACTATACATAACATAGGATATCACACACAGCACACTATACATAACATAGGATATCACACACAGCACACTATACATAACATAGGATATCACACACAGCACACTATACATAACATAGGATATCACACACAGCACACTATACATAACATAGGATATCACACACAGCACACTATACATAACATAGTACAACACACATTACCTTTGCACTCTTTACACACAAATATAGTGCAGTAACTTTAGGGTTAAATCATCAGGCAGAGGTCCTATGCTAATAACCCTCCCCCACCCCCTCCTCCCGACTGAAGCTGCAGAATATTGTGAGCTATGGGGAAAGAATGAAAGTTAGAGGGAAGATAGAGAAAGCTGCCCCCACCCCACAATTACATACACCCCAACACTACACTGCTGACCCCCCCCCCCCCCCCTACAGACAGCAGCAGCAGCACTTACACAGACGCTCTCTACAGCTGTGTGCAGGCCGGGCGGGGGAGGAGACGTTCTCACACTGGAGCTGCTGCCTGTGTTCTGAATGATCAGCAGAGCAGCAGGGGGAAATGTTGGGGAGTCCCTGCTGCCTCCTCTATCACACAAAGGAGCCCCCAGGAGCCAGGAACTGTGTGTGGGGGGGCTTTGAAGTCCAAGCCTCCTGCTCTGTGCAGAACATCACTGATGCTGTGTGGTGAGGGAGGGCGCCCCCTAGCTGTCAGCGCCCCGTGCAGTGGCCCGGCCTGCACGCTGCTAGAAACGGCCCTGATCTATCTATCTATCTCCTATCTATCTATATCTCTATCTATCTATCTATCTATCTATCTATCTATCTATCTATCTATCATCTATCTATCTATCTATCTATCTCCTATCTATCTATCTATCTATCTATCTCCTATCTATCTATCTATCTATCTATCTATCTATCTATCTATCTCCTATCTATCTATATCTCTATCTATCTATCTATCTATCTATCTATCATCTATCTATCTATCTCCTATCTATCTATCTATCTATCTATCTATCTCCTATCTATTATCTATCTATCTATCTATCTCCTATCTATCTATCTATCTATCTATCTATCTATCTATCTATCTATATCCTATCTATCTATCTATCTATCTATCTATCTATCTATCTCCTATCTATCTATCTCCTATCTATCTATCTATCTATCTCCTATCTATCTATCTATCTATCTATCTCCTATCTATCTATCTATCTATCTATCTATCTATCTATCTATCTTCTATCTATCTATCTATCTATCTATCAATCTCCTATCTATCTATCTATCTATCTATCTATCTATCTCCTATCTATCTATCTCCTATCTATCTATCTATCTCCTATCTATCTATCTATCTATCTATCTATCTATCTATCTATCTATCTCCTATCTATCTATCTATCTATCTATCTATCTCCTATCTATCTCCTATCTATCTATCTATCTATCTCCTATCTATCTATCTATCATCTATCTATCTATCTCCTATCTATCTATCTATCTATCTATCTATCTATCTCCTATCTATCTCCTATCTATCTATCTATCTCCTATCTATCTATCTATCATCTATCTATCTATCTCCTATCTATCTATCTATCTATCTATCTATCTATCTATCTCCTATCTATCTATCTATCTCCTATCTATCTATCTATCTATCTCCTATCTATCTATCTATCTATCTATCTATCTATCTATCTATCTCCTATCTATCTATCTATCTATCTATCTATCTATCCATCTATCTCCTATCTATCTATCTATCTATCTATCTATCTATCTATCTATCTCCTATCTATCTATCTATCTATCTATCCATCTATCTCCTATCTATCTATCTATCTATCTATCTCCTATCTATCTATCTATCTGATAAGTAGGGGAAGACTTGAGATTTTTAAACAGAGGTAATTTACAAATCTATATAAGTTTCTGAAACCAGTTAATTTTAAAAAATAAAAATTGCTGGAGTACCCCTTTAACTTACTTTAGCATAAGGTGTACAGTATAGATACCTGCATTTGCAACTACATGATGGAGCAGGTACAGCAAGGGGGTCCAATGTTTTGGGGGCGCTTGTGAAAATGTGGTAAGGGCTAAGCAGTAGAGGGAGGGAGAGCGTTCACCATGGTAGGAGCTCTATAAAGGGACACAAGTTAGCATGGCCTCTGAGAGAGTGTGGGGGCTGCATGAGGAGGAAGGCTAGGGATCAGAGTGGATGTGGGGGGCCTTTGGCCCCCGGACCTTGCTCAGTTCAGCACTGGGGAAGGAAGGGGGGCTTTCATGAAGATTGGGGTTACTTGGAAGAAGCAGTGTGTGAATTACGGCATAGAGCGGTGTTCTACCAAATACAAAAACATCATTCAGTGCCTCACAGGAGGCGGCTTCACTGCATGAATTGCGATTTTTTTTTTTTTATATTCAAGGTTGTTTACTTCTCCTTTGGTCTCCATCTGGCCCCGGCCATCATGAAGACTTTTCCGACCATGACTTGTCTCCACAGAATCTGCTAGAGAGACATTTTAGGCTCCTCGCTCCAGCATTATCCTCATCTCTATAAAAACTCCCCTGTAGTGTAGCCCCCTCTATGCAGCCTCTGTGTAGTATAGGCCTCTCTGTTGTATTGCCCCCCCTCTCTGGGGTGTAGGCTTCCCTATAGTATTGCCCCCCTGTGTGTAGTACACTCCTCTCCTCCTCTGTTTAGTACAGACTAGGGATGGTCGTACGAACCCGAACCATCCACAATGACTACCGCTGTCTGCCCGCTCCGTGGAGTGGGCGGATCCAGCGGGAGGAACGCCTGGAAAACTGGGATAAAGCCATAGGCTGTATTCCAGTTTTCCAGGCAGTCCTCCCGCTGTATCCGCCCGCTGCTCGGAGCAGGCAGACAGTGGGAATCCGATGCCAAACGTTCGGGTTCAGCTGAACCCGAACCTTGGCGGGTTCGAACCGTCCCTAGTACAGAACCATGTGCAGTCTCCATCATACTGAGTACTATTGCTGGAAAAGCTGGGTGACCTCCATCATACTGACAACAGGATACTGGGAAAGCTGTGTGACTTCCATTGTATGATGATGGGAAAGCTGGGTGACCTCCATTATACTGAATAGAAGATTCAGGAAAGCTGGGTGACCTCCATCATACCGAGTACAAGATGCTGGAAAGCTGGGTGACCTCCATTACACACTGACATACAGGATGCTGGGAAAGCTGGGTGGCCTCCATGACCACTGACGACAGGATACTGGGAAAGCTGGGTGACCTCCATTATGCTGACTACACGACACTGGGAAAGCTGGGTGACCTCCATTACACACTGACTACAGCAAGGATGTCACACTCAGTCGCTCCAGCTGTTGCAAGTCAGAGCGGTATATATACATATATATATATCCTGCCGGTCATCTCCTCCTGATCATTTGGTTAGTGGTGTGGGTGGGTGGTTGTGTGTCTGTCTGTGTGTATGTGTGTGTGTGTCTGTGTGTCTGTGTGTGTGTGTGTGTGTGTGTCTGTCTGTCTCTCTGTCTGTCTGTTTGTTGTCACTCCTCTCATAGTCCTCACTCAGTACCTGACATCTTCCAGCACTCGGCAGCCTCACTCCCTGTCAGAGCTGCTGCTGGACATCTTCAGTCTCTCCCTGGCAGCCATAGACAGTGAGGATCCCTCCAGCTGCTGGTCCCTCCCCTCCCCCTCATACCAGCTCTGTAGGACAGTGAGGGGGAGGGGCAAGCAGCAGCGTGTGAGGAAGAAGCAGGAAGATGCAGGGAGAAGATCCAGCCCTGGCCGGGCACGGCATCCGACAGCTGAGCGGGCCCCTCAGGAGCAGGGGGCCCGCTATTGTCAGGTGCTGTTGGCTTCTTGGGGGCCCCGGTCACTACAGACATGTGTTAAGGCTGTCTGCAAAAGCTATAGCTTTTGCAGACAGCATTAACAGTCTGAGACCTCAGTGGGCCCCTGTCTGAGTGGGCCCGGGAGCGACTGCCCCCTTTGCCCCTACCAAATTTCGCCACTGACATGTCTACTTTATGTTGATGTCATTTGGTGAACGTCGTTTTACTTTTTAGGATTTTAGAGGGCTTCGAAATTTTGCAGCAAATTTTCAAGAAAATATCAAATTCTGACTTTATTAGGGACCAGTTCAGTTCTGAAGTGGATAAATATCCCCACTGTATAAACTGCACCCCTCAAAGTATTCAAAGTAACATTTCATAAGCTTATTAACCCTTTAGGTATTTAGCTGAAATTTAAGCAAGTTGGGAGTGACAGTTAAAAAATTAAATTTTTGGCAGACATTCCATTTTAATCCATTTTTTCCTCTAATCCAGCATATACTAACTGAGAAATGAAACTCAATATTTATTCCGCTTATTCCAATGTTTCTAGATTTCCCCCATGTGTGGCCGCACTGCGTCACCTGACTCAACCACAGACCTCAGGCATGACAGAGACCTGAGGAATTTTGGGGCCTTTTTTTATTTTAGGGCTTTTATAGCCATAATATCAAGTCACAGAGGTCTTGGGGTACCAACATATTTTAGCAAGACAAGTTAACATTTCCATCGGTACCATTCTGGAGGACATGTGACACCCTGATCATTTTTGTATTTAATGTTTTATGAGGTGTGCTAATAAAAAAACACAATTTAGCAGCTGTTTTTCATTATTATTTTTTTACGCCGTTTACTATACGTTAGATATGACATGTTATTGTTATACATAAGGTCGGTACGATTACAATTATATCCATTTCATATAGTTTTTTTTATAGTTTATGACTATAGATGTATGACCTGCTGCACATAAGTATTCTTGGAGTAAAGGAGATTTTATTTATGATAAAGAGACTCTGTGATTCCTCGTCAGGCACCAACACTGTACACATATATTTCTTGGGTCATCTCCCCTTTCTGTGGGTGGTAGTGCCAATAGTCTGGGTGGGTCATCATTCCCCTCCGGACCACCGTGACAATAGCCCAAGAGACCCCACAACAACCTACATTTACTACATATGATCAGGCCCCTGTCTCAGTACAGGGGCCTGATCGTAAGAAGTCGCAGCAACCCCGATACACTGAGCAGCATCTGGGGGGGTTACCCCTGGATCTGCGCCATCACTCGAGCGGCTCTGGGGGGGGGAGGCGGAGGGAGAGAATTACTTGGGATTACCTATAGACGCTGCTGATCGCACTGATCGCGGCTATGGGTTTAACTGCCCGGGGGGACCGCAGCTCCTCTCCGGGCAGAGGCAGCAGGAGGAGGCAATGTGCGGCAATGTGTAGGGACAGTGGGGGGCGGCAGGGACAGCATGACGTCCAGGGACATCATTAGGCGATTAGTCACTGCTTTTCATGATGTCCCTGGACTTCATTTTGACAGAAGAGGTTAATAAAGGGACTGCACAGATGGGACCACCTACTATTGTACTATCTACTGTATGTGGGCTGCACAGAGGAGCCTAATACTTTATTTGAGCCTAATACTTAAGCTTCCTTGCTCCAGCACATATAGGTGTGAAGTCCCTGTCTCATACGCTGTATAGCGCGCCACGAAACCGGAAGTGCTACGCTGGGACTTGTTGTACTTTTTTCTGTCACTACCTTGGCTGGGAGTCATAATTATTGGTAGCTATTATTGTTGAGCTTACCATTGACTACCCCTTTCTACTATATATACCTGCGCTATGCATCGTGGCGGATCGTGTTTGGCTCCTATAGTCTTCTAAGGACCTGGTTGTTATCGTGTATCTACCCCATACGCTGTATGGGTGATCCTGAGCTGAGCTGCGGTATTGGAATTATGTGTGATATAGTGTTGTGCCTATAATCTTTGCACAACACTACAAGGTGAGCGCATTGAGAGATATTATGTGCACAGTTTTTCCTTTTTAGTTACGACATTGCACTAGGAAGCGCCCTTTCCCCCTTTTCTTTTGCTAAATGTGCAGCAGGTCATACAGATTCAATAGTATGAGGATCACACACTTGACAATAGTTCCAGATAAATACTTGACAATACAGCAACCTGTTCTGTAGTAAAAGTGCAGTGTAGGATATGGTCGTGTTGACTGAGTAGTGTGCTGAGTGATACGAAGAAACAGAGTAGCAGAGAGGAGGAAGCCGTGAGAGTCTCAACCCATGTAGTACTGTGCTCTGCCGGGATTATGGAGGATGAGGTAGAATACCTAGCAGAAGAAGAAGAAGAACACCTGTGCGCGTGTATTGACCTTGAATTAGTTTTCACACCACCGTATGCCCACTAAACTCGGCCGAACCTTCCTAGAGGGTGACACAGGCCCCAGACCTTGTTACCTGGGATGAGTGGAATGTTCAGGGTTCCCTGCTGACAACCGCACAGCGAGATAGAGTTCAAAGGCTTACCGCAACTTTGCTCTATCCGGATCAGTTCCTAGTTCTTTGGCATTTGTGGATGCTGTCCTGCTCTGTGACATCACCACACAAGTACAATAAGTACAGACTTTTGCGCTGGGTGTATATAACTGTAACACCCATGGTAGGACACCACACTGTTTTATTTTTGGAGAATCATGTACATGGCCAAAAGGTGAGAAAATGTTTTTAATCTTTGGACTGGTGGAGAGAGGGATTTGAAAGAATATTTGATGTATTGTAATCATTGACATTCCTTTCTAAATTTGTTTTTTTACAGTATGAGGCTATGTTCACACAATGTAAGTTTCCTATCAATCGCGGCCGTTGTTGCCAATTTGCAACCACGGCTGTGATTAACAGGAAACTTATATCGTGCTGCAGTCTATGGAAACATGGCCAGATTGTATTCACATAGTATACACTCTGGCCGGAATAGTTAGCGGCCCGCCCCCTGTATATGTCTATGGAGGACACAGGGGACAGGGCCTGGTCACGTGCTCCTCCATGTCGGCCATTTTGTGGACTGAAACACCACAGAGAAGGGCAGCCCAGCCTGGTGAAGGGGAGTCTGATATTAGCTCTATGAGGTACACAGGGAGCTGCTGTCAGTATATACAGTGAGTGCACTTACTAATACTTTGTACTGACCTATTTTACTATAAAGTTGCCAACCCCTTTAACCTTTCAAATTGTGCATTAGTAAACTTCCACAAGATCTGCGTGATAAAAAGAACAATTTAGCGACATGGGAGTCACACATTTTGCAGAAAGACAACACATGGTCAGCAAATTATGCTGGATGGTGACAGGTAAGGCTGGGTTCACACCACGTTTTTGCAATCCGCTTTTTCAAAAAAACGGATGAAAAAAACTTATGCATTTTTGTGCATCCGTTTTGATCCATTTTTCCATTGACTTTCATTATAAATGACATCGACTACGTTTTTGTGTACGTAAAAAAAAAACGGATCCATTTTGATCCAGTTTTTAATAATAGAAGTCAATGGAAAAACGGATGCACACAAATGCATCAGTTTTTTTCATCCGTTTTTCATCCGATTTTTTTGCAAAAAAAAAAAAAAAGGATGAAAATAAAACGGATTGCAAAAACATAGTGTTACCCCGTCTAATATAAAGAAATTAGTACAAAACTTTTACAGACAAAAGTCTATTCAATGCCTGAAAACATTAAACTCCAATAGGTTAAATTAAATCTGCAACTTTGGAGTATTCTTGTGATTGCCTATTTGTTATTTACTGCTCTATTTAAGTTATATAGGTACATAGTTAGTAAGGTTGAAAAAGACAAATCCATCAAGTTCAAAGCAGGTGTTGTCCCTGGTGTCCTTAGTAGTATGGTGCGATTTAGTAACCAGTCCAGATCACTTAATTCGTTGAATAACGTTACTGGCAAAATTCTTTAAGGAATTTCAGTAACAAGTTCACAGTTAGCATTTTGCCGGCGGATAAGATAGCAGTTTTGACTTTAGTAAGGGAAACTTTAATAACAATCACTCAAGTTGATAAGTCTTTTAGTTGTGACTTAATACTAGGGGCCTACCAAAAGGCCAGACTAGTAGTGAAGAGATCTTTCAGGGTGACTGTGATACTGTACTTTAGATAAGCAGAAGATACCCGTACTCAGAGTATTGAAGAGAACTGACTAATGCTGAAAGAGGTGTGATCATCCGGGATGAGTTAATCCCTTGAGTTATCTCAAGACGATCGAGCAAGGTCAGCGGGGTACTTCGGCTAGCAGCAACTTCTCCAACCACTGGGGATAATCTTTTTTGCAGTTGTGATGACTTCCTGATGAAGTCTTGTAGTGAATAAGTCCCCTAGACTTAGAGATACTTGGTCCCCCACCCACCCCAATGGTATTTTCCCCTGTAAACAATTAGTAGGCCAAACTCTTGCTAATGGGATACAGGAAGCAGCAAAAGACAAATCTGAAAGTAGTCCTTTGCAGTATCAGTTGCCTGGCCACAAAGGTCAGTCCCTTATAAGCTCTCTTTCTCTCTCTCTCCGTCAGGATCATGGAACGTGAGAATGCAGCCTTAAGGCTGGGTTCACACTACGTATATTTCAGTCAGTATTGTGGTCCTCATATTGCAACCAAAACCAGGAGTGGATTAAAAACACAGAAAGGATTTGTTCACACAATGGTGAAATTGAGTGGATGGCCGCCATATAACAGTAAATAACGGCCATTATTTCAATATAACAGCCGTTGTTCTAAAATAACAGCAAATATTTGCCATTAAATGACGGCCATCCACTCAATTTCAACATTGTGTGAACAGATCCTTTCTGTGTTTTTAATCCACTTCTGGTTTTGGTTGCAATACTGACTGAAATATACTGACTGAAATATACGTATACTGACTGAAATATACGTAGTGTGAACGCAGCCTAAGACTAATCCCTAGCCAAGGAGCTAGCTAGAATTTTTTATAAGAGAGACTGGGACTAATTCCCTGTTGGTGGAGGGGAATTTGAGGTAATTCAACATCCCATAGATTGGAACCTTCTAGAAGCTACTACTGAAGCTACTACTCAAACCCATGAGTTTACAATGTAACATATCACATAAAATACATTAACCCCTAGTGTCTTCAATGCCCTCGCTTTTGCAGAAAGAGAATACTCGTTAGTGACGAGAGATGAGCAAACTGAACATTGGTTACAAACTTTGCAATTTTTTGCAAGGTTCATAACCATTTTGTAAGGTTGAAAAAAAAAAGCCTATACTTACATGTCTGTGCTGCGCTGGTGTCTTCCTATGGGTCTCCAGTGTCCACAGCTTGTTTTGTGTATATTTACTTACAGAATGTTTTTATTGCAATGTTGCTGCTGGAAATGAAAAATAGCAAAAAAATAAGCACCAGAAAAACTGCCAATGTGGCGCATGGCTTTTTTTTCTTTATGAATCTGCATTTTTTTTCTGCCGTTTTTTATTTTATGTGTAGAGATGAGCGAATAGTGAAATATTCAATTTGATTGGATTCGATTCGAATAGCTCCCGATATTCGACTATTCGATTGAATATCAAATCCCATTATAGTCTATGGGGGAAAATCCTTGGGACTTGGAAATCAAGATTCGACCACTAGGAGGTCACCAAGTGCACAATGACACCTCAGGAAATGATGCCAACACCTCTGGATGCATCTAGGACAGCAGGGGAAGCATGCCAGGGTACATGAACGTAAAGTAGATGTGTACCTTTTGGTCTAGCGGTATGTATTGGGTGGTGCGTAATATTAGTGTATGTTTGATTCTTGTTTATTCAGTACACTTGTGAAATACAATTGTTTGCAGAGTTATATATTGCCCAGCCAGTGATGTGAATTGCACACATGAATATATTGCATATATATATATCCACTTTCAGTATTACACCACTATCACAGACTGTAGACTCCAAACACAATATAACCGCTTTGCATAATGGAAAAAATACTCGGACAACTTATTTCCTCTACATTAGCGTGGACAGAAAGCCAAATATTGAGCAAAAGAAAATTTATCATGCAGCCATTTAAAACACAAAAAGCAAAGTTGGTGTGGGGATTACTGTACACGGCAAAAGAGTCTTTCTGCCCCTGTTTAGCCAAACAGCAGTCCTTTTTTTTTTTTTGAGGCAATGGAAAAGCCTGGAATACGTGGGAGCTGTCGTCCTATATTATCCCACAGCTATATTATCCAACACACTGTATACAGCCGTATACCGGATATAGAATTGTTTTTACAACAACAGAAAAAAAGGGCTGATCGGCACCTTTAGTAGACGCAGACTGCGCAAATCTCTAGAGAAGAGATAACCGATATATTATCCCACTATATACAGCCGTATACACTATCAGTGGGTATACACACTGGGGGACATTTATTAAGTCCGGCAATTTTTACGCCGGACTTATAAATGTCCCCGCATCTCCGGTGCTACGGAGATTTATGTAGAGGCGGACTGCCTCTACATAAATCCCGTGCACGTCGGTGCGCACAGCCGAAAACCTACGCCACCTGAAAGGTGGAGTAGGTTTTCGGCTATCTTTGCGCGGAAAAAATTATAAATCGCGTGGACTCCGAGTCCGCGCCCCCCGTAACGCCCCCTTCACACCCCCTCCCCGCCCCCCGGCATACTCGGCGGAAAGTGCCGATATGCGAATATTTTATTCGCAAATCGGCCATTTGCGAATAAAAAAATACGCAAATCGGCACTTTCCGCCGAAAATCATCCGTACGCCGGATGATACATGTGTATACACACTGCCTGTCTCACAACAGCTTATACAGTGTATACACACTGCCTGTGTCACAACAGCTTGTAAATGTCTGTTTTTATATAGTTTTAGCCCTAACAAGAGCTTTTGGAGGTCCCTCACTACCTAACTTTCCCTAAAACCTGTCCCTCTCTAGTTCCAACCAGCAAGTGACACGAATCTGAAATCACTATTTTTTCTATTCAGAAGGTCACATGGTTTAGGCAGCCAATCACAGTTAGAGGTTATTTTTAAAGTCCTGCCTACTCCTAGTGCCTGTCCCTACCCCCTGCATGTTTATTGGCTGGAAAAAAGCGCCAGGAGTTGTGGGAGGGCGATTTAAATTTTTACTGCTCATCTTAGCACGAATATTCGATGGCGGTCGAATACCTCGAATAGCGTACTATTCGATCGAATACCTGTTCAATCAAATAGTATTTGCTCATCTCTATTTATGTGTGAATGATCTTTTTTGTGGTTTTGGCATTTTTGTGTGCTGAACTTTTTTCCCTCTGCCATCACATGACCTAGTTGCTGGACCCCAAAAGGTGACAAAAAGGCTAGGGAAAAAAAAGCCAACATACCCATAGCAATGGTGTTTTTGAGACAACTAGAATTATGGGAACACAAAAAAAAAACATAGTTTGCAAAAAGAAAACTCCCCACCCTCAGCATGCTGCGTTTTGACAAAACTGTCACAGGGCCTCAAAAACGCCAGAGAGGAGAGAAAAATGCCACCCCCAAAAAAACATACTGTGTGTAAGGTAGGTCATAAACTTCCATTGACTTCTGGCTAACATCTGGGGGCTGGTGTTTTTATTAGTGGTTTTCCAGGGTTTTAAGGCAGTGTGAAGCCAGCTTGAAGGCCATCACTGTAAACCACGCATCTCAAACTGTTGTCCATGAGACAAATCTGGCCACAGTGCTATTATTTTTGTCCCGCTAAGAAAATATATATTTTTTATTTTTTAAGCCTGCATCCTAGAGGTGAGTTGCATCCTGTTGCAGCCAGTGTGGTGACGTCATCAGCGTCCTGCAGCTGGAGGAGCCACAGCATGGGAGCCAGGATAGGTAAGTCGGGATCAGTCTTCCATTGGGGTCACTACATGGGATAATATTGGGAGGGCTGACTACTATGTGGGAGACTATTTGGGCTGGCTACAATATGGGACACTATTGGGGCTGACTACTATGTGGGACACTATTGGGAGGGCTGGATATTATGTGGTAGACTATTGAGGGCTGACTACTTTATGGGACACTATTGGGTGGCTGAATACTATATGGAGTACTGTTTGGGGGCTGACCACTATATGGCACACTATTGGGTGGCTTATTACTATAAGGAGTACTACTGGGGGGCTGACTACTATATGGGACACTATTGGGAGGGGGTGATTACTATATGGAGCACTATTGGGGGGTTACTACTATATGGGACACTATTTGGGGGCTTACAACTATATGGGGCCCTATTGGGGGTATAATTACTATATGGAGCACTATTGGGGGGCTGACTACTTTAAAGGACACTTTTGGGGGGATGATTACTATATGGAGCAGTATGGGGGGCTTACTACTATATGGGACACTATTTGGGGGCTGACTACTATATGGGGCACTATCAGGGCCGTAGCTAGGGGGGGCAAAGGGGGCAGCTGTCTCGGGCGCCGAGACCAGAGGGGGCGCCATCACAGGGAGCAGGGAGAGAGGATGGCAGTGGATGAGGCAGCCTGGAAGCCTCCTGCCCTCTGTCATTGTGAGGAGGCAGGGGACGATTTTTACTTTATCAAAAGAGGTATTTCCCATACTGTACTGTCTCCTGGCTGCTGTTTAGCTATAATTTGACAGTAGAGGAAAGAGATGGTGAAGGACCTTGACATGTGACTATGATGTCACCGCAGGTTCTGTATGTACACTGCACTATGGAGGAGGAGAGAGAAAGAAGATACAGGTGTGTGGGAAGGGGAGGACAATCAGGGGTGCACAGTCTGGGGAGGGGGACAGGGGGATACAGGGTGACACTTGTCTGGGATGAGGGGAGACACATAAGAGAGTTGGGGTCCAGTGTTAATTTAGGGGTCTGATCTGGTTGTACATTATTCTATAGTTAACCCCTTAATGACTGCCCTCTCCAAATATATATCACATTTATATATACCTTACCTACTATCTGCAGGGGTAGGGAACCTTGGCTCTCCAACTGTTGCAGAACTACAACTCCCATCATGTATGGACAGCCAAAGTTTTAGCTTTGACTGTCCATGTAAGATGAGAGTTGTAGTTTTGCAACAGCTGGAGAGCCAAGGTTCCCTACACCAATCTATAAAGCACCTGTATCTGTATATACAGCAACCATGATACAAGAGTCATTTTTCTAAATTATTTCTATTTTGAATTTGGTGACGGAAAACCTTACTGGAGGTGACGGAATACCTTACTGGAGGTAACAGAATACCTTACTGGAGGTGACGGAATACCTTACTGGAGGTAACGGAAAACCTTACTGGAGGTGACGGAATACCTTACTGGAGGTGACAGAATACCTTACTGGAGGTGACAGAATACCTTACTGGAGGTGACGGAATACCTTACTGGAGGTGACGGAATACCTTACTGGAGGTGACGGAATACCTTACTGGAGGTGACGGAATACCTTACTGGAGGTGACGGAATACCTTACTGGAGGTGACGGAATACCTTACTGGAGGTGACAGAATACCTTACTGGAGGTAACGGAATACCTTACTGGAGGTGACAGAATACCTTACTGGAGGTAACGGAATACCTTACTGGAGGTGACGGAATACCTTACTGGAGGTATTGCTGCTGCTGTTGTCTCTGCTGCTGAGTGGAGTTGATCAAACTTCAGGAAATCCTAGGTTCTATAGAACTCGAACATTCATGAACCTGCCACATTAGATTGCTGATGTCTTCCGGGTCCGTAGGGAAGGAGGAGACTGCCCGGCTATTACCTAGGCTGAATCCCGGAATTCCTGTCGGTACCCGGGCACTCTCCTCCTTACCCACGGACCTGGCAAGCATCAGCAATCTAATGCGGCAGGTTCGTGAATGTTCAAGTCCAATTGAACCTAGGATTTCCCGAGGTTTGATCGATTCTACTGCTGAGCGTGCCTGTGCATTAGGAGACGGCACCATAGAATCACATTACACTGGGTGTCACACTGGAGATAGATCAGGAAGCTTCACCTCCTAATTCACAGGTACAGACAGTAGGAAGCAGAGATAACGGCGCCTCCTCAGGTACAGACAGCAGGGAGCAGAGATAACGGCGCCTCCTCAGGTACAGACAGCAGGGAGCAGAGACAACGGCCCCTCCTCAGGTACAGACAACAGGGAGCAGAGACAACGGCCCCTCCTCAGGTACAGACAGCAGGGAGCAGAGACAACGGCCCCTCCTCAGGTACAGACAGCAGGGAGCAGAGACAATGGCCCCTCCTAAGGTACAGACAGCAGGGAGCGGAGACAACGGCGCCTCTGTTAAGGTACTTAGGGACCAAATTTTAAATGGGAAAAATGGAATTACTGATCTAAATTGCTGATCTTAACTTAATTAAAAAAATATAGATATATATGTTATATACCAGCAGTGAAAGGACAACATGGGCCCCCCTGTGCTTACTGCACACACAAGGGGGGGTGGGGGGTTGGGCGCAAAATTGAATCTTTGCCCCGGGTGCAGGAGAGCCTAGCTACACCTCTGGGCACTATTATCCAATTTTTCAGTTTTGGTCCGCTGTGTGACACCCCTCCTGTAAGCAAACGTAAAGTTAGTTTTACCCAACTATCCCCTAACAATTCCTCTTCCAGAGATGACGAATTCCTTTTAATCTGTGCGATACTGTAAAATATATGTTGTGTTCTCCTTTAAATTATTATCTTAGGAATATTCACAGCTCTATTATATACAAACCATAATATGAATTCCATTTTTATGACTTTAGCAAATGACAATCATCCTAAATACCCCAAAGCCGAATCCTAACACAATTACGGATGGCAGAAAAACATGTTATTTATGAAAACATCGCTTATTGCACTTCATTAGGGAAATCGTATTCCCTTAATAGTTGAATTCCCTGTGTAAATATCCCGTTACTGACCCTAAGTGCTATTTTGGTGCAATGTCCTAGTTTATTGCGACTCACACAAATACTGTAGGCCACGAGTTGCAGAATTCCTTCCAGCTGCATGCCCGGCTATTATCGGAATTGGTAACGCTCGCAGGTCTCAGATTTCCCGAAGAGAATTTTACTTGCTGAAAAACAACAACTAAAAATAATTTGATCCTGGGACATTTTGTCTTTTTTGTTCTAATAACGCCACAGGGAGGCATTCATGATCGGGACATGGCGGATGTTATTTAGAGGGTAATGCATGTGTGCCGCTGCCACCGCCGGTGCTGCGTTATCCCCATCCAATGGACCCCCGGAATAAAGTGCCTCCTCTGAATAGATATTATAAGAGAGTCTTCTGCCATTCGTTATTCTGAAGCTTGTCTGGTAATCGTGTCATTACTGATTCCGAACACATGACAAGCCGGGAATGAAATGCAGTTTATTGCGAGCGTACAGGAAGAAAGGCGAAATGAATCACGTTAAACCAGCACACAAATACAGAGTGTATCTCTTCTCTCTCACGAGAGTCGTCACAGCCATTGCTTTTCATCTATCTTTTTAAAAATTCTGTCACCGCTATAACTAAGAGGACATTATACACCAAGAAAGGCAGACGATGACGAAAAAGAGTGTTTTTTTTATTCATGCAGTTTTCTAATTCCATTATAAATGCAGCAGAATCAAATAAAACCTCCCTCCTCTTACCTGCACTGTCATTGGAAAATAGACATGGAAGGTGCATTTAGTTAGAGAGTCATAATCAACAGTGTGCAGCACCATTAATCTTTCCTCTTGTTTCTGGGTCCCGGCATTGGGTGTGTTCGTTTGGCCGTGTACGTGATGCTCTGCTGCCACCTACAGGACATTGTTGGAACGCTCTGCAGTTTTCTTTGAAGTTTTGCTGACAAAAGTTTGGAGATAGAGTTCAAAAGTTTAACCTTAACAACCGTATTATGGCTCTGTGCAAATTCTGAATTGTATGGAGTTGGGATACAGACCACATAGAAGTCATTGGACCCATTCTGTTCATTCCATACAGAGGTATACTGGAGGGTGTTTTTTTTTTTTCTTTTTGTCTTGCTCAATGAATCCAACAGAAAGGGAAAAGGCAAGGCATGCTCTATTGGAGAGAGTGCCTAGAGCTCCTGGAAATTCTTAAAGTGCTATTGTTTCACATATACTTTCTATAAAATAACAGTATCACAGAGATTTTGTCAGTAGGGGCAGAACCTTTCCTGTACTGTGTCTCAGCCCCAACACCCAGGGCAAAATCCCCCTCAGTTATGTCCCAGATGCCCCCAAGAGGGTAATATTATGCCATTGTTTTGTCTCGCACAGTAGTAGTAACTAGAGATGATCGAACAGGACCAAGGTTCAGATTTGTAAGAACCCGAACCATCGCATTTGACTCCCGCTGCCTTCCCGTTCCATGGGGAAGGGGGAGACAGCCCGAGTACCACCTGGAAAACAGGGATACAGCCTAGGTAATAGGCTGTATCCCTGTTTTCCAGGCGGTGCTCAGGCTGTTTCCACCTTCCCCACGGAACGGGAAGGCAGCGGGAGTCAAATGCGATGGTTCGGGTTCTTTCTCATTTTGTGACAATGACATCATCAAGAGGGAGGCGGGTCTAAGCCCTGTTAGGCCAGCCTCCCTTTGTTTGATTGATTGTTTTTTTTTTTTTTATATCAGCGCTGGAGTACTCCTTTAAGGCTGAGTTTACACAACATTTTTTTTATCCTTTTTACAAACAAACAAAAAAAAAAAAGGATGGAAAAATGGATGCATTTTTTCATTGACTTCCATTAAAAAAAAAAAAAAGAATCAAAACACATCCGTTATTTTTTTTAATGTACACAAAAATGTGCTCAAACATGTTTTTGTGTAAGTTAAAAAAAGGGATTTGATTGTTTTGATTAGGGATGGTCCGAACCGAGTTCGGTTCGGGTTCGTACGAACCCGAACGCTCGGCAATGATTCCCACTGTCTGCCCGCTCCGTGCAGCGGGCGGATCCAGCGGGAGGACCGCCTGGAAAAATGGGATACAGCCATAGCCATAGGCTGCATCCCAGTTTTCCAGGCGGTCCTCCCGCTGTATCCACCCGCTGCACAGAGCGGGCAGACAGCGGGAATCTGATGCCGAGCATTCGGGTTCATACGAACCCGAACCTCAGCAGTTTCGGACCATCCCTAGTTTTGATCCTTTTTTTTTATCCATTTTTTTTTTGCAAAGACGGATGAAAAAAAAAACGTAGCGTGAACCCAGCCTAGAATCTGGCTCTAATCCTAAAAAAAAAAGTCAGAAAATAAAATCTTCTCAGTTCCACATGGTACATCTTATGCTGTGTATAAACCTAGCCTAAGAAACTAGTTGGATAAGTAATGTCTGCTAAGGTTCCATAGATACACTGGAAGATAGTCGGCTCTATATTATGCAGGTTTTAAATGAACAATGACCATGAAATTGTATGATATATATATATCCCCTATGTAACTAGATTCCTAATATAGTGAAGTGTATAATAGACCTTGAGCAACTAGTACATTAACTCAGCCTTCCCACCATCTCGGGTTTTAGTATAATTACCTGATTTTTATAATGCACTGTATGTTTTTACTGTGCAAACTACAGTAAATACAAATGATGATGTACACAGAGAAATGGAAATTTTAATGGAAATAAATCATAAAATGCCGCTTAAATAACTAGACCAACCTTGACTGGTTTGTCCTTGCATAGCTATTAGAATTAATATTGTGCGTAGGGCTACATATTAATAGAGAGGAGGCTTTTATTATAATTCGTACATAAAAAGTAGTCACAAGCAACTTTTATATTTAATCCGGGCTACAGTAAACTAACATAACATACGGCGAGAAGAAATGTGGAGTCAATAAGGGAAAGGTTTTTATGGTGACCTTTGCTTTGTACCTGATAGATGTTGGTTTTCTTTGGCATCTCCTGCACCAAATGGTATTGGTGCAACGGTGACTGAAAAATCTGCACTGTACTCAGGTATGACAACCGATGACGCAAGGTTAGGTCACTGGAGTTCGGCCATTTTGAAAATCTGGCAGCCGGCAGGAGGTAATTTGATAACGAGTACTAACCTTTTGCGTGCAGTGAGCGTCTGGACCGGCCTTGGGATCCCCGGCGAATCTCCGGTACTGCACACATCATGACTAGAGATGATCGATCATCGGAAAATCTTAGGTTCTATAGAACTCGAACCTTGTAGAAACTTCCGCATTTGATTCCCGATGCCATTCCGGTCCTTGGGGAAGGAGGAGACAGCCCAAGTACGGCGTAGAATTCCGGGATTCAGCCTAGGTAATAGGCTGTATCCCAGAGTTCCAGGCGGTACCCGGGCTGTATCCTCCTTTCCCACGGACCGGAAAGGCATCGGGAATCAAATGTGGAAGGTTTGACAAGGTTCGAGTTCTATAGAACCTAAGATTTTCCGATTTTCCATCATCCCTAATCATGACCCGGCTGATGGACTGGCCGCTCCAGTTACTGATTGGCTTAGCGGCCAGTCCATTAGCAGGGACATGTATTTTCCATTTTCCACCACAACTCAGGGTAAAATGCCTTCTGGCGGGGGTCCTGAGGGAGAGGTAAGTGCATGCTCATTATCAAATTCCTCCTTGCCCCTGTTGGCTGCCAGATTTTCAAAATGGCCACACTTCTCATTTAACCCTTCAGAGTGGTGTCACGCGGCGCAGCCTCATTCCGGTCCTACAGCGCCGTTCAAATCCCACTGGTGCCGACGTGACCCTATTGCTAGCTGGCCCGCAGCTAAGGAGGCCAGAAGTCAGGATCTCATAGACGTCAGGGTCCTGGTCTCATAGGGATGCACACTCATAGAGATGCATTAGAGACCTTGACTTCCGTCCTTTAAAATTGCTGTAGAAAGAGGAGAGTCAGAAGAGTCGTACAGCAGGACCCAAACAGCGCCATAGGACCAGAATGAGGCCGCACCGTGGGAAACCAATCTTTAAAGTTAAGTATACGTGCCCCATCTACAGCAGGGGAAGGAATAATAAAAAGCAACTATACTACTTTAAGTACAATGGAGAAATAAACAATACATTAATTGGATCTCTGGGGTATATCATTTATGGCCCATTCTTCTTCAGTTAGAGTCCATCCTCCAATACCCCAGTTAGAGTCCATCAGTTAGAGTCCATCCTCCAATACCCGTCCAGCCCCAGTCAGTGACTGGTGGTGGGCTGATCATCAGGCAGGTTGTGACGTCAGCTGAAGATCCCAGAGGCTAACAGGGGTCCTGGAGCAGCGATCCATCACTGGACAGACACAGGGACAGGTGAGTATAGTGGTTATTATGTTCCCCCCCCCCCCCCCGCCCCTGCCTTTTCTGAAATAATCGCAGCTTCGGACTTCTCCTTTAAGTAGAGCTGCTTACGCTATAGGTTAATATTAGTGATGAGCGAGCATGCTCGTCCGAGCTTGGTACTCGTTCAAGTATTAGGGTACTCGATGGTGCTTGTTACTCGGACGAGCATCTCGCGATACTCAAGACAATGGCGTCTTCCTCTTCCTGCATGTTTGTTGCCTTTTTTTTCAGCCAATCATCATGCAGAAGAGTCTTTGGGAGCTCGTAGCATCATATGGGAACCCTACATGTTGATAGCAGCAACTGGCTGGCCAGATCAGATGACCTGGGCATATAAGAATAGAGATGATCGAACAGCGGGAATTTTCAGGTTCGTTTGAACTCGAACCATTGGCTTTTGAATCAAAAGAGTTCGAACAAACCTAAAAAATTCCCACTGTTCCATTGTCCCTATATAAGAATAAGGTCCCGCGGTGCTCGTGTCAGACACAGGCTGGAAGAGATCGGGGAGAGAGCTGCTGTCTGTCAGGGAGAGTGTTAGGCAGGGAATTAGTAAGTGTGCGGTTAGGCAGGAATCCGACACAAAGAACCCAACAGTCCTTCTAAGGGCTTAAAAAATTTTTAACTTTTTTTTTTGTACTCTTGGCTGCTGGCTTGGACCTGTAGTGCACCTCTCAGTAGTCTATTTGTTCTGTTGCTGACACTCTCTTGGCTGGCTGGGATCTGTAGTTCAGCTTTATCTATCCTCACTGTGCTGTGTCCTGTGCTCGTGGTGCCTTAAAAAAACACCAGTTACACACATACTCTATAAGACTACCCCCAAAACTGCTGTCAGTGGTCAATTTGTCCTGTTGCTGACATTGTATTGGGGGCCACCACCCGGCTGTTGCCCATAATTTGGCGTAATGTTGCGATTAGGCAGCCCCAGAGGCGTCCATACATACTGCCCCTGCTGCTCCCTGTCCATTTATGTGTTGTTTTCATCATTTTCTTAGGTTTCCAGGTTTTCAGGCAACCTTCCCTGTGCAGAACTTTGCTCCCCTGCAAAAATGCTCGAGTTTCCCATTGACTTCAATGGGGTTCGTTCCTCGAAACGAGCACCCGGGCATCGGAAAATATCTGTCTTGAGCATCGAGCACCCAAGCATTTAAATACTCGCTCATCTCTAGTGAATATAGATATTTTCTGACAATCTCTACGACGGTTTGGAGCCACTCACGTCCAATGAGAAGCCATCACCTTCACGGTAAAGCTTCTCTAGTAAGACTCTGTCAAAGTCGGTTGTCAGTGTTTAGAAGAGCTCTTCCTCCCTCTCATTCATAACTATTGAGACGCCATCCTGCGAGGTCCCTTCATGGCTCTCCAAATTAATGCTGCCAAAACATGTCAGCCTGCCACTATCTACGGATATGATGATACGCCAAAGTGTCATCGAGGAGAATTTTCTATACGCATTGGAGAAGACAGAACTACGGGACATCTCTCATGATGCGGATTAATGCTCTACTTTAAATGTATAGACAAAAAAAAAAATATTTAAAATTCTGTGTTTTTTATCTCATTGTTCACCAATGCAAAAACTGGAACATTGCTTCAGGGATGATTACGTTAGTTTTTGGTAAGAACATTATTTTCTGTTTTATTTTCTCACTAAGCAAAAAGGAGATGATACAATGAGTGACAGGAGGAAACATGGCTGATATACCTCTGGACGGATCTTGGAGGGATGTAGTCTTTATCCTTGCCAGCTCCCATCATTTATATTGGAGGCGAGCACTCTGCTCTCGGCTCACAAAGGGCCCTGTTCTGCTAAGCTTTCTGGGTCTTTCTTCTATCTTAGGCAGAAAGCTTCCTGGCAGCAGCAGCAGCAGTCTGCCTTGGCAAGTCCCTAGTTTGTATTCTGTCATGGCTCTCTCCAGTCTGGTGCTTACGCTGCTACAGACAGAAGCCATTAAGGAAAGGGCTTTCAGAATGTAGCAGCATTTTATTCTTAAGCTGCACTACTTCATTTATTCATTGCAAAATTGTAGGTGTAGTATGATGGATTGATCTATCTAATATGCCGGGGGGGGGGGGGGGGGGGGTTGGAAACAATAATAAAACTATTAGACTAAATATTAGAGGGAAAAAGAAGAAGAATTAGAACAATAAATAAGTAAATAATAATTGGGGTTATGGTCACAATATGATAGGGGGAACAAATGTACACACGATAGATAGATAGATAGATAGATAGATAGATAGATAGATAGATAGATAGATAGATAGGAGATATATAGGAGATAGAGATAGATAGATAGATAGATAGATAGATATATAGATAGGAGATAGATAGATAGATAGATAGATAGGAGATAGATAGATAGATAGGAGATAGATAGGAGATAGATAGATAGATAGATAGATAGATAGATAGATAGATGATAGATAGATAGATAGATAGATAGATAGATAGATAGATAGGAGATAGATAGATAGATAGATAGATAGATAGATAGATAGATAGATAGGAGATAGATAGATAGATAGATAGATAGATAGATAGGAGATAGATAGATAGATAGATAGATAGATAGATAGGAGATATATAGATAGATAGATAGATAGATAGATAGATAGGAGATAGATAGATAGATAGATAGATAGATAGATAGATAGATAGATAGGAGATAGATAGATAGATAGATAGATAGATAGATAGGAGATAGATGATAGATAGATAGATAGATAGATAGATAGATAGATAGGAGATAGATAGATAGGAGATAGATAGATAGATAGATAGATAGATAGATAGATAGATAGATAGATAGATAGGAGATAGATAGATAGATGATAGATAGATAGATAGATAGATAGGAGATAGATAGATAGATAGATAGATAGATAGATAGATAGATAGGTAGATAGATAGATAGATAGATAGGATATAGATAGATAGGAGATAGATAGATAGATAGATAGATAGATAGATAGATAGATAGGAGATAGATAGATAGATAGATAGATAGATAGATAGATAGGAGATAGATAGATAGATAGATAGATAGATAGATAGATAGATAGGAGATAGATAGATAGATAGATAGATAGATAGATAGGTAGATAGATAGATAGGTAGGTAGATAGAGATAGGTAGGTAGGTAGATAGATAGATAGATAGATAGATAGATAGATAGATAGATAGATAGATAGATAAAAAGTAGAATGGAGTGCACTCACAGGAACAGTGATTAGAGTGCCAGCGATGGAGACTGGATCCACATCTCCTCTTCAAATAAGTGTTAGAATTCACAGCATATCCAAATATCCAATTTGACAGCTGCATCTGAAGACTTAATTAGCGGGCACGGCGATCGGACCGTGCCAGCTAATAGCCGCGGCCCTGGGCTACATGCGGCACCCGAGACCGCTGCAGTTCAGAGCGCGGTCACTGCACGGCCCCGCTCCGAACGTCCCCACCCGTGCGAGGACGTACAGTTACGTCCTCGTGCGGGAAAGGGTTAAAGGGGTTATTCACCCAAAAAAATTTTCTTTCAAATAAACTGCCAGTGCCAGAGATTTGAAATTCACTTCTATTAAAAAATCTCAATTCTTAGTACACATCAGCTGTTGTATGTCCTGCAGGAAGTGGTGTATTCTTTACAGTCTGGAGAACAGGAGAGGTTTTCTATGGGAATTTTACTACTGGTCTGGACAGTTCCTGACATGGACAGAGGTGGCAGCAGAGAGCACTGTGTCAGACTGGAGAGAATGCACCACTTCCTGCAGGACATACAGCAGCTGATAAGTACTGGAAGACTCCAGATTTTTTTTTTTAACAGTAGTAATTTACAAATCTCTGGCACTTTCTGGCACCATTTGATATGAAAGAATTTTTTGGGGGGTGAACAACGCCTTTAACATACCTGTTGCAAGAAAAAGCACCTAGACCCCCATTATAAAAGCTTGCACCTGTCATTTAGTGTAGTCATTGCCAGAACGCTAGTAGGGCCCTGTCCATAACTTTTTCAGAATGCAGAAGTGCCCTCCGTGTAGTTTCCCCTACTGATTTTCAATAACGTGTACCCCTATGCAGACAGCATTACATACAGTACATTGAAAAACAGTACAGCTGCCTTTGCTTTAAAAGAATAGTGAACACAAGCTTGTAATTGAGAAAGAACAATGGAATGTGCTTTGTATTATTTAGGCTGGGTTCACACTACATTTTTGCAATCAGTTTTTTCATCCATTTTTGCAAAAAAAAACGGATGGAAAAACAGATGCATTTGTATGCATCCATTTTGATCCATTTTTCCATTGGCTTCCAAAAAAAAAAAAGCATCACAACGCATCAGTTTTTTTAACATCCAAAAAAAAACTACTGACCTTATTTTTGTTTACGTTAAGGCCATGTTCACATGTCGTAAGAGACCGGCCGTTCCGTAACCCGGCCGCGTCACGGAGTGGCTGGTCTCTGAAAAAATCATCCCGGCCGATACTGCAGTACCAGCCGGATGATCTTTTCGTTCACAGTGTTCTGATGCAACAATGGCCGCAGAAATACAAAAAAAATATGTTGTGTGAACATAGCCTAAAAAAACAGATGCATTTTGATTCTTTTTTTTTTATTATGGAAGTCAATGGAAAAACGGATCAAGAAAGATGCACAAAAATACATCCGTTTTTTCATCTGCAAAAATGTAAGATGAACCCAGTCTTATACTTTATGTGATGAATGAAGTCACGATTCATCTCTTTGGACATATGTCAGTATATAAAGCCCCCACTATTAGGATGGGCACAGCTCTTGTTTTATAGAGTATGCATTACATTTCCATGTTTTTAGTTATTTGCCTAATTATATGAATTCTCCTATGAATCTGCCTTCCATGATGGACGGGAGTCTGGGTCAGAGCGCTGTATAATTAGTAGCCTGCTCGCAGAGCCGCGCACCTCTCATGGATCATTAATTTGGACTTGATTATTTCAGCTCGTAATATTTACAATCCAGACACACAATGAAGCCATAAAGTAAAGCGGTGACAAAAAGTATTGTTTTATAAAGGACAGACAGAAAGCGCAGGCAAAGGAGCAGTAGGTTGTGGAGGAAGGTTCTGCTTTGGCCGACCCTAACCCTGTCATGTGTGAGATTAATCACTGCAGACAAATCGATGGCTGACGGACAAACTACATGGTCGCCCTTGAACAGTGTTTGGGGTTTTTTTAGACTTAAAGGAGAAGTCCAGCCAGACCCATTTTTTTTAGCAAGTGCTGTGGAGGGGGAGGATAAAAGATATAACATGATCTTACCTCCCGCCCTCCAGCACTGATGGCCGCATACTACTGCTCCGGTCCCCGGCTGCTTACTAGTCTGAGCAGGGACCCGAGTCGGCTACTGACTGCTCAGCCAGTCAGTCAGCGGCCAAGGCGAGACCTCACTACAGCCGCTGACTTGCTAAGAGGACCTCACAAGTCATGACCCAAGTCCCCGATCAGACCAGGAAGCAGACCAGGGACCAGATCGGCAGTATGTGGCCACCAGTGCAGGAGCGGGGGAGGTAAGATCACTTTATTTCTTTTTTTCTTACCCTCCCCAGCACTTGCTAAAACAAAAATGGGTCTGGCCGGAATTCTCCTTCAAAGGGGAACCATCAGCAAGTTAGACAAATCTATCCTGCTGGCTTAGGAAAGCCACTGTGTATGCCAAACCTGCGTGCTCAGGTAATATAATGTGAGCTCAGGAGCTAGGCCGGCTTCATACATGGATGGCGCCAGCTATTATAAATATAAGATGTCACTGTTACAGTAAAGTTTAAGGGAAAATGATAGCATGGACATGCACATATGTATGCAATCCTCGTGTGTTCATCATCCACAAAACTGCAGGATTAAAGTGTACCTGTTGTTATAACATCCAGTTCCAGTCTCCTGAAGGCAGCTATATAACAGCTATACTTACTGTATCCAGGTCCAGTCACCTGAAGGCAGCTATATAACAGCTATACTTACTGTATCCAGGTCCAGTCACCTGAAGGCAGCTATATAACAGCTATATTTACTGTATCCAGGTCCAGTCTCCTGAAGGTAGCTATATAACAGCTATACTTACTGTATCCAGGTCCAGTCTCCTGAAGGCTGCTATATAACAGCTATACTTACTGTATCCAGGTCCAGTCTCCTGAAGGCAGCTATATAACAAAGCTATTCTTACCTGTATCCAGGTTCAGTCTCCTGAAGGCAGCTATATAACAGCTATACTTACTGTATCCAGGTCCAGTCACCTGAAGGCAGCTATATAACAGCTATACTTACTGTATCCAGGTCCAGTCTCCTGAAGGTAGCTATATAACAGCTATACTTACTGTATCCAGGTCCAGTCTCCTGAAGGCTGCTATATAACAGCTATACTTATTGTATCCAGGTCCAGTCTCCTGAAGGCTTCTATATAACACCTATACTTACTGTATCCAGGTCCAGTCTTCTGAAGGCTGCTATATACCAGCTATACTTACTGTATCCAGGTCCAGTCTCCTGAAGGCAGCTATATAACAGCTATACTTACTGTATCCAGGTCCAGTCTTCTGAAGGCTGCTATATACCAGCTATACTTACTGTATCCTGGTCCAGTCTCCTGAAGGCAGCTATATAACAGCTATACTTACTGTATCCAGGTCCAGTCTCCTGAAGCCTGCTATATAACAGCTATACTTACTGTATCCAAGTCCAGTCTCGTGAAGCCTGCTATATAACAGCTATACTTACTGTATCCAAGTCCAGTCTCGTGAATCTTTTTAGACTTGTACTAGTTGAAAAAAAACAGACTAAACACAAGAAGTCATGGCCAGTACAGAGAGTCACGGCTCAATGTGTCCATCAGTCACATGACAGCCTTCTCTGTGAGCGCTCAGATGGCCTGGGAAACACTGGACTTCCTGTGTTTAAACTCTTTGGGGGGAAAAAAAGAGTCAGGACACAGGAAGTGCCGTGTTCTCCATGATAACTAAAAAAAAAATAAAATAATGAATGTAAATTGCAAACTTGCTTTATTTCACATCTACTCTTGATTTAGGTTTTGAAAGTTATAACGACAGGTACACTTAAAATTTTTACCCCACAAACTGTCTTAGTTTAGCAGTACAATAAGGATTATTACAATGTACTATTGTTCCTTTAAAAAACGTGCTCCATATTATCTTATGGATGAAAAAATTTAGGAAGATGTAGGAAAACTTTTTGGTTGTGCACAGTAACCAATCACATGATACATTGGCTTTGAGAATACCAGATTAAATTCTCTACATTTAGGAGGATATTTATAAAGACCGGCCTCCTCCCCGCCTTCCCCCGCCCCCGTTGCCCATTGCCTGAGCGGGGGGGGATACGGCTTGCGTATGCCAGGGAGAAAGGGTAAATCTGCGCCTTCTCCCTGGCGTACACCAGTGGTGCAGCCTTTATAAATGTCCCCCTTAGCGTCCAACAGCCAAGCCAGAACCAAAACTTTCAAAATACTAAAAATAAAGGGCAAAGCATAAAATGTAGCAAATGTGTAATATATATATATATATATATATATATATATATATATATATTTTTTTTTTTTTTTTTTTTTTTTTTTTTTTCTTGCTTATTTTTCAGCTCACTAAACATTCTGTTGCCACCTGGAAACCATAAACAAGCAGGCTGCCGCTGACCGACCTCATTGTAGCATTGTGTTTATTCCAGGTCTGACTTGTGTGGTTCATTACCACATGAAAACGATGATGCACAATGACATCTGAAAATCTAAACAGCCCCATTTCCATATGAATTCACCTATGGAATAATCGACATACGAATTCCTTCTACATGCCAATGATCCATTCAGGCTCGGAGCCCATTTACAGGATAGCATTATGCCGGAGCAATGTCTACAACATATTCTTTAGAATGTCTCGAAAATCACGACAAATGTCTCTAATGTTCTATATATACTCTGACACAATGGGATTCATAGCCGTCCTCACTCGCCAGATATGTATGGGATTTTAATAAAACCAAATCCTCAGGCATTGACAATCATGGTGTAGCGGCCGGGATAACAAGATCCATCCATGTTCTCCTTATTACTCTCAATGTCCTTTGATAAATACGGTGCACATCACCTGCGACAGGTATCGAGACCCTTTACCTGTTTTTTAACTTCTAACATGTTGATACATAAAGTATGATCCATTTTTATCATCCGCATTTATGAAAGACTAGATAGGATAGGTGAGGGAAGGAGATGATAAATGGAAAGGTTACTGCAGATGAATCTGATAGGATCTAATAGGAAAGGGCTGAATAGAAGATGATCTGAGCACTGGGCAGGAGGAGGTAGGTTAGCGGAAGGAATGGAATATGGAATAAGCTACAATAGAGAGAGACAATGGAGGAAGGAAAAATAGAATGGGTGATGGAATATCGGAATGATAGAACAGGAGGAGATACATTAAAATACGTTATGAGAGGCGATTGTATAATAACATGTAGCAAGAAAAGAGGACATGATAGGACCAGAGGATAGGATATAAATATACATGTATACAGGGCCGGCCTTAGGGGTGTGCGCCCTGCGCGCATCACCCTAAAGAAGGGGCACCAGCACCTGCAAACCCAGCTAGTGCCTGGGCTGCGCTGCCCCATCTAACTATAAGCATGTCTAATGATGTGCTTATGGTGGTTTTACATGGAACGATTTATCGTTCGAATTCACACGATAACGATCGAATCCGAACGATAATCGTACGTGTCAACGCAGCGCAACGATCAAGCGACGAGCGAGAAATCGTTCATTTTGATCTTTCAGCATGTTCTGAAATCGTTGTTGATCGTTCGCAAAAAATTCGTAGATCGTTCCCTGTAAACAGTCTTTCAACGATTTCACCTGTGTGTGAGATAGGCTTAAGCGATCGCAAAACGATTTTTCCGTACGATGTATCGTATCGTCTAAACGCTGATCGTTATAAAAAAAACATCGTTCATTCACAATCGTTATTCGTGCGATCGGGCGAATTATCGCTCCGTGTAAAACCACCATTACAGTTACATAGGGCGTCCTGATGGACAGTGTGAGAAACCCCTCATTCCTCAAGCTGTCAATCACTTTTGCGTTATGCCTGCGGTCACAATAGGCCGCTCTGTACTTCCTGCTAATGTACCGATGTCAGTCCATGTTGGAGGAATGGGGCACAGAACGGGAAAGACAAGATGTCGGAGCAGCCAGGGGCTGGCGGAAGGAAGGTAAATATGAGTGTTTTTTGTTTTGTTTTTTTTGCTGGTGGGGAGGACTTGGGGGACTGATATTATGTGTGGGCTGCAGGGGAGACAATATTAAATGGGGGCTGCAGCAGGGGGCTGATGCTTAAAGGGGGTTGAAGGAGGGGCTTATACTGAATGGGGGAAATGGAGGCTATATGGGTACTGCAGGAGGAATGGCAGGGCGAGTACTATATGGGGGACTGCAGGGAGATCTGACACTATATGGGGCTGCATGGGGGGAACTGATTCGATATAAGGGTTGCAGATGAGGAACTGATATGGGCCAAAAAAGGGGGAACTGTTATTATATGGGGGCTGCAGGGGAGAGCTGATACTATATAGTGGCTACAGTGCGGGAACTGATACTATATGGGGACTGCAGGGAGTAACTGATACTATATGCGGCCTGCAAAGAGGGGGGCTGATAATATATGGGGGCTGCAGGGGGGACCTATTGTTAGATAACAAAGAGCATTGTCTTCTTGTAAGCTGCATAGTTGATAATATCATTTTTATGGTAATAATATAATTGGACTGAGTTGATATAAAACCTGCATGATGAACAGATGTGGGACTGGGACTTCCTGTGTTTGGTCTATTTCTTATGTACAGAGAAAAGACCTAATATCTGCATGGACCACAGTTTGGCCACATGTATAACGTTGATTTAAACATTAAAAACCAAAATAAAGCGAGTCTATTGCAAAACTGCTTGCGGTCACAACTCACCCATTATATGAGTGCACTCCCTGTATATATACAGTCTGGTCTTATATCCTGCTGATTCTGATAATGCTGCCTCTGGGATGGGGAGGGGGCGGTCACTGAAAGCAAAATCCTCACAGGGTGCCATCTACCCTACATAGTACTAACTCTAAAGAGGTACTCCGGCCCAAAAAAAAAAAAAATTAAAATCAACTGGTGCCAGAAAGTTATATAGATTTGCAATTTACTTCTTCTTAAAAATTCCAAGTTTTCCTAAACTTATCAGCTGCTGTATGTCCTGCAAGAAGCATTGTATTCTTTCCAGTCTGATACAATGCTCTCTGCTGCCACCTCTGTTCATGTCAGGAACTGTCCAGAGCAGCAGCAAATCCCCATAGAAAACGTCTCCTGCTCTGGACAGTCCCTGACATGGACAGAGGTGGCAGCAGAGAGCGCTGTGTCAGACTGGAGAGAATACACCATTACCTGCAGGACATGCAGCAGCTGATAAGTTTAGAAGAACAGGATTTTTTTAATTTATATAACTTTCTGGCACCAGCTGATTTTGAAGAAAAAGATTTTCGCCAGAGTACCCCTTTAATAGGATTGGATAAGACAGAAGAATTGCATATGATAGGTGAGACTTGGGAGGACAGGTAAGTAAGGGAATTAATTATATAACACGATGAGCCCATTGACATCAAATCATGGTTTTACTAGTTTCTGTGTATGTCAGTGCGGTAACAATTGTTGCACCTTGGCGGCATGACACGTACTGTGTGATGTCCCTGTATAATGGGGGCAAGAAGTGAGGAACGCTTAACACGGCAGCTGTCAGAATGATACAGCTTTATGTAGGTGAACGCCCAGGCAAGAGCCCAAGGCCCACATCAATGATGGTGGTAAGAATAAAAAATAATAATAGCAATAATAATCCTAGCGTGCCTGGTTGTCTTTACTCTCGGGAATCCGCCAGGCGTAGCACCTTCTCCTTTGATCTAGTAATTTACACCTTTTGTATTATATTTGTCTGTACAAAGAACAGCTTAATTATATAGTGTACGTCTCGTCGTCTTGTTTACTCGGATTACGCTAACTTTTCTGCCACGCTGACAGAAATAAAGGCCTTATTAGCAGCCAGATTTTTTTTATCTTTTCACCTTCAGATGTTCTCATCTGCTCGTGTCTCCTAAAAAAAAAAAATCTCACGGAGAGTTGAAAGGTAAGGGCGCTTGTCAAATTACATGATATAGTATGCAAATCTCTTACAAAGTTACGGTTACACGCTACACAAAGTCTAGGAAAGGTCGTGTAAGTGCAATGCTCTATTCTTCTGGTTTGTGCCATTGAGCAGACATCTCTAACAATACTATTAGGTTTTTATTTATCCCATTTTGTTAAAGTGGTAGATACAGTACATCCATGTTTTGAATCTGGTCTGGAATTTATTATATTTAATAGATCGGTGTTGTGTAAAGATAAACTTACATACAGGGGCTGTACATGGGACATAATAGCTGGGGGTACACTAGCGTTAACTAGTGATATAGGTGCTGAACAGAGTGGTGTATTACTTACATTATTTTATTCAGCCATTCTTCTAATATGCAGGAGAATAGGATTCTTGCCACACCCCTCCCCCCGCCCTCCAGCTGCTGATTGACAGTTAACTGCCTATACACAGCATGGATAGATAACTGCCAAGCAGCAGCTGGTGGGCGGAGTTTTCTGCTTCTCATGAATATCTAGGACTACTGGGCTCATGCACATAATGGAGAGGACTACTTATTGTCCATGTTATTCAGGAGGAGATCTCTGGATCAGCTGCACAGAACAATGTAAGTGATACATCATTCTGTTCAGCTTCTCTGCTACTAGTTTATGCTACCCTGAGATAGGACAGCAGAAACCTACTGACACAGTCTCTTTAAGGCCCATCCAGTGGCTCAGAGTGAAATGCAGAGGTAAAAGCAAAACAATAAGGCACTAAATGGGCCATTGGAGCAAGGAAGTTAAATGGACAGTATACAAAATGCAAGCATTAAATATATATTTGCTATAAATCTGTCCAAAAGACTTATGTTTAAGTGTCTTTCCACTAAAGTCAACTAAAGTCATGTCCACATCATGGAGCAACACCCGCAGTGTACATCAGCACTCGGTCAGAAAAGGTTGCCAGTGTATACTGCAACATATTAATGATGAACCAATAGACTTTAATGGGCCAACAGAGTCAATTAGTGTCTGTATTTGGTCCATTTCTCGAACATATACTTTAAAGGGGAACTATCAGCAGGTTAAAGAAATGTAACCTGCTGATATGTCCCTATTGCACAGGAGACGCAGAGGAGGAGGGTATGTCTCTTTCCTTCCTCCTTCGCGCCGCTCTAGAGCCGTTAGTCGTATTCCAAAGTCCGGTGAGACCGTTAGGAGCACTGCCAACCCCCATAGCGCCGATCCGCCCCTGGCCGGACCCTTTCTAATGATAATGAATGGAGTGGGCGGGGCCAGATCTGCACTGATGGATTGTGTGGTCTTTATCACCTTTCAGTCTTCTGTTTCTGTGATTTCCTTCTAAGCATCAAGCTATCTTACTTCTATACTACCCATATGTAATGTCACGAAGTATTTTACAAGGCTGAGTTTTCTCCTGCATCCACACACTTTTTCTAAAAGAAAATGGATTAGTCAATAGATGAAATAATGCAGGAGAACGGTTTACACCAGACAATGCAAAAGAAGACTGAGCGGTGATGCAGGGTGAGGAACGTTCTCCAGACTATGCTGGGAAACACATTCTGACATGTAAACTTTGTTTTCTATCATCAATTTACAATTTAAAAAAAAAAAAAAAAAATTGGAACTTTTTTCTTTACTGAAAATGTCTGAACTGTGTGCAAACTATTCTGAGAAATCCCCCAAATCCCCAAGAAACACAGAGAAATCTGCTGAAAAAGTAATAAATTATTTAGGCATAATGTCAGGACAGGTCAGGGAACACAGAGGTGACGCAGAGACAATACAGCCCTGATGCTGTCCCATGCCCACTGTCCCTGCCTACTTGGCTCAATGTGTCCTAGGTGACACTGGAAAACTGGGAGACGATATGGGTGGAACAGGACACAAGACAAATATGAGAGAAACTTGAGACAATTACAAAACAAGGACAAATATACACAATGGCAGGAGGTCAGCAAACTAGGGTCGAACCAGGATCGGCAAATACTAGTACAAAGTCACTAGACAATAAACAGAGAACAATGAGGCAAACCAGAGTCAAAAAACCAGAGGGCAAAAATACAGACCAAGTCAGGAGACAAACACATAGTCAGGCACACAAGTCAAAGTCAGAAAACAAATAAATCAGGACAGATATCACAGGGTAAGAAGCAAGTATAGGCACACTAAGTATACGCTATAGCAGGGATCAGGCAGAGTGAGGGACTGAGTCTTAGGGCCCTATTCCACCAGACGATTATCGTTCAGATTATCGTTAAATCGTTCAAATCTAAACGATAATCATTCGTTTGAATAGCAGTGAACGACTAACGATCGAACGAGTAATCGTTAATCGTTTAATAAGACCTGGACCTATTTTTATCTTTGCTTGTTCGCGAATCGTTCGCATTAAATAAGAAGTCGTTCGGTCGTTCGCATTATTGACGAACACAAGACGACTGCAAGAACGATCATAAGTAACGATTATCTTTCCATATAAATAGGTGAACGATTTCAGGTCTTTCGTAATAGCGGTCGTTTGGATCGTTTATCGTTAACGATTATGCGAGCGATAATCGTCCCGTGGAATAGGGCTCTTAAAGGAAGCCAGGTCCTGGTTTCAGAGGTTAATGGGGCAGACAGACAAAAAAGTAGGTGGGGTAAAAACCTTTTGTTGATTGTTTTAATTTTTGTAGCACATTGATGTTAACTTTTTAATGATTTGGGAGCTGTAGAAAAACTTTTGGAGACATTCATCAAGGGCTTTGCACCTATTTATAGGTGAATAATTAGATTTTTCGGCCATTCTTTGGTTTTGGGTAAAAAACAGATAAATACTCTTTAGAAAAATTGCCCGTTTCAGGCTCAATAGCAAATGTCTACATCTATGATTCACTGGGAGTTGGCCCAATTGTCTATCTCCACCATGCTCATGCTCTGGATACACCTGGATATCCTGCCATATATACATGGCAATGAGCTGATACATGCGTTTTCTTTTTTTACAGACACCAATGCAAACATGGATAAAACATACAATATATTAATAAAGTTGCATCCGAACTCCGAGCTCCGATTTAGTAAACTTCCAGTTCATTTATAGTTTCTCGCCTTCCCCACTTCAAACACCTTGTACCGGGATGAGTGCGACTTTGAAAATCACTTTTGGTATAAGAAGAAAAAGACACAGCTAAACCTTAAGCGCAGCAATACAACAATATGCCTGCAGGCTTTTATTATGGCTTTTCTTTTCTTTAACAGAAATGAAACCTTTATATTATTATGAACCACAAGGGATTAACATATTGGAAGATACAAAAAGAAGAAGAAGAGGCCAAGATGCACCTGTTCTGTTTTGTTTATAAGGAGACGGCAATGTCCTTCCAGAATACAGCAAGGCTGGGAAATAAAACAAAATCCTTTTTTTTTGGCTCCGGTTCATAACATGAATAGACTGTGCAAGGTCAGCATGCCGGGCCTGCCAGGGTTACAATTAGTCCCAAGAAAGTTTGGGAAGCAGATGGCACAGATTACAAAAAAACAGACCTTTCCGCAGTTCTCCTGGATAGACTGCTTTATCTCCGATTTCTAAAACGTGTTGTTTTTACAGCCGTCAGGCACTGTCTGAACACACTTTACATAGCTCAATCCAGGAACTGACATACTGACGTTTATTTACCAAAAAAAAAAGGATAAAGCTTCATCTGTTCTGCTTTCTGTTCTCCGGAAAGGTTACGCGGAGTTTTCACTGTAGAGACAGAATCCTTTTCTATAAGGTGGAGAATGTTCGGCTTTACATAACGCGTGCAGATTGTGTTTATTCATGGGAAGCGATCAATACGATAACACGTTGTGCAGCCAATTTACATACATCTGATATCAGAATTTTTCAGACGGTAACCGTACGGCTAGCAGGCTTCCATTTTGAAGCGACATTTTTTTTTATTATTTTTATTTTTTTGTTCCCGTATTGGCTGGTGTATCAGACACATAGTGACCTCCGCTGTGTCCTTTGAAAACAAAATGCTGCAAGAATTATGTTAATGTCGGAGCTGCGCTCATTCGAAGTCATCTCTGTCCATCTGTTTACTAGATGAACTGTATATTTTGTTTAAAAGCCTTGACAGGAGCGATAAGCCCGGGCCTCGGAATTAACTTCTGTGACAGCCATTTTAAGACCCCCCCCCCGTAAGCGAAAGGCCATTTTACAATTAGCATAATTTCATATATCTAAAGTGTCAGTGCGAGCCGTGCCGCCAGTATATAATCACGGGAAATGGACAATGTTCTAGTCTCAATACGGTTGCCACAATCATATTGTTTTTGCTTTATTACATTTGCTAAGCAGACAGATTCACCTGCCTGACCTGGTTTCCTTCCCAATTTGTAAATTATCCATAAATTGTTGGACTGTATGTTTCTGTATATAAACGCCAAGTAAACAGGGAAAGAAATAGATAATGTATGTGCTCATTATAAATGCGTATTAGCAGGACCAGACTGCCCACCTGGCAATGCCGGCAAATGTCAGATAGGTCAGTGTCTGCAATGGACCACTCACATCTTCTCCCCAGCAGGATTCTTCGCCTTCACTCTAACCTCTTTTGCAATGTAGACGGCAATGTCAGCAAGCGGTACAGGTGTACTTCACCTGCAGAGATGAAAGAAGTAGCCAGCTTCATACAGCATCCATCCATCAGCTTTCCTTTGTAACCAACCCTCAATATGGGTGAGCCCAGTGGCGTAGCTAACATGGAGGCAGACCACGCAGCTGCTATGGGGCCGGCCTCCATGGTGCTAATGGGCTGGCTGGCACTGTGGCACTGTAAGACACCGCTACTTCCCCCCGACAGCGAGATCCAGAGGGTCAGTAACCACAGTCATGCAGCTTTGCCACTGATGACAGTGCGATCCTCTAGCTACCCTATCTATCATCTGCTTGTGCACCCTGCCTGCACTGCACTCCCAATCGTTAACACCCCCACACACACACACTGGACAGTTAATGTATCTCAGCATGCCTGCTGGCATCTTCCTACTTCACCACCTCCCCTCAGTCAGAGACAGTATGTCTGTATGTCTGTGCAAATACACTACCCCTAAACACTAGAATTTGTGGGGCCCAAGCAGATTTTTACTATGGGGCCCCATGAATCCAAGTTACGCCCCTGGGTGAGCCCCACTGTTCTACTGTTAATACCTGCCTGTCATTAAGAAATAAAATATTTGCAGGGACAATTTAAAAGTTTTCATAAGTCAGGGTCTGGGTGTTCAGACTGTGAACGGTCATAAGAACAAGCTAGAAGGAGAACGCGCTTAGCACGTTTCCACCCAACTCTGTATCACAAGACCTAGAGGGACTCCAAATGCAAGTCTATAGGGTCATCCAGGTCTCATGGACACAGAGCAGGGAAAGGAGCATGTGGCATTCACACCCTGACCGGTGAAAACTTTTATGCAGAGACCAGAGATTCGTGAACCAGCACCAGAGGTAGAGCAAGGGAGGTAAGCGGGATTTTTTGTTATCCAACTTTTTGAGCACCATATAAAAAAAAAAAAAAAACTTTACCTACACAATCCCTTTAAAAAGGCAAACTTAAAAAAAAATTGCAAATGATCAACGAGGCAGTGCACTGATTGACTGAGAGGGATGTCCAGACGCCGGAGCCGGGTCTGCCTCTTTTATTGGCCTTTATTGGAGTGAATATGAAAGTAGCATGACCACATGGGCAAATGTAACAGAGAGTAATGGAGCTTCTCATAACTTGTAGCATGCACTGAAAATTTGTCTATAGCCACACTTACACAACGTTAAAAAACAGAAACGGCATCTGCTTTTTCTGTTTAAAAAGACGTCAGTTTTTGCCACGATTTTATTGACTTTAATGGAACACACTGATGTCAATGGAACAACGGGAGTTTAATGCACACAGTGTATGAAATAATAGACATTGTCTGAGCGGAACTCAAAATAATGATCATGACAATTATTTTCGGACGCCTCTTACAAACACACGACTTTATTTTTTAGTTGATCACACACAGTTTTTCTTTTTTCATCGTCCTTTTTCCGTTTTTACTATTAAATTCAATGGAATTTTCAATTAAAGATACATCCAAAGGGCTATCAGTTCACCTGACCGAGAATAATGTACAAACAGCCGTCATTGCACTGATGGGCGGCCAAACAGCAAATGACGGACTTCATTTTTTTTTTTCAAAAACGGAGAGGAAAAAACAGAACCTATGAGAGATTTTTACGTGGTAAAAATTTTTAAAGACCGTGGACTCTCTCTCTCTCGCTTTCTCTAAGTTGATTTATTACCACATCAAAGATCTGGCAATTGATAAGTTTAGAATTTGTTACATTTTGACACAAATATCCTTGACAGTCCGCACCCCCCCAAATTACCATAAAATAATCAATCAAGAAGACAAAAACAACAGCAGCTTATGCTAACGTATGCAGAATGGGTGCCGGTATATCACATTGCAGGATTAACCCCTTCCTGACCCCCCAAATGATGATATCTTTTCTTTGTAGTTTTCTTTTTCCTCCTTTTCTAAGACCCATAACATTTTATTTATTTCCTATAACATTAACATTTTTTCACAGAATAAGTTGTCCTTTTCACTGACAGCCTTTATTTTACCATGCAATAAAATAATAAGCCAGAAAAATGTATTTGTATGGTAAATAAAAAAAATAAACGGCAATCACATAAATTCGTGTCATTACAAATCCAACAGAAGCAAACTTGTGTACTTTTTTTTTTTTTTACTATAAAACATTTTTGTGTGTCGTTATTTGTAGTACTTTTTATTTTATTTCTCTGTGATGTGTTGTGACCAAAAAAAAAATAGGCAAGTTTGGACTTAAAGGAGAAGTCTGGCGAAAATGTTTATTAAAGTATTGTATTGCCCCCCAAAAGTTATACAAATCCCCAATATACACTTATTACGGGAAATGCTTATAAAGTGCTTTTTACCCTGCACTTACTACTGCATCAAGGCTTCACTTCCTGGATAACACGGTGATGTCACTTCCTGGGTAACATGGTGATGTCACTTCCTGGATAACACGGTGATGTCACTTCCTGGATAACATGGTGATGTCACTTCCTGGATAACATGGTGATGTCACCTCCTGGATAAAATGGTGGCCACTTCCTGGATAACATGGTGATGTCATGACCCGACTCCCAGAGCTGTGCGGGCTGTGGCTGCTGGAGAGGATGATGGCAGAGGGACACAGGGCACTGGAGGGACACTGAGCATCCCTCTGCACAGTTCTGGGAGTCGGGTCGTGACATCACCATTTTATCCAGGAAGTGACATCATCATGTTATCCAAGAAGTGGCATCACCATTTTATCCAGGAAGTGACATCACCATGTTATCCAGGAAGTGACCACCATTTTATCCAGGAAGTGACCACCATTTTATCCAGGAAGTGACATCATCATGTTATCCAGGAAGTGAAGCCTTGATGCAGTAGTAAGTGCAGGGATAAAGCACTTTATAAGCATTTCCCGTAATAAGTGTATATTGGTGATTTGTACAACTTTTGGGGGGCAATACAATACTATAATAAAACTTTTCGCCAGACTTCTCCTTTAAGGTTATAATTCATTAGTGTGGACAATTCCACATGTGGAAATACCAAATATGTTTATTGTTAGTGTATATAATATTATGTTTTGCAAATATATTTTTATATCTCCTTGTCAACATCCCAGTAAACTGAGACCATGACCATATATTCTCACCATATAGCCACACTGATACTAAACAATAACCAATATACACAATGTTTAGATAAATATCTTAGGCTACTTATCCCTCCTCATCTCTA
The DNA here is from genome assembly GCF_027789765.1 of Dendropsophus ebraccatus. Taxonomy (NCBI): domain Eukaryota; kingdom Metazoa; phylum Chordata; class Amphibia; order Anura; family Hylidae; genus Dendropsophus; species Dendropsophus ebraccatus. The sequence continues at coordinate 138,378,252 of NC_091460.1, read as the reverse complement.
TACAAACTCCCCATCTACATTGCTCCAATGGTGGGAGCATACAAAATGCAGATAACAAACTTTGTAGCTATTGTATATAGTAGGTTGTTGTTTGTGTGGAATAAGTGTGAGGATAGACTGGCGTATTAACCTTATGCTATGGTGGTATGTTTCATACTGAACATTTCTGAATTGATTTTACTTATATTATTTTGTTAGGTTCTAGTAAGTTGTAGTATGTTCATTTCTGTAGTTATTTATGATGTTTAAAATTTAATAAAAGATTTTTTAGGATAGAAGCCTAATTAATAAGAGGGAATCACAGACTGGGGTCTAATTACATGGGGGAGGCACAGAATTTGGAGGCCTATCTACAAAGTTAGGTTACAGCTGACAGGCCGCTGAGACACTGCTCCCGTTGGGATCGGGAGGCTGCGGAGCACAGGAGAGAAGACCAGGAGCGGGGAGAGGTAATGTGTCAGGTGTTTAGGCAAGGGCTTCATGGACATCGCTAACGATGTCCATGCATCCCTTACTGCCCGATTATCAGGCCGTCTAATAGGTCCAGTAAACGAGAGCCGATCTAGTCGGCCAGTGTAATAGCACCCAAAGAATTTCTTAAGCAAATTCTGTAGAGATGTTATATGGCTGGAAGAAGTCTACATTCATTACGAGCCAGATGGACAAGAAAGATATAAATAAGAATACACCGCCTGTAGGTCGCTGGCTTTGAGTGCCTGTGTATTACCACCACTATATGGTCACTGTGTAAGGGTAATATTGGTTTGTGTATTTTGTAATAGTATAGTGGTAATGTGTGGTTGTGGTGTGGCGGTATGATATGGTGTCAGTATATTATCCAGTCATTAGGTATTAGTGTAAAGTAGTGGTGCTGCGGTGGTATTATTTGGAAACAGTACATTACCCGGTCATTGTGTGGTAGTGATATGTGGTGGTATTATTTGTACCATGTATATTGGTAATATTGGTGTTAGTATAGTGAATATGGTCAGTGCCAATTGGCTTCAGCATGGAGGTGAGGTCACGTCCTAATTTTCTAGTGTTATGGGGTCTACAGCTACAGGAGCAGCCAGGTGATAATGCACTCTTACTATAAGCACACTGGGGGAGATTTATCAAACATGGTGTAAAGTGAAACTGGCTCAGTTGCCCCTAGCAACCAATCAGATTCCACCTTTCATTTTCCAAAGAGTCTGTGAGGAATGAAAAGTAGAATCTGATTGGTTGCTAGGGGCAACTGAGCCAGTTTCTCTTTACACCTTGGGGGAGATTTATCAAACATGGTATAAAGTGAAACTGGCCCAGTCGCCCCTAGCAACCAATCAGATTCCACCTTTCATTCCTCACAGACTCTTTGGAAAATGAAAGGTGGAATCTGATTGGTTGCTACATTGGATTGCTGGAGGTCTTCAGTGGGTGAGACACACATAACATATGCCCTAGCAAGTCTGTCATATGATTGGGGGAGCAGAATTAACTGTGGGCCCCACAAATTATTTCCTCTTGTGGGCCCCAAGTGCTCCCGTCCATCAGGGCTCAGCATGATTGCTTTTTTCCCCATGTATGACATAATAGGGCAAGGTCTTCATATTCCTTTGTAACCTCACTTAGCTCCCTTCCCTCCCTCCCTCCTCATCCTCCCCTCCCCTTTTTTTCTTCTCTCTCTTCTTCTTTTTATTTACCTCTTTTTTTTGTATTTTAAGAGTTTTTGTTCCTGATCTTTCAATCCTAGTTTTTTTTTATCTCAGGCTATGTTCACACTACGTATATGTCCGGCGTATATTTCGCGGCCAGACATATACGTGTTAAACTCCGGCCGGGAATTTACGCAAGTTGCGTCCGGCTACATACGGACCGCCAAATTACGCCCATAGTCTACTTATGCTTCCTGAGCGCCCTACGTAGCGATCTGACAGCGGTCTTGTACTTGGAAATCTTCGGCTAGCCCCGGACACCCCACAGAACCTTTTGGATCGGCACAAAAAGCTTGCAAAATGAAGAAATCACCACTACGTACGGGACCGCCTGTTACGCTACGGGCGTAAGTTACGGCATTTTCGTCTTCAAACAATGGTCTGGTTAATTTTTTACGGCGCCGCGTACGATCCGGGCGTAAGTTCGTACGTAGTGTAGCCGTACATCGTATACTTTCCATTGTACGCAAACTACGTAAATCTCCGGCCGCTTATTCACGGAACGCGCTACGTCCGGAGACTTACGTACTGTGAACATAGCCTAAAACTGTTAGGTTAAGGCCATGTTCACACAGTATTTTTGCTCAGTATTTTGCAACCAAAACCAGGAGTGGATAGAAAACACAGAAAGGCTATGTTCACATACTGTTGAAATTGAGTGGATGGCTGTCATTTAGTGACAAATATCAGACGTTGTTTTTAAATAACAGCAATTATTTGCCATTATTTAAACAGTGTGTGAACATAGCCTTTCTGTGTTTTCTATCCACTACTGGTTTTGGTTGCAAAATGCTGACCAAAATACTGTGTTGGAAAATAGCCTTAGACCCCATTCACACAGTGTATCTGGCCGTTTAACGGCGGCCATTATTGCAGAGTGAAACAACGGCCATTGTTTAACAGCACTGTTTCATTGAATAGTAGTCTATGGAACCACAGCCACCGTGTAAACATCCTGTATACACTACCGTCGTCTGTGGCCGAACAAAATAATTGATGGATCTATGGCCGCTCTTCAGTAAACATCGGTCATACAAAATAGTTTGTGCTCACAGTGTAAAGTACAGTTCCTGGCCATACACTATGGTCAATGGCAAATTGGAGCGTGGGCATACAGTACCTGAATGTGCCCGCATTCCAATTAAAGTAAAGTGATGTTCATCTGTCGCATACTGCAGTATCGGCCGGGTGAATACACCAGACAACGGCCAGGTCAAACAACGGCTGATGTTCATACACTGTGTGAACATGGCCTTAGGTTGGATTTGGTAAACTTCGATTGCTGCTGTTTAGGGTAATATTGTTTAGCTAGACAATTGAAGTATTGGAGTAGCAATATTGTTTAGCCGGAGTTTCAGATGCAATGCTTTGATAGGGTGTCCTTCATATTGGACTGATTTGCACTCTTTAGCGCCCCCTGTGAAGCTAATTCTCCAATGGGACTTGTCCTCCGGCAACTAAACTCAGAGATACTTGGATGGACTACTTGGTTCTCTTTTACACCTGTTTTGCATCTATATGTTGATGCTTCATCCCCCCATGCTTGTCCTTTGTGCATCTATAAAAACACTATAAGAATATATTTACAGCAAGGTCTTGAGGGATAGATATCTGCCATCACTAATCCCCTGATAACCAAAGGCAACCCCCGCATCCACAGCTTTATTGACAGTTCTGTATCTGCAGTTGGCTGTTTGCGTCCGTTCTTACCGGCTGTCTGCGATTTCCGTCAATCATTTTTCCATTTGATAACTATCACAGTTTGATGCCGATTTCTTGTATAAGGGATTTGGACAGTTTGTATGGATTTGAGCTGCCATTTGATTTTATTGTCACATAATATTTTAATTGTTATATTGCAGAATCGTTCCTAAATAAAACTTAAAGGAGCGGCGTCAATAAAAAAAAAACAGGTCTATACTGATGCATTATGTTAATTGAAACATATTTCCTATGTATAAGCATTTATTAAAATCTATCATTTGAGCGATATAGACTCACTAATCCCCTATGAGCGGCTTTGTTTGATAACCTGTTGCCTTTGGTTACGGCCTGTCGAGCATCCACTGGGTTGGGTCACTCATGCTCAGTTCAATTGGAATCTCCTGATCTGTTCCATTAGTTTTGACTTCACAAGGAGGATTGTGGGAAAAGGTCTTCACTGTTGCATGGCAACCGCAGGGTCACAGTTCAGAGAGAAAACCAGGAAATAATTAGAGGGAAGAAAAATTGTAGTGCTGCAAGTTACTTTTACTAAAAACAGCATCTTTGTTCTCTTTTACATATACAAATGTGGTACAAGTGGTTTAAAGTCTTACCACTAACATCTAATACAAGAAAACGAGAATTTAAAAAACAATGAAATGGCCACTTAAGGGGTTTTAAAATGTATTCACCTTGCAGCTTACATATACAATGTTGCACCATATCTGCGATGTTCACATTTCTAAGGTGAATAACAAAGCGCTGCCAGATGTCCGTCACACATGGCAAAGGCTTACACAGGATTTTCTTGAAGGGGAACTATCAGCAGGTTAGACAAATCGAATCTGCTGTTATGTCCCTATTGCACAGGAGACGCCAAGGAGGAAGGTATGTCTCTTACCTTCCTCCTCTGCGCCGTTTCGATGCAGTTAGTAGTTTCCTCCACCGTCCGGTGAGATTATTAAAAGCACTGAGGCACATGTTAGGAGCCCCTGGCCTGCCTGCACCCTTCTAATAATAATGAATGGAGCAGGCCAGCCAGTGGCGGGCCGGACCGGTGCTATGGGGGCAAGCAGTGCCCCTAACAGTGCCCCAGTGCTCCTAACGGTCTCACGAGACCTTGGAGCCCAAAAGTGACTGCAATGGAACAGCACCAAGCAGGAAGGTAAGAGAAATATCTTCCTTCTTGGCGTCTCCTGTGCAATAGGGACATATTAGCAGGTTAGATTCGTCTAACCTTTGTGCCATAGATGTGGAAGGTAAACATCACCTGGAAAGGTACCTGAGGGCAGACCAACGAGCTACACACAATAGTTATTCTGGATATTAGCTGATGATCAATAATAATGTGACTCCACTATGTGTATGCATATTAGGCAATAAACTGACAAAAATGAAAAAGAAATTAAAGGCATTATCCGAGGAGCATTTTTAATTTTTTTAGAATTTTATTCAGCCAAGTGATGAGTTAAAAATGAAAAAAAAAAAAAAAAAAACTGTACTTACCTTCCTCGCTTCGCCATCACTGCCATTTTCGTATAGCCAAAGTTCCGCTATGCAGCACTTCTGGGATCTGGGACGGCATGAGGAATTGCTCTCTCAGCCAACCAGGGAACGTGGCGGGACACAACTGGGGCTTAAACATGTAGTAAACAGTCTCATTCATATGGATATTTGCAAAGAATGTACAGACAAATTAAATGTTCAAAGGAGAAGTCCAGCAGCCGGCAGAGGCAGGGGGGAATTTGATAACAAGTATGAATTTAACACTCCCCATGCCCGAGGTGAGCAGTGGGTTCATCCTTTGCCCCCCCCCCCCCCCCCCCGCCAGGCTTTGTGATCTCCGGGGAGTACACATGACTAGAGATGATTGAACAGCGGAAAATCTTAGGTTCTATAGAACTCGAACCTTGTTGAACCTTCTGCATTTGGTTCCCGATGCCTTCCCGGTCCGTGGGGAAGAAGGAGACAGCCAGGGTACCACCTGGAATTCCGGGATTCAGCCTAGGTAATAGGCTATATCCTGGAATTCCAGGTGGAACCCGGGCTGTCTCCTTCTTCCTTACGGACCAGGAAGGCATCGGGAATCAAATGCAGGAATTTCGACAAGGTTCGAGTTCTATAGAACCTAAGATTTGCCGCTGTTCGATCATCTCTACACATCACAACCTGGCTGATGGACTAGCGCCACTAGCCAGCCAGTCATGATGTCATCAAAACTGAGGGGGAAATGACTTCAAGCGGGGGTCCCGAGGCCGGTCCCGCCACTCACCGCAGGCACATGGAAAGGTAAGTTCAAACTTATTATCACATTCCCCCTGCCTCCGCTGACTGCTGGATTTTCGAAATCCCTGGACTTCTCCTGTAATAACGCCCCCTACTGTTCATACACACACATAGCTTTATGGTGCCTAGCAGTAATTGAAGGCATAAAAACATCTTTAGTAAGAATATCACCTTCTCTAAACAGCTCGTTTTATCAGCCTTCGAATTTTAGGAGTTTTGAGAAATTATAACAAAGTTCTAAAAGTTGGAAAGGTGTTTTATTAACTATGAGACAAAGAGAGTAAAGCAAGTGCTGAATATGCTGGAGAGATGGCAGAGTGTGTGAGTAAGGTATAGTGTTTAACCTTTATTCAAGCTGATAGAGGATGATCTAGTATTCTATTATCTATAGTGACAGATGATTTATTGGGATAGTGCCTTTTCCGGCAAACTGTTTTAAACCATTATTTCCTCTGAAATATAAAGGCTTTTTCCAACCTACAGTAAGCACGTTGGGTAAACATTTTTCAAGAAAAATTATATGGCGGCTGTAGAATTGTTTAGCGCATAAATTGCAGTTTGCAAATTTATCCAAGAAGATGGAAAATGTCTAATATGAATTACTCAGCTTTTTAGAGCAAACTTAACTCTTTAAGTGATGTGGAGTGTTTTACACAATTCCCCGATTCTAATCGTTTGCAGTTCGCCGATCCTACAGAAGACGCCGTAAATCAATACCATTCGGAGGAAGCTTTTTATCCAGGTGATATCTCTCAAATATATCTGGATCCAGCGGTGATCACGTGGAGCGACTAATTCAGAGATGTTCCTTTCCAGGATTCAGTACACACAGCTTGCTCTGATCTGCCTGTGTATTATAATATCAGCGGAAAAAAAACAATAGAACAAGAGCCTAAGATGGATCTTCAATTTCATTCTTAGGGCCTATTGATTTTCATAGATATAAAAAAAAAAGATGCATAGACTACTTTTGGCAAATAGAACAGATTATTCTATTGGCATCATATGTTTGACTGCTTTGTTTTATTGTTTCTTTATTAGAGGAAATCGAGATTACATTTTCCGACGGATAATAGTTTCCAGAAACGGCAAGAGAATCAACAAAGCTTATAAAATAAAGCCTATGCGCTATCCGGTTGAGAATTAGTGTGTATTTAGGTAGATGAGCCCTCTTAAAGATGTATACTCGATAAGGAAGATTATATAGTGATTGCCTTACCTACGTCATTACAGAAAACCTGTTAACGGGCGGTCACGACGGGGAAGGGGTGAATCCTGATCTCACCTACAGCCTCTGTCTACTTGCCGATTTTGCATTAGGCTTCAAGCAACAACTGGGCAATAAACCCCACACTGGATAAGTGCACGGCAAAGATGGAGAACAAACAAGAGACAAACAAGAAAGAAACCAGGTAGTTCTAGCCGGGTCAAGCCAAGAGGGCGGCAAGATACAAAATCAGCAAAAACAGGGTCCGTGAAGCCTCAGTTACGAGTCTGAAAATAAGGGAATAGCCAGATATCCCACCTGGGAAGGAAACATATTGCTAAGGGAGTGCCTCACCAAACCACTCTGATACGTAGTCTCTTAAGTCCCACTCGGTTTCGAGTATTGAGACACAAAGAGGGAAATACCAGGGTGGCAGCTTTAGGGTCAAAGTCTAACTCAGTTGCGAGCATTGCGACAAGACAAGGGAAAACCAAAGGCATCCACCCACCCACCCACAGACAGCTGTTTCAGGGTATTGCCCCTCATCAGTGTGAAGTAGGATTCTGGTTATCGAGAGCAAGTAATTGTAAACCTGCAAAAAACACAAAAATCACTGAGATCAGGGAGAAAAAAAATCCAATAGAGCACTCAATCAAGAGTCTTCATTGATACATTGCCCCCTTGAAAAATTTGAATATGCAAAAACAGGGTCCGTGGAGCCTCAGTTGCGAGTCTCAAAACAAAGGAAAATCATCAAGCAAGAGAATATTTCAGAAGTGCAACCAAACATCAAAGAAAAACAGAAATAACAAATACAGAGAGAAGGATAGTAAGGCACAGTATGACAGACACAGCAGACAGATACAAGCAAGTTTAAATGCCCGGACGCCGCCCTCCATAGCTGATTGGTGTATTGCAAGAATGAGTCATTGGGCCCCCTGATGCGATGGGCCCTATAGCAGTCGCTATGGCTGGGTTCGGACTAACCCAAATAAAAGTTCTCTCATCTCTAGTAATTTCCAGTGATAACTTGTTCCATGAATGTCTTTTAAACATTACTGTTACTTCTTGATCTCTCCCATAGCAACTTATGTACATCACAGAATTTATTTTAACTACAAATCTGCTGCAGAGTTTCATGTTTTGTTTTAATTACATAAGCTTTTAAATCGGTTTAATGCAAGTTAAACTACAAAAACTTATTATTGTTTAACCAGTAAAACTGCTGCATTTTGCTTCATCTTTACATCATTAAGAGATCGCTTGTTATCCGAACAATCATTACAGAACGGCTATGAAGCATAATTGGACACAAAAGCTGGAAAAACTGAAGATTTTTTTAATTTTTACACATTTATCGTTTGCAGTCCTATTCAAGAGAGAACTCAAAGAGATCTTGAGAACATTAGCAATGGTATAACTGCGTCTGCATGGTGCAAATCTATTTTAAACATTCTTTTTTTACTTTAAAGAACGCTCCTGACCACTTTATTGGGGTAGCGATGGCACCCAGTGAGTCCTTTTTTAGTTTTTTACTTATACACTTCATTTCCACAAGCCTCAGCATGGCTTAGGGCCCTATTGCACGGGTGCAGGATGTAGGATGACACAGGCGCAGAAGCTGCGCCTGTGTCATTCGCGGCAGGCCCTGGCTATCAGTGATAGCTGCGCTCCGGTGCTGAGAGTTAACCCTATAGTTACTGCGGTCAGCACGACCGCAGCATCTTTAAGGCTCCTGACAGAGAATTCTCCCTCTACAGAGGAAGAATTCTCTCTCCAGTGTCCATCAAGGCTCTGCGAAATGATCGCAGAGCCCCGATGGTAACCATGGAAACCAGAAGCCTTAGGCTACGGAGGCCGAGGGGGGGGGGGGTAGGCAGGGCGCACAGCCATGTGCTCTTCCCCCTCAACCCTCTCCCCTGCCGCTGTCACAAGATTGTGACAGTGGCAGGGGAAAGAGAGGGGGCAGACATAGGGACATAAGCTTATGGGATCATTATGATCCCATAAGCTGATGTCCAAAAACTGCCTGGCCATTGAGGAATCAATGACCCATGGTCGTGAAAGGGTTAAACGATAATCGTTCTGTGTAATTGCAGGCAACAATTAAAAAATTGTTTGTGTGTCGTTAATTTAGATCTGAACCTGAAATCATCATTAATTATTCGCTAATCGTTCGCTGTAATTCCACATTCGTTCGCTCAAGTTCCGCATTTGTTCACTAATAGCTCAGTGTAATTGCACATTGCTCATTGTTTTGCTGGGATCAGAAGGAGGAAACGGTCATAGTAACAATCACAATAACGAAGAAAGACAAAAAGCCCAAGTAGCGTCAAGGTGAGCCTAGTGTCTGCACCTACTTTCCTCCGTACTGTCTGCGGTATCACACAAGGTGCCGCCTCTTGCCTATTTTTTCTTTCTCTTCATTAATAATTCAATGGGGGCTGCGCTGTAGTAACCGAGTATCATTAAAGGGGTACTCCAGTGGAAAAAAATCTTTTTCTTTCACATCAACTGGTTTTAGAAAGATATATTGATCTGTAATTTTGTTCTTTTCAAAAATCTCAAGTCTTCCCATATTTATCTGCTGCTGTATGTCCTGCAAGAAGGTTTGTAGTCTTTCCAGCCTGATACAGTGCTCTCCTCTGCCACCTCTGTCCATGTCAGGAACTGTCCAGAGCAGCAGCAAATCCCCATAGAAAACCTCTCCTGCTCTGGACGGTTCCTGACATGGACAGAGGTGGCAGCAGAGAGCACTGTGTCACACTGGAAAGAATACCCCACTTCCTAAAGGACATACAGCAGCTGCAAAGTATAGGAAGACTTGAGATTTTTAAATAGAAGTAAATTACAAATCTATACAACTTTTCAAACCTAGTATAATTAATTTAATGGGGGCTGCGCTGCAGTTACCACTACACAGTAAATGGAGCCGGCTGTTTCCGGCCACTAGTTGTGCATATACTAAAGCCACAGTGCTACCATATGGTGTAATTTTAATCATGCCTGGAATAAACATATAATGCAGCGATTCTAAGATAAAAATAAATAAAGGGGTGTAATATAGAAGACCCAATAGACCAGGTGGTATTTTTCTGCCAACAATTTTCTATGTTTGACTATGTTCACACAACTTTTTTCTGCTGTTTAAAATTACGTCCATCATTTTGAGTCTAAAATAACGAATGTCATTTAGCTGTCTGGCCTCCTGTCTGGCAATCACTGGTATTTGCACATTATTCTAGTTTGGGGTTACTAATTGGTCTTTGGGTGTGTCTTAATTGAAAAGTCCATTGAATTTAATAGTAAAAACGGAGAAAAAACTGTGACAAAAGAAAAACTGTGAACAACTAATAAAAAACGGCCGCTGTTTGCAAAAGATGTCCGAAAATAATGAACATGAACATTATTTTGATGTCTTCGGCAATAATGCCCGTAATTCAATACATTGTGCCCATTGGACGTCCGTCTTTCCATTGACATACATTGCCATCGCAGTCAATAAAATCGCGGCAAAAGCAGACGTTATTTTAAATTGCAAAAGCGGGCGCCTTTTCTCTATTTTTGACGTTGCGTGAACCTAGCCTTTCTATGTGAATGATAACTAAATGTAGGAGACTGGATTGGCTGTGGATATTCAGGAGAACTCATTGAGAGCCGATAGAACGATCATTTTAGAAAACTAAAAAAAAAAAAAATTAAATAAACTCTTCTAAACAACAGCGTAATATTTACAACTGATAAGTATAAAAAAACAGATATATATTCTTGTAGCATCCAACAATATTGTCCACCGCTGCTTGACCTAAAACTACACGCTCCCCGTTTGTCCGCTGTATTTGGTAGATTCAGACCTCAGGATCTTGACAAGCTTCACCACGCATACTAAACACGTCCTTCCCCCTCGTTCATAGAAAATGCCAGTGCTAAAGGTGATAGATGAGCTAGATGCAAAAACAATTAGAATAAAAAGCATCCATTCCCAAAAGAAATTGCTATCGGGTAAATTATAACTATTGCAGTAGGAAATATCATCTCCGAATAATGGGTTGACTTTAAAATTGTGGGGTACGAGAACCGAACAGAGTGTATATGCCGAAGGAGCGCAGCCTCCCTGCAAGTGTCAGGGCCATAAGCATAGCAGGGGTTAAATCTGTCCACGTTCTATAACTAGTATGCTGGATACATCATTGTGCGAGGTAATGTAAGTAATGAACCTTTCATGTGAAATGATGTAGTGTCACAACTCATTTGCATCCCACTTAAAGTGTAATTAAGATTCTCTGACAGTGTTGCTCATCGTCGAAAGAACAAGGATAGCTGCTAAATGAATCCAGAATCCCTTTAGTTAACAGCGGGCACAGAAACCTATGCAATTTTCACTTGCTAAAATCCCTTCTCCAGTGACAGTTAATCAAATTTTTTTTTTTTATCTTGATGTATAATTGTAGCATTGTTAGCTTCTCGCTCGGCTCTACCCAATGTTATATTACACAGATTCTGTTGTAGTGGAGAAAAACAATTGGCACTGAAAAAAAGCCAAAAGAGTCATTATTACGTTCTTCAAAACACATCAAGGCGAGGAAACCGCGTATCTTTTACAGCTCATTACTGTACAGTTTTAATAGACACTATAGATATTGATATAGATAGTGGATTCTATCTTCCGGCAATGATAGGACAGATGGTAATAACAATTAAAGGGGTAGTGCGGCGGCCACACAAAGAACAAACAAACACACACACATAAAATATACTTACCATCCCTCCGCTGACGATCGCCGTTCGAATTTCCCGCCGGTCGCGTCCCCGCCATCATCACTTCCAGGTCCGGGTGCAGTGAATGGCATGCGCACCAGCAAACTTTTCATTGGCTGGAGTGAATCACATGGCTTCCAGCAAGCTCAGCCAATCAGGGCTGAGCAAGCTGGAAGCCATGTGACGCCCTCCAGCCAATGAAAAGGCTGCTGGTGCGCAAGTGCACCAGCAGCCTTTTCTTTGCCATTCACTGCTGTGGAAGACAGCGAGGAGGAAGGAGACAAGGACGGCCCCCTGCTGTGAAGACATCAACCCAAGATGGCGCCCAGGAGAAGAGGACAGGTCGACAGTGATTTGGTATGTATACGGAGGGGGAAGCGGGGAACGGGGCTAGACCGCTTATTAACACACATTACAAAGTTATGTAATTTTGTAATGTGTGTTAATTAAGTGGAAAAACGAAAATGCTGCACTACCCCTTTAAAGACATAATTGACCCGCATATAAGAACCTGGCCTATCCTTGGCTCCTTGTGTAATTCTAATAACAATACATAACAATAAGGGAGGGTAGTCAGTGCTGCTGCTTTGGACTACAGGAAAGAATTTATGGTGAGTTAAAAATTACACTTACGTCCTAAGAAGCAGCACAAATGGGAATCACATAAGAAAGGGGGGGGGGGATTACTTAGTTGCCATAACCCCTGCTGTACCAAAAGTTGGTTGGTCACATGAGCTAATGTCAAGTCCATAACCAAGAAGTGGACATGCAGATATTGTCAATGAGCACAGAATTCGTAGACATGGACAATGTGAACATAAAACAAGAAGAAGACAAACAAAACCAAACTAGAAACGTGGTACAAAATCAGAATCCAGAGGTACAATGAGCCAAAGTCAGGTAACCGGGAAAAACGGGGAGCAAAGACTCACTGAGACCACTAGCACGCTTTATAAAGGAAGACTAATAGCTAGCAAAGGGTTAAGAGACCAAGGAAGTATAAATTGGAGGTCAGGGGTCCAGTCCAGCTCATGATTTGATCAGAGACCCAGAACCCAGGCTGAAAAAGTGAAGGAAAAGTGGAAAAGGCAGAGTGTCAACCAAAAGCGAAACAAAAGTTAACTGTTAAGTAGCCAGAGGTAACTAGCAGGGAAGAGATGGGTGTGGTAAGAAAAACAATTACTGAGGTAGAAGAAATAGAGCAGAGTTCAGAGTGTGTGTAGACAAGTGAAAATAAAACATTACTAAAGGCACAGTCTCAGGCTTATACCAGCTGAGGACCACGTCAAATTCTGAACAGGCACAAATATAACAGATAGCTGGCCCAAATTTTAATGCTTGTCAATTCAACATGCTAAAGTAAAAAAGACATCCGGAAAGTTCCAGGCTACAACGAAAAATTAGTTCTAAGCGTCCCCCCCCCCCCCCCCCCCCCCCCTTCTGAAATATGCAGTTGTCATTAAATGCACATTATTGCAGAATTTTATGAAGAAGGGGATATATAGGACCCAGGTCATGACTACAGCCTCTGCACCTATTATAGCTATTCCCAGAGGCCCCTTAGGCTGCAGTCATGGATGGGGCATAATAACTGATGATTAAATATTTAATTTTAAAGTCGGTATTCATTTTATCATACAGCTGTGCTGGAAAATATGTGAACCCCATATCATTTTCTATATTTCTGCATAACTGTGACCTGCAATCACATTAGATTTTCCCACAAAAGCTAAAACTAGATAAAAAGAATGAAATTAGGCAAATAAGTAAACACTGTTAAGACTTTTTATTTATTTAGGAAGATGATTTCATTTCCCATGTAGCAAGAGTACAGTATGTGAATCTTTGCTTTCAGGTGCGAACCCCTTGTGCATCTTAACATTTCCAATAATAATTGAAGAAAATTTTTGAAGAAAATTTAGCCAAAAATGTTGCAAAACAGGTCCAAGCCACAATAATACCACCATGTTTCACCAATGCTTCTCAATTAACCCCTAGACGACCACGGGCGCCTGTCACCAGACAACCCTGGGGGTACCGGTACGTCCTGACTACATATACCAGTCTGAAGCACACTCGGGAGCTATTAGCAGCTAGGCCCTCACCCCGCTGCAGTGATCGTGCAAAAAATGAAATCCCATACAGGTGAAAAAATAAAACTTATAAGATTCACAATAGGGCAATTTTAATAAATATTAGCAAAATAAAAAATCTTTCGTTAAAAAAAAACAAAAAAACATTAGAAAATCTGTGTAATCTTGCATATCATTGCGTTCCAAAGGACCTATAGAATAACAATGTCACGTCACTTTTACCAAAATGTGCATTACATAGACATTGGAACCGCCCAATATTGCATTCTTTCCCTAATTTCACCAATTTTTATTTTCATAAATACTATTTTTGGGGGTTCCATCATACATGTTACGGTAGATTGAAAGGTGCCAATACAAAGAACATTTGTTCCTAAAAAAAACAAGCCCTTACATGGCCCTGTAGATAGAAAACTGAAAGTGCTAGAGCAAATGCAAATGCAAGATGTAGATGAAAATGCAAAAATGAAAATTGGTGTGGTCTAGGGATGGTCCGAACTGAGTTTGGTTCGGGTTCGTACGAACCCGAACTCTCGGTAATGATTCCCGCTGTCTGCTTGCTCCGTGCAGCGGGCAGATCCAGCGGGAGGACTGGCTGGAAAACTGGGATACAGCCATAGCCATAGGCTGTATCCCAGTTTTCCAGGCAGTCCTCCCGCTGTGTCCACCCGCTCCACGGAGCGGGCAGACAGCGGGAATCTGATGCGTTCGGGTTCATACATACCCGAGCCTCGGAGGGTTCGGACCATCCCTAGTGTGGTCATTAAGGCCATTTTGGGCTGGGTCATGAAGCATAGAGGCCATAGACCTATGACATAGGCCCAATGACAGTGCTGATTGGTATTACACGGTATAACGCTACTGGTGCCCTTTTTTCTATGAATGAGAAGGTTATAATTTCCTTTATGTACTTTGTCCTGAAGGCTGATTTTAAATTAATATACAATAGCATACAAGCTATTATCTGATCATTTGGAGTATTGTTCATCAGATTACAATTGGAAAAAAAAATACATTATTATTTGAAATAAATCTGTAAAGCGATATGTCAAAGACTTCGGTTCCCAAATGAACCACCACATATCGGCAAGCTCGGTAGTTTTCAACTTCCAGTTATCTTTTCTCTTCTGCATCTTGTCTGCGCCTTTTATTTTCCTGTCTGCATCTCCCTTTGAGATTAAACTGTCAGACTTCTCACAAGTATGTATGAAGTAGACATCAAGGCAAAAAGTAGAGTACATCAACCCTCTGCACAACATGATATTTATACAAAGAGGAAGTGTGAAAAGTCTTCTCATCAATATGAATTGTGCAGCATGAACTGAAGCTCTGCAGCGGGGGTGGGGGTGGGAGGTCTGGACTCAGTGTTGGAGATTCTAACTAGGGGTCTACAGATATAAACCCCCTTAGTATAACATGCAATGATACAAAAAGACAAATGGTCGTACATCATACCTACCTATATACCATATCAACCTACACTGACTACATGTATAAAATCATGAAAACCTCCCCATATTACCCCCCCCCCCCATTAAAACACATAAACCCTATAAAAAAAAATACACACAACAATTATCATGTGCATATGACCATTAGGATATACCCATGTTAAAGAGATTGTCAGTAGGTTTAGGCTGTCCTATCTAAGGGTAGCATAAACTAGTGACAGAGAAGCTGAACAGAATGATGTATCACTGATTCGGAGATCTCCTCCTGTATAACATGGACAATAAGTAGTCCTCTCCATTATGTGCATGAACTCAGTAGACCTGGATGAGAAGCAGAAAACTCCACCCACCAGCTGCTGATTGGCAGTTATCTATCCATGCTGTATATAGACAGTCAACTGTCAATCAGCAGCTGGAGGGCGGGGGGAGGGGTGTGGCAAGAATTTTATTCTCCTGCATATTAGGAGAACAGTTGAACAAAATGATGTAAGTAATACATAGATCTGTTCAGCATTTATATCACTAGGTTATGCTGCCCTCATTTAAGCGGCATAAACCTAGAGATAGATTCCCTTTAAATTGGCACATGCATTTAACAGCAACAACAAAGAGATCATAGCTCTCATTAGTCTTTTTAGCAGTTTATGTGTTTTAATAGGGGGGTGGGTAGTATCGGGATCCTATTTATCTGTATACGGAA
This sequence comes from Dendropsophus ebraccatus, assembly GCF_027789765.1. Classification (NCBI taxonomy): domain Eukaryota; kingdom Metazoa; phylum Chordata; class Amphibia; order Anura; family Hylidae; genus Dendropsophus; species Dendropsophus ebraccatus. The sequence goes on along the minus strand of NC_091460.1, from coordinate 138,362,359 downwards.
TAATAAAGTTTTCATCATGTCATACATGTGGTCAAAGAGTATAGATCGATATATCCTCATTAATTTGATACCATATTTTATATATAAATCATAATAGAAGGCTGGAAGCATCAAGTTATCTAGAATGGAAAGAATAGCCACAAAGATTTAAGATTATGAGTCTCGAAAGGTCAGGGGGTGTGCATGTCACAGTAGAAGATAAAACTCATAGGGGGACATTTATCAAGACTGGTCTACCATTACGCCAGTCTTAAAGAGGATGTACCATCAGGTACACTATCTTAAAAATTACGGCACGGGAAAGCCGGTGCCGTGGTCCTCTTTTTGAACCACGGCCCGGTCCCTGCGTACGGCGCAGTTCTATTCGAGGTTAAAGGGCTGGGGGTAAAGCACTGGAGGCAGGCCGGCCCGTCCCCAGTGGGAGGAAACCCCTGCCCCTCCATGACGCGGTTCCATTGATTCTAAAGGAGCCGCGTCATGGAGGGGTGGGGTTTTCCTCCCACTGGGGGTGGGCCGGCCTGCCTCCAGTGCTTCACCCCCGGCCCTGTAACCTTGAATAGAACTGCGCCGTACGCAGGAATCGGGCCGTGTTGCAAAAAAAAGGATTGCGGCATCAGCTTCCCTGTGCTGGCGCCGTTCGATTCATGTGTCATTTTAAAGAGAGTGTACCTGATGGCACATCCTCTTTAAATAGAGCCAAGCCCCCTTTTCCCTGTCCGGACCTACTAAGAGGCGCACATCGCTTAGTACTGGCATTGCGCAAAAAATCTATACCTGCTCTGAAGCAGGTGTCAATTTTTTCCTGGTTTACGCCTATTTCCACTCCTCCTCCCCGCCTTGTTGCCCCCACCAATCAGGCAAGATTGGGATACGGCAGATGTACGCCACGCGAATCTGCCCCTTTTTTGTGGCATACACCACAATGACCCCCCCCATTAACTTGTCCTCTAAACCAACTCAAACCCAATACACGACTAGCAACTTAGGTCATTGTTCTGGACGGAAGCGTGAAAACCACGACAAGCATCACATGGCAAAAACGTTTATGGCTAGACATGCATAAGTCTTATTTTCTGGGTCGAAAAAGTGAGTGAGAGAAACTCTAATTGTAGATCACAAAAATAAATTGAAGTGACTCTTGAAGTAGTGGAAAAGGAAATGCTATTTTTCTTACCAATTATGATATCTATAACACAAGTAGAAAATAAAATGCCCAGAAAACAATGGAATCATTTAGAAAAGAAGCATTTGTGTTCCCCAATGACATCATATAATCTGCACTGCAATATAAGAGATAATAGCGACATTGTGCCCCAGGCAACATGTGGTTTGAATTATATTTTTTTGAAGACAGTTCAATTCCCTGTTGGAGCTTTCATTGTCCTTTCACCCAATGTATATTAGATTATATATGGAAAACTTAATTCAAACAAGGATCCATGGCATTTACATCCCTCACCTCTAAAATATGTATGCAGTGAAGTGGAAATTTATATTTTGAAATTGAATGAAGAAAAAGAGAGATCCATTCATCTCAAAGTTGACAGCAACTACCCCTCCCTTTCTTTCCTTTGGTCCACACTATGCTGATGAAGCAGATATCATTGCACATGAATGTATGGATACTGTCCTCTGATCAAGAAACCAATAGTGTACAATGATGATGTAGACACCGCAAGAAATAGAAATGACGTGCAAGACGGTGTGTGTCAAATACAAACAGAAAACTCTAGGGAAGGAGTAAACACAAGCACACAAACCGGCACCGTTAGTATACCAAAACATCATATAAATAGCAATCCATACAAAGACAAATAATGACAACCTGTCAGGAATGTGCAGTAACCTGGTGTGAACTGGGCCTGTTGTTGCTTTTGTGTGACACACCCGCTTGCTTTTCAGCTTCCTGGCTATGCAGGGGTTAAGCTGAGAAGCTGCTGATTATTGCAGCTGATAAGTCTGTGTGATGGACGGTTTTCTCTGCTGGTCTGGGGCCTGGGAGATCAGAGCGTCGGCCCAATGAGGATTTGGACCGGGCTCTTGGTCAGCATAAAAGAAAGCTGAAGCCAGTTTTTCCCTGCTGTCTATTTAGGTTCATACCCTGATCCCAGCTCCCCTTGTCTATTCCTGCGATCCCCGTACCTAATCCCTCTGCTTGCTCGACTTTGTTACCTGGCCTTTTGCTTGACTTTTTGATGATCCGATTGTTACCAGATTTTCTACTGCGCTGCCATTTTGGTACTGATCTTGCTTGTTTGACTATCCGCTATTGTGTTTGTTTGTCTGTCTTGTTCTGTGTGCACGTATCTAGTACAGGGAACGTCTTTGTGGTTGCCCAAGGCCACCTAGGGCCGTTTGAGGCAAGTAGGTAGGGACAGTTGGTGGGTTCAGTATTAGGGCTCACTGTTGTGTCTTGTCCCTGCCTCCTCTGTCCTGACACAACCATTTAAAAAAAGAAAGAAGCACAAACATGACCCTATTAGTATAGGCAATTTGCAACAACGGCCGTAATTTATACAAACCATACATTCTCGGTGAATGAATGGAGTCCCGGCCAGAGCATATACGCTCCGGTCGGGTTTCCATCCAGTCGCAGAAAAAACTGACATGTCAGTTTTCTGCGGCTGCTATTCATTGAATAGCGGCCACAGAGAACATGTCAGTTCACACAATGGAGCATGCAGCTCCAGCCAATATACTGATGTAAGACTGATGTACTGATGCCCTCGCCCTTTTTTCCTCATAGTACAGCCAGCTCTACAGCTACCTGCTCTGAAGCAGGTGTAGATTTTACCCTAGTTTACATCTGTTTCCCGGAATAAACCTTCATAAATCGCGCCACCACCCCCTAATCATTCAATGCATTGAAGTCAATGGACGTCCAATGCACACAATAACGGACGTTGTCTGCGCGGACATCAAAATAATGAACATGACAATTATTTTTGGACGTCTTTTGCAAACACCGGACGTTATTTTTTAGTTGTTTACACAGTTTTTATTTTTTTACGGTCCTTTCACTGTTTTTACTAATAAATTCAATAGACTTTTCAATCAAAGACAAAGGCCAATCAGTCTGCCTGACCTAGAATAATGTACAAACAGTAGTCATTGCACTCATGGGCGGCCAAACAGCAAATGACGGACGTCATTTTTCATTTTCAAAAACAGAGAGGGAAAAACATAATGGGGACATGGCAGCAGAGAAAAAGACAATTGGGGTGCATCTAAAACCTGGAATAGAACATGGTTATTGGAGATGGATAAAAACAGGACAGCTCCTATTGCCCTTTGTAATCCACTCACTCAGGCCTGCACAACATATGTCCAGCAGCGGCACTGCAGTCATGACTGGTACTAGGTGCCAGGCTACTGAAATGGTGATATTGGGAAAGGTCTGTGCAGCACTCTTCCAATGAGCATCTCTCACTTCAGGACACCTCCAGTGTCAAGTGACTGCTGCCTAGAAGAGGGCGAAGGTACCTTGAGCAGGTATCTTTTTTAATATCACTGAAGGAGTCCTACCTAGAGTGAAAAACTGCCTAGAGGGGGGTCTCAATTAGGCTAGGTTCACACTGCTTTTTCAATCCGTTTTTTTCATCCGTTAAAAAAAAAAAAAAAAAACGGGTGAAAAAAACTGATGCATTTGCGTGCATCTGTTTTGATCCGTTTTTCCATTGACTTCTATTGTAAAAAAAAAAACAGATCAAAACGGACCAGTTTTTTTTACATACACAAAAACGTAGCTGACACTACTTTTGTGTCTGTTAAAAAAAACCTGATCCGTTTTGATCCATTTTTTTTCACAATGGAAGTCAATGGAAAAACGGATCAAAACGGATGCACACAAATGCATCCGTTTTTTTCATCCGTTTTTTTTTGCATAAAACAGATAAAAAACAGATTGCAAAAACGCAGAACCTAGCCTTATAGAAAACTACCTTAAGGGGGTCTTAATTAGGTGGGAAGGTACCTTCAGGGTGGAACTACCTACAGGTGACATACTACCTACCAGTGGCTCCCACCTGCAAGTGTCAAACTAACTAGAGGAGTCAAACTACATGCTGAGGGCAAACTAACTACTACCAACAAACTACATACTATGGGAAGACTTACTGAAGAAACCTATCTACCTAATAGGGGGACCTACCTATTACTCACCAAGCCACCTACTTCTTCTACTGGCCCTCTTACCTACCCAATTTACTGTTTGAGCCACTATAGGTGTGGAAAGAGGCGAGGAGGGTGCTGAAAAAAAGTGCAGAACCTAAGATGTTTGTCAAGAAGGTTCTGCAGAGGTGTGTTGTGGCTGGGAAGAAAAGCAGATGTAAATGCCACTGATCAATCAAGTTGTCACCTGTGAGTCACTGGATGTAACTGCACTATCATTAGGTATAATAAAAGCAGCTTGCACAATAAAATTATCACATTTACTTACAAAGTGCACCTCTAAAAACCTATTTACAGAGTGGGATTAGGCCTTTTAGAATGTGGCCCTTACCTACTGCCAAGTTGTACAGGCCTGTTTTAAGATTAGGTCTTAATAGTAGATTAATAGTCTCCTAGGAGAGCTCATGTACATGAGGTGTCAGCCTCTCAGGCAATACTCCCACTGTGTTAAAGTGAGAATTTCTTCATGTGCCAAAGATCGTAACACAAATATAACAGTTCTTGATGTTGTGTTGGAATGAGAAAATTTCATCAACCTTGACAAGGGCCAATTTGTGATGGCTTTACAACTAATTCAGAATATCATAAAAGCGACATGTCTCATGCAGTGTTTCCAGTATACAGCTGTTAGGATCAAAAATGATGCAGACATGGACAACTGGTGACGAGTGACTAGGGGGCAATGCACCTAGGATTTCACTGCATTGAGCGCTTTAACCAGCAGCCGGCAGTGTTATCGTTTGTCTGGTCTCCCTGAGATCAGTGATCTGTTTCTCTTATGGCTCTACTAGGCATTGCTCCCACCTAGCCAGAATCCTGCTCTACACTCATTAGGGGCTGTCTGTGGATACCTAGCCTTGGTTTTTCCCTTGTCATTACATTGATGTATAGGGCCACTTAATATGGTGGTTTTGGTGGTTTCCTTACAGGATCCACCCCTTGGCTAGGTCCATCGCGGAGGGATATCTGGCTAGTTCTGTGTTTCGAGACTCTTAAATGAGGCTCCACAGGCTCTTTTCTTGCATATTCGTGTTTCCCAGGGAGCAATGCACCTAGGATTTCACTGCATTGAGCGCTTTAACCAGCAGCTGGCAGCATTATCTTTGGCTGGTCTCCCTGAGATCAGTGATATGTTTAGCTTATAGCGACATCTCGGGCACCCAAGGATTATTGATGTGTGTGGGGAGCAAAGGCTAGCCCATCTGTTTAGTCCCACAGAGGAACTACTGTACAACAGAAATTGCTGAAGATACAGTATGTCACAGCTTGTTGCAAACAGAATTGCAAAGCCACAGGCCAGAGTGATCAAGCTGATCACAATCTACTGCCATAAGAACCTACCGTGGACACGTGGGAATCTTCACTTTCCAAAGGAGGAACAGCCTGAAAAATCACATTTTCTATTACATCATGGAGACAGCCCGGTGCATCACATACTTGGAAAAGAGAAGGTATTAGGCTGCACAATGGCAAGGAGGCAAGCCAGTAGATGCAGTGGGACACCCTAGGCAATGCTCTGCTGGAGAATCTTGGGTCCTGGAATTCATGAGGATGTTACTTTGAAGTATACCTAGGGCCGAAACTACCACCAAAGCAGCCATAGCAGCTGCTATGGGGCCCACAGCGTCAGGGGGTTTGTCAGGCCCAGCCTTCTAGTTTAGAAGTTCCCTGAGCCCAGCCACTTCATATACTCCTGCCTGTCATCCCAGTCACAGGCTCTATAAAGTAAGCTGGAAAACCACCAGATTACTATATAGAGACAGTGATTAAGACAGGCAAGAAGGTGTAGAGGCCCCCTCCCCTGCACCCCTGGGCCCCTACCTCCATACTATGAGCTAAGGCTTCTTCCTGCTCCGTTGCAATGTCGGAACAGAGGAGGAGGGGGTTGAAGCTGCACACTGACAGCTGCTGCTGCAGGGGTAGAAGAGTGACTGTAACCAACCTGAACAACCCTGTGTGTATGTACATGTGCATGCGTGTATCTACTGTATGCAGTGAGCTAATATATGTGTATGTACATGTGCATGTGTGTATCTAATATATGTAGTGTGTGTGTGTGTGTGTGTGTAGCTCGGGGGTGGGGGCAATCAAATGTTTGTTATGGGGCCCAGTCATTTCTAGTTACACCCCTGAGTGTACCGACTACCTAATTTAAAGGAGAAGAAGGGAAAATTTTTATTAAAGTATTGTATTGCCCCACAAAAGTTATACAAATCCCCAATATACACTTATTACGGGAAATGTTTATGAAGTGCTTTTTTCCCTGCACTTACTACTGCATCAAGGCTTCACTTCCTGGATAAAATGGTGATGTCACGACTCGACTCCCAGAGCTGTGCGGGCTGTGGCTGCTGCAGAGGATGATGGCAGAGGGATGCTCAATGTCCCTCCAGTGTCCTGTGTCTCTCCTGCCATTATCCTCTCCAGCAACCACAGCCCGCACAGCTCTGGGAGTCGGCTCGTGCCGTCACCATTTTATCCAGGAAGTGACATCACCATGTTATCCAGGAAGTGAAGCCTTGATTCAGTACTAAGTGCAGGGAAAAAAAGCACTTAATAAGCATTTCCCATAATAAGTGTATATTAGGGATTTGTATAACTTTTGGGGGGGCAATATAATACTTTAATAAAAAATTTTGCCGGACTTCTCCTTTAACATTGTTGCAGACCAAAATGATCTCAGAAACATGACAAAAAGTTCAGTATTGTCCCCCAATTTCCCCATGGATGAAAGAGTAACTCAGGCAGTATTTTCTATACAATTATAATACAACTAAAGATGCAGAAACATGCACATGGATGCTCAGCTGCCTCAGCTTTCAGCGGATCATGGATTTATGATTATGGAATTAAGAACATGGCTTATATAGGTAATCATACCCACTTTGTCAGTCTATTATGTGTGAAATGTGTTACTTTGTACTATAGCAGGATAGTTTCCACTTTGATAGAGAACTTTTTAAGTTCAGGCTGTGAAAGCGGTTGAGGTAAACAGTTGTCAGACAGTCCCTTGAGATGTGGAGAAAATAACAGCCTGATTCATAAGGCTATAAGAACTTATTTTACTGATTACATCCCGCATTGTGCCTGTGTTTGTTGTATATATGTGTGGGAAGCATCAAGCGGATTATGCTGGGAGTGAAATGAGGGAGAAATGAAGTGCTCTTTATTTCCACTTGTGTTTCCTGCTGTTTCTGAAAAAAAAAAATAAAAAAAAAATTAAAAGTAAAAGACTTGCAGCATTCAGTAGCGTCTCACTCTTTCCTGGACGCCAAAGAAATATTATACATTTCACGATTGTACATGGTAAACGTGGCATTGGTCATTTGTTATTTATTTCTAGTGTTTATTTCTGTTTATAATGCTATTTTAACCCTTTCACGACCTGGGGTCATTGATTCCTCAATGCCCAGGTCATTTTAGGGCATCAGCTTATCAGATCATAATGATCCCATAAGCTGATGTCCTTGTGTCTGCCCCCTCTCCTCGGTCCCCTGCCACTGTTACTATCTTGTAACAGCAGCAGGGCAGAGAGGAGAGGGGGCAGAGCTCACAGGCGCGTGCCCCGCGTGCACATCCTTCCCTCCCAAACCCCTGCTGGTGTCTGGTTTCCATGGTTACCATCGGGGCTCTGTGATCACTTCGCAGAGCCCTGATGGACAGCAGACAGAGAATTCTCCCTCTGTAGAGGGAGAATTCTCTGTCAGAAGCCCTATAGATGCTGGGGTCGTGCTGACCGCAGTATCAATAAAGTTAACCGCTCCGGTGCTGAGAGTTGCAGTGGGTACCCATCTATCACTGATAGCCGGGACCCGCCGCTGATGACACAGGCGCAGCTGCTGCGCCTGTGTCATCCTGCGCCATGAAATAACGTCCCTGCAGCATCAGGCATAGGCTGCAGAGACGTTAATTTATTGCCCAGCGGCGGGAGGGGGTTAATAGGGTAATAAAACAGAATGACAATTTATTATATAGCGCTGACTTGTAGAGTAAAGCAAATGGACAAGCATGCTCGCTCACCGGCTGATTGCTCAATTTTAACTGGTCATAAAATAATCGTCTGTCAGCAGCACATCTCCCTTTATAATAAGGGATGTGCAGCTGACGACTGATTAGCGCTACTGCCGTACAAACAACCTAGCCATTGTTTGTGCAGCCCTGGCCATATGATTATCCTGCAATAGTCCTAGGAGATTGGCGCTAGCTTACAGTACTGCCTTTCGACCGGGAAGGATATCAGGTGATGGTCAGGTACATCAGACCTATTAAAAAATCCAAAACAGCTTTTACACTGATCTGGGTTATCTGAAAAGGAATACTATAGGCCCTATAACACAAAATGATTAACAGCCATATTCGTATTCTACATGTTGAAAGACAAACGACTAATATAGCAACAAAATGCAGCCGTTGCTCCGTGTAATATCTTGAATGGGCTGCCTGACGATCTAGCGTTCACCTGGGCAGAGGTATATAAGAGTTTATTTTTTTTTACCAGGGCTGCACAGACATCAATAACGATGTCCGTGCAGACCCTGCTGCCAAATTATCAGACAGTGTATGGGCTCAGAAAGTCATCGAGCCATGTAATAGGGCCCTAACATGTCCAGTTTAAGGACATAAAGTAGAGACCACCAGGGAACATGGCACAAGCTAAGATAGAAGTGGTATGAAATTGGTAAGGGGAGTACTCCTTTTTTTAACCTCCTCTCTTTTTGAAGAGGTTATCCTAAAATCATTGCCTATATATCTAAAGGATATTTGATAACTGGCTGATTGGTAGGGATCCAACCATATGAGCCCCACTGATCCTGATATAAGAGGGCCATAAAATGGAGTTCACATACTCTCTATGTCTGTCTATGGGACTTTCAATCACTGTATTTAGCTATACCTACTTATTACATTTATTGATCACATTGTTAGTAAGTGAGTCAGATGCACAAAGCAAAAATACACTGATCTGCAGTAGTATACCTGTTGTTGTGATCTTTAGACAAACTGCACACAACCTGGCCAGACAGAAGCTGCTATGTGCCTGTCCTCTAAGGGAGTCCCTGTTGTGGATCAATCAGGTACAATAAGATAGATAAGTGAATATGTAGCCAAGAGCAGGGGGGTCGGCAAAGCTTCGGTTACATATGACTGATGGAAAATAGGTGGTCCCAGAAGAAAACATACAGTACATACAGAAAGCAACACAAATGTGCTTTATTCCAATATGTGCCTATTAAATATAGTAACATAGTCACAGATTATAAAAGCAGAACATTAAACAATTTGTGATTATCCGAGTCTAAAAAGGTCGAGAATTTTCTCCTTACGATAATTGGAATAAGAATAGAAAGAACTGTGAAATATGTGTTGTGCGGTATCCTATCTTAGTAGCCTGGGGTGAAAAGTATTTTCTAATTAAGTATAATAATTCTAGATTTATATAAATGAAGCTGGTACTGCACAAAATCTACAGGATTTAAAGAGATTGAAGGTACTTTGTGTATCATTTCATTACCATCTTCAGCTTCTGTTAGGTGTCAGTAAACAATCCGACGTCCTTTCACACTCCTCCTGCATAGTGTAGTGAGATGTGTGTAGTATAAAGAGGGATGGGCAAAGTGTTTGTTGGAGGGTTTAAGGTGGGTTAAAAAAAAAAAAAAAAAAGATATTTTATACATTTTGTTTCATTTTATACATTATATTTCATTTATACATTGATTAAGCTCTATTCACCTAAAGGCAGAAATCTCTTTTAAGAGCCGTACTTATGAGAAACAGAGAAACATTAAGAACTTCTCTAATGTTAAGCACACAGAGAGAGCAATCCTTAACCTTGCACTCATTTGTGTTTGTATAGATAATACTGGAAACTATCTTGCAGACGGTTCCCAGAAGTCCGAGCTGGGCTGCTGCCATTCTTCTCCCATAATCCATTTTAGGTTAAATTCCTTAAAATATTCCAGACGATGACTAAAAAAGAAAAAAAAACCATTTATGGACAAATATATATATCAGAAATTATATCAAAGCGACTCTGTACCCACAATCTGACCCCCCCAAACCGCTTGTACCGTCAGCTGCTTTAAATCCAAGATCTGTCCTGGGGTCTGTTCGGCAGGTGATGCAGTTATTGTCCTAAAAAACAACTTTTAAACTGGCAGCCCCATACCCAACGGGTGTGGCTTAGATTGTGTATGCATTAGGCTGGCACAACCTCTCTGTCCCTCCTCCCCACCCTCTTCATCATTAGGAATGCTCCAGAAAGATTGTCTCCTATTCCCCATCTGTGTCAGCACAGAACATGGGCTGGATCGTTAGGCCACCTGTGCAATGTTCAGCATGGAGAAAATGTTCCAGTGGCATTCCTAATGATGAAGAGGGTGGGGAGGAGGGACGGAGGGGTGATGCAAAGTTAGGGCACAGATATTCCCTTTAGGCACGGGGCTGCAAGTTTAAAAGTAGTTTTTTAGGACAATAACTGCATCACCTGCCGAACGGACCCCAGGACAGATCTTGGATTAAAAGCAGCTATCTGAAGGTACAAGCGGTTTGGGGGGGGGGGGGGGGGGTCAGATTGTGGGTACAGAGTCGCTTTAAATTAATAACTCCACTTGTGATACCAGTTACAGTCTCCGCATATAATAGACTTGAGAGGGGGGGGGGGTATCATTGTTCTCCACCTGTCCTGCTCAGATAATTGCAACTTTTTGACATCTACAAAACATACCACAGACAGTTAAAAACATAGGTTTCAGTGTTTTTCTTGGTTTCTCGTGTTTTACTCATCTCCTGCTACACCAGCCCGCACCACACATAAATACAGCCAAGACGATGCAGATCCCTAGACCTAGCATGAAGACTTGAATCTTGCATGACTGACGTGTGACTTCACGATAATGGAGGTGCAACTTCTTGACAGAAAAGTACGGTGTAAATAAAACAGAAGTAGTGTGAGAAATGTCGCTGGTGAAAGAATCCCTCCCTTTATGCTTAGAGTCCCTGGTATACATTATGGTAGGGTGTTGGGTGGGAGTGGGGGGGCTATCAAAGAAGACGAGAACACAAATCACGTCTAAAAGACAAGGCCTGCTATAAATGACCATAATACACTGCTGGAGTGCATGGAGCTTTTCTTATTCTTTCACATGCCCCCACATGCAAATAGAGTCTTATTCTTTCCCCTGTGTGTTCTAAGCTAAATGCACCAAAATTGTGGCTAAAATGCCAGAAAAAATGGCATACAACATTTATTATGTGTTTTAGACTATTTTTGTTCTTCAGTAGTTAAGGGGCTGTCAAACTCAGGCCCTCCAGCTGTTGCAAAACTACAATTCCCACCTTGCCTAGACAGATAAAGCTTTAGCTTTGGCTGCCCATGCCTGATGGGAATTGGAGTTTTGCAACAGCTGGAGGGCCTGAGTTTGCCACCTGTGATTTAGAGGAAAGAAAGACAGTTGTAATGCTCCGTTTACACGGAACGATTATCGTTCGAATTTGCACGATAAACATTGAATTTGAACAATAATCGTACGTGTAAACGCAGCGAATGATCAAACGACGAGCAATTAATCTTTCATTTTGATCTTACAACATGTTCTTAAATCGTCGTTAGTCATTCGAAAAAAAATCGCAGATCGTTCCGTGTAAACGGTCATTGACCGATTTAACCTATGTGCGAGATAGGCTTAAGCGATCGCAAAACAATTTTTCAGTATGATATATCGTTCCGATCATTATAAAAAAATAAACCTTACTTCGAAATCGTTAATCGTACGATCGGGCGAATTATCGTTCCGTGTAAACGCAGCATTAGCTGTAAGGAGTATAACTTTAAAAGGGTCAAAGAGTAGCATATTTTGGTACAAATATTGGCATTAAGTAAGCCAACCAATAGGTTTAGACAAAGTTAGTGAATGCCTACTACCACTCTGCTTTTAGAGCAGAACTGTGTTTGGTAACCAAGACAACAAACTATCAACAAGGAGAGGGAAGAAGGAGACAAGTTTGTTAAATAAAAGCATTTCGTCTCCAGACAAAATCAGGCTGCCATCCCTGTCTGTAATATACTTCACTATTCTGCCCTGCTGCACTATATGGCTACGTTCACACAACGTCAAAAATAAATTTTGCAACTTAAAATAACGTCCGTCATTGCCGCAATTTAACTGACTGCAATGCAATGCCTTGAAGTCAATAGAAAGACGGACGTCCAATGCGCACAATGTATTGAATAATGGACGTTATCGCCGGGGACGCCAAAATAATGATCATGACAATTATTTTCGGACGTCTTTTGCAAACAGCGGACGTTTTTTATTAGTTGTTCACACGCAGTCTTTCTTTTCTCACCGTTCTTTCTCCGTTGTTACTATTAAATTCAATGGACTTTCTAATTAAGCCGCACCCAAAGGCCAATTAGTAACCAAAAACTAAAATAATGTGCAAACACCCGTCATTGCACTAAGGGAAGGCCAGACAGCTAAATAACGTCCGCTATTTTAGACTCAAAATGATGGACGTCATTTTTTTACTTATTCAACGGTTTTTATTTAGAAAAAGAAGTGCACACACATGGAAATCCAAACATAGGACATAATGCACGTGACACGCAGGTAAGTACAATCAAGACCAAAACGCAATGTACAGCGGGTGGGGCCAACTATCCGTAATCTAGACAGTAACCAAAGTGCTAAAGTAAAATAAGCTAACAGTAGAGTCCAGAAAGAGGCCGAGCGAACGAGCGCCGCCATACAGAACCTGCTAGGTGTTATATTATCACATCAGTGCGAACTTGAGAAAACAGGAAGAACCAGAGGAAAAGCTTGCAAACAGCAAAAGGAGAAGAACAAAGAAACAGAGAGAAGAAAGAGGGAGATTGCCAATGTGATCCGTCCAAGCCCCATAGAGAACCCAAAGCTCCCAAGAAACTCAAATCACGGACGGGAGGGACCCCCGTATCTACAGTACTCAGGAGATTCAACAAAGGCGCCCAAGGCATCCACAAAACTGTGGTATTCCGCGAACTGGTAAGCAGCTCAGCTCTCAGTTCCTCCATCCGATGGATCATCATCACCTCCTTCAGCCACTCCAGCACCGTAGGCACTGCAGTGTCCCTCCAGTGTCTGGGTATGACCGCATGCGCCGCTGTCAAAAGAAACCTGATCAGCGATTTCTTTTGGGCATTCAGGGTCCCAGGTAGCCTTAATAGCAGTAGGACCAAGGGATCGGAAGGCAACTGGGCAGAGGTGATCACCTTAATCAAGTCAATCACCTGTGACCAGAATGGCTGGAGCCTAGCGCACTCCCACCAGATATGAAGCATAGATCCCTGTGCCGATTCACATCTCCAACAGCCATCAGGAACCGTAGGGTATAATGCGTGCAAGAACGTCGGCACTCTATACCACCTGGATAATATCTTATAGTTAGTTTCCTGATATCTGACGGAGATCGATGACTTGTGGCAAAAATGGTAAATTTTCCCCCAGTCAGCTGGGCTAATCACACATGCAAGTTCCCGCTCCCAACCTCCCTGAAAAGCCGGGGGTGATGAGCTCGAGGAGGAGAGTAAGAGAGCGTATATCAACGATACTGCGTGTCCAGGGAAGGCACCCGCCACACATAGATCCTCAAAGGGAGACAGGGGCCTGTGGAACTTCAAGAGGGTCTTATTTGTGGCATAATAATGCGACAGTTGATTATACTGTAATAACATTGCATTAGATCTATCACCCTCCGGGACTATATCCACATAGCTCTTTAGAGTCGATGCCGTCAGGAAGTGACGGATATGGAGAGTCTCCACAGACCCGGAGCCCAAGAAGCTAGTGGAGGCCCCTCCAGGCAGGAAGTCCGGATTATGTGTGAGTGGGGTTAACGGCCCACCAGCCACAAATAATGGGACCTTTCGGAACTGTGTGTGGAATGCAGAGATCGTGGTGGAGGAAACAAAGGGCAGAGAAGCCACTCGCGAGTGCGGCCATCTGGACTGGTACATCCACAAAATGGATGAAAGCGGCGTGTCCGCCACCTCCGACTCTAACGCCACCCACAGCTTCGCTGCACCGTTATGAAACCAATCCAAGACTCTAGTTGACACCGCAGCCAGGTAATATAAGAAAGGGTCTGGGAGAGCCAGCCCACCGGCAGCCTTGGGCCTGATCAGAGTGGATCTAGCGATCCGGGGTCGAGCGAGCTTCTAGACAAATCTAGAGAAGGTCTTCGTGAGGTCAGCAAAGAATCTCCTAGGGATAGCGGTAGGGATTGTTTGGAACAAGTAAAGTAAACGGGGGAGCACGTTCATTTTAAGTATGTTTATCCGCCCAATCCATGAGAATTCCTTTCTATCCCACTTTGTGAGGTCTCCCTTGAAACGCTCCAATAAGGGTGCAAAATTGAGCAAGAACGTCTGAGACAAGGTCGCGGGTATATGGACTCCCAGGTACTTAAATGCCTTGTCCTTCCAGGCGAAGGGGTAAGAGGCCTGCAGCACATTCAGGTCGTGTTTATTTATATTCAGATTGAGGGCCACACTTTTAGTCAGATTGATCTTATAGTTACTGAGAGCACTGAAATGCTGCAAAGTGGCCATCAGAGCAGGGATAGAGGAAGACGGCTCCGTGATATACAGTAGCAGATCATCAGCGAATGCCGAGCATTTAAGGTGATGAGAGCCAATTCGGACCCCTTTAATGTCCCCATTGGCCCTTATAGCTTGCATGAGATGCTCCATAACCAATACATATATAATCGGGGACAAAGGGCAGCCCTGTCGGGTGCCATTATTAATACGGAAGGGGTCAGAGAGAGAGCCGTTGATCCTAATCTGTGCCCTAGGGCAAGCATACAAGGCCATTATACGCGAGAGCATAGAAGGGCCAAGACCAACACCAGTCAGGGCCCCACGTAAGAAGTCCCAGTCCACCCGATCAAAAGCCTTTTCGGCATCTAAAGATAACAAAACCGTCGGGATATTGTGGGTCTGGACATGATTAATAATCGAGAATGTCTTCAGGGTATTATCCCTGGCCTCCCGCAAGGGGACAAACCCAACCTGATCGGGATGGACTAGGGCCCCCAGGTGAGGCGCCAACCTTAGCGCCATCAGCTTTGCAAATAACTTGGTATCCGTATTAAGCAAAGAGATCGGACGATAGCTAGGGCACAGATTAGGATCCTTTCCTTCTTTAGGAATTACAGTAATATAAGCTAACTGGAACGTGGAAGGGAGGGGAGAATCTGCCGAGATAGCATTAAAGACTTCCAGGAGTCTGGGGGACAATTCGGTCTGAAGGGTTTTATAAAATTTTGCCGTGTACCCATCCGGGCCCGGACTCTTCCCGGTCGGCAGGCCACGGATTGCAGCATTCAGCTCCTCTACTGTGAAAGGGCGTTCTAGGTCCTCCAAAACCTCGGGGGGCAGGCGCGGGAGTGCAGTCTGCCTAAGGAACGAGGCAACAGAATCCACTGTAGCGTCAGGAGACTTAGGGAGGGTGTATAAGCCCATATAATAATCCCTGAATGCGGCCAGGATATCAGACGTTACATGTGATATTTCCCCATTGGAGCGTTTCACGGAAGCGATATGCATAGCTGCCCTCTTGTCGCGCAAAGCTCTCGCCAGCAACCGCCCTGACTTATTACCCCACTCATAGTACATACTGGAGCAAACTTGGCGAAATCTATTCTGTTTGCGATCTAGCAGAGTACGTATATCCTGTCTCGTCTTCACAAGAGCCCTAAGTGTGTCTTCGTCTAGGGAATTTTTGTGCCTAAGTTCCAGATCATGTAGCTCAGTGAGTAGCTTTTTCAGCTTAGATGCTGCATCCCTTTTCAGCCGTGCTCCATGCTTGATCAAGACTCCCCGCAGCACACACTTCAATGCCTCCCACTGTGTTTGAGGGGTACAGGAGTCAGTCGCGTGGTCAGCATTAAAGTGGTGTACAGAGGATTTTAGGTCAGCCAGGCATGCAACATCATGTAGTAACGACTCATTGAGCCGCCATGTAAAAGTCCGGGGCGCATCAACTGGGAAGGCCAGGACACAATGGACTGGAGCATGGTCAGAGTACACTATGTTCCCAATAGACGCCGACACAACACGCGGGAGGATGTGATGACTCGTGAAGACATAATCTAAGCGGCTATATACATTATGCACATGGGAGTAAAATGAATAATCACGATCCCCCGGGTGTAGGAGACGCCAGGCATCTGACAGCTGCAGGGAATGGAGGGCTCTGCGAATTTTATGTATCTTATTATAGGACAGGGAGGAGCGCCCAGATGAGGTATCTAGCAGAGGATTGATTGCGACATTAAAGTCGCCACAGAGAATGATATGACCTTGGGCGAAAATTGTGAGCTCGTCAATGATTTTGGCTAAACACGTGTGTTGACCCTGGTTAGGGAGGTATATGGTGGCCACAGTAAAGAGCTGGCCCCTGATAGTACAACGAACAAACAGATACCGAGCTGCAGGATCAACACATGTGGCCAATACCTCACATTGAAGGGATTTATGGAAAAGAATCGCAACCCCTTTAGTTTTTGCCATGGTATTACTGCTATGGTACCACGTGGGATAGTACCTGTTACGAAAATTAGGGAGTTTGTCGTGCAAAAAATGGGTTTCTTGTAGACACAGTATCTGCGTCCTCAGCTTGTGCATGGTATACAAAATTTGGGATCTCTTTTCGGGCTTGTTAAATCCCTGAACATTCAGGGATGATACTTTAAGTGACGCCATCACGGTATCTCATGCACAAGAGGAGGGCGCCTAGAAATATAGGGGAGACCACACTGGCAAGAAGAGTAGAAGGGAGAAAAAAGGGATGAAGGTAAGAGAGAAGGAGAGAGATACACAAACAGCATCGCCATGATAGAGGCGGCAACCAAACTAGTAATGCAATCAATGATTGCGAGAAACCAATGGTGAATAAACAACCATTACCTATTGGGGGGTAAAGAAACATAGTAACAGTAATAGGACCAACAGTAGGGGGATCCGCTAATCGGACCTTCTATCTTAGCAATTTTCTAATACGTAATATGGAGGGGAAAACTAGGAATCAACACATAAATGCACGTATATATGGGTTACGATGATAAGCTTATGCTATACAACTAAAGATAGGCACTATGAGGCCAGGCCAATTGCCTAGAGATCATTTCACCCAGTCCTGTAGGTGACAGCTCAGAGTTCGGAGTCAGATCTGGAATCCTGTCTGGGACGCCGTCGGGGACGTTGTTGCCTCGGAGACATGCGGGATCGGCTTCCCGAGGGGCCACCAGCAGCCGCAGCAGCCGCCCCCGGCAATGCATAGGGGTCGCACAATATGGCCTCCCAGTCGGACAAACCAATCTCGGGTAAATCCAATGCTCGAAGGAAACCGGGTAAATCAGGAGCGTTCCGGAGAGTCACAGTCTTACCCGCCTGAGTAACAATAAGCGCAAAGGGAAACCCCCAGCGGTAGGGGATGTTTCTGGATTGCAGCATTCCCAGTAGTGGCTTTAAGGAAGCACGGAGCCGTAGGGTCCGTCTGGATAGGTCCGGGAACAACTTCAATTTAGCACCATCAAAGTCAATCTCCGGGACGGATCTAGCCTTCATCATGATGCTTTCTTTAATAGCATAATAATGCACCCTGCATATCACATCTCTCGGTTTAGATGGATCCGGGCTTTGCGGGCGCAGGGCCCGATGGGCTCGATCTATTTCAATGTGAGATTGTGGAGGTCTCCCCAGTAGGGAATTAAAGATATCCATCAGAGTTGGTATGAGGTCAGGCGTGCGCGTTGCCTCCGGTAACCCCCGGATTCTAATATTGTTCCTCCTATTCCTATTTTCCAAATCATCTAGGTGAGATGCCAGATTCTGCTGTTGCAACGTATGGGAGGAGAGGGTGTCTTGTACATGCGACATGGTCTGTTGCATAGAAGTTTTAAATGTCTCTAAGTCCTGCACTTTAGATTGTAGGGAAGCAATATCAGTTTGCACCACCCCCAAGTCCCGCCGCCATGCAGCTTTGAGATCAGAGGATAACAGTTCCAGGTCTGCTTTAGTTGGGAGAAAGGCGAGGAGAGCCTGCAGCTCTGGGTGACCTTGCAAGATTGTAGCAGCAGCAGCCTGAGGCAGGGGCCCTCCTGGTGGAAGAGCGGTGCAGGGCGCCGTGGCATGCGCCATAGTAGGGACACAGTCAGATTGGGAATAGAGCAGGGGGGATAGAGCAGGAGTAGGAGCCAGGGAGGGGATATCAGACCGTGTGGCCATATGCTGTGGTGGAGATGACGGCAGTGTCCGCGTCGCAGGCAGTTGTGAGGGTGACAGAGAGCAAGAGCCTGAATGACCCCCAGTGAAGCACGTTGCAGGCACCAGCCTCTCCCCCAGTCCCAGGTGCGGGGGGATACTCGGGGCAGGCCCAGAGTCACAGCACGGCTCCAGAGCAGATATCAGAGGGAGTGCGGCAGACACCACACACGTGGCCAAGATGGCGCCTCCTGCGGGCTCCCCCCTGCACTCCTCACCCCTGTGCGGCGAGCCGCGGCTCAGGCTGTCTCCACTGCTGCCGGGTAAGGGCGATGTCGGGTCCCCGAGTCCGTCCCGCACCTCAGCCTCAACCTCGGCGGCCATCCGGGGAGAAGCTCCGGGCTACCGGCTGCGCTCCCCACCCACCGCACCGGACGTCTCCTCACCTCCACTCGTCAGCGGGATTCGGTAAGCGCCGGGTCGGTCTCCCCGCGGCACCGGAGTCACCGCACTCACTCCACAGGCGGTCTCCAACAGCTGCGCCGGCGTCTGGCGGGTCCGTCTGGAGGCACGCTGAGGCAGCTGGAGGGAAGATGGCGCCGGCGGAAGGCACTGGCCTCCTCTCTCCTCCGGAAGCCCCGACAGCGGGGCGAAATAATTGAAAATCGGGGTCTCTTGGGGTCTGGGTGGTGCAGGAGCTTTGCCGGACCTCCTAGTCTTCTTTAGCCCCATATGAGCCTGGCGTTTTCCCCTCACAGCGTCGGTCCACAGCGGAGCTCATCTCACATGCGTCCGGCTCCCTGCATAGCTAGACACGCCCCCCCGATGGACGTCATTTTAAACAGAGCTGAAAAAACGTTGTGTGAACATAGCCTTATACTGCAATATTATGCACACATGTACTACCGCATGAGTCTATGAAATCTGAAAGCATGCTTACCTAAACAAACTACTGATAAACATTATTATTATGTGGACGGTGGCTGTAGGATCAGGATAAGAAGGCAAGGAGCAATGATCACAATGTTTACAGTGACTTATCTCCCCTGCAGACCTTCAGAAGACAGAAGACAACCTCTGACGTACCCCAGATTTTCCATTTCTAATTACTGACTACACTTTTTTTTTTTTTTTATATAAAAGTCCTCTGTAAGCATTTTTATTTCCCTGCAATGACCAAAGCAAGAGCTTCTGACTGTAAATGGATCATCACTCATAAAGCGCCATCCTCTACAAGGACTCCCCTCTATTCCCTATGATTTAGGTCAAATCTTTTAAAACCTTCTATATGTATTTTAGTCTCCTCATTAAAAATAGCGTTTTACTGTATTGAGTCTGAGATCGTCACAGTTAAAGGGGAACTATCAGCAGGTTAGACAAATGTAACCCGCTAATATGTCCCTATTGCACAGGAGGCGATGAGGAGGAAGGTATGTCTCTAACCTTCCTCCTCGGTGCCATTCTGGTGCAGTTTGTAGTTTGCTCCATGGTCCGGTAAGACTATTAGGAGCACTTGGGCACCTGTTAGGAGCAATTCCCGCCCCCATAGCAGGCAGGCAGGCCGGGGGCAGATCGGCACTATGGGGGAGGGCAGTGCTCCTAATGGGTGCCCCAGTGCTTTCTCCTCGGCGTCACCTGTGCAATAGGGACATAGCAGGTTAAACCTGCTGATGGTTCCCCTTTAAGAAGAGGAGCATGATTTCCTGAGGCTTGTAATAACAAAGTGAGCTTCGGTAGTGGACATCTACTTATGTATAAATAATAAATAAGGGTGCATGCACACTACGGAATCCGCACGCATGACCCGCGGCGGATTCTGTCGCTCGTACCCGCACACGGCGGCGCCCATCTCCGCCCTTGCCATAGACTGTTCTATGCACGGTAGGATTCTGCATTCTGAAGAAGAAATTGGCATGGAATGCTGAATCTGCCCGTGCATAAAATGGTGTCTATGGCACGGGTGGAGATGCGCGCTGCCGCGTGCAGGTACTAGCGACGGAATCCGCCACAGGTCATACACGCAGATTCCATAGTGTGCATGCACCCTGACTCAGAATTTAGAGGAGAATCTCTGACTACAATCCGGTGTAAGATCAAAGTCAAGTGATACATAACATAATGACACTTACAAGTTCGGGCCTTGTCCTTCGGCTATTTCCTGTGGAGGAATGGGATATAAGGACTCGTAAACTCTGCCAGTCCCAGAGCCATGGATAGCATATGAATTCATCCTGTCCACACCAGGAGGGAAATAGGACCAGGGGATCAGAGCAGTGCCGCGCCATTTGCCCCATTCCGATGCAGTATCTGCTGCAAATTCCAGCGGTAACTCCGTCTAATAGATGTTGCAAGAGAACAATTAGTACAATGATTACACCTGACACGTTTTCATACACACGACATATGTGCTGGTGACTTCATTCTACAGGTCACTTGTTGTGCAGCTATTCCCTAATATAGGATTATTATGCTAATTATAGTATTCTGAAAGATGCCCTAACAAAGGGGGTGTCGCTGATACGGCTTTCCTTATCACCCACAAAATAATGATGGACAATAAAGGTCCTCCGTGCAAGAACAGTATAGGGGTCCCTTGCTTAATAAATGCCTGTCAGAGTGTTCCCCTATACTGTAAGTCTCCAAAAAATTTCTAACAATTGAGAACCATGACATTTAATAGCGCAGTTTTATATATGCAAATGCATAGACAGTAGTAAGATACTTTTTAGGGGCCCTTGACTTTTTGGTCCATTTCCACTTGCAGTATATAGGATAAATCCATACTAGACATACAGTAGATCAGTCATGTTAAACTCTGGCCGGTGGTGCCATTATTTTTGGCTGTGTTAAATCTGGCCCACCTGACGTTGCAGCAGATAATAATATGGGTGATCCGGATGGCCTCTCAGACCGCCCATATTATAATCTCGTAGGCCGCAAGCTACTATATAAGAGACTGGCTTCTATATAAGACAATATTGGCTTCTATATAAGACACTATTTGGGAGGGTTGGCTACTTTATAAGACTATCGGAGAGCGCTGGCCACTATATAAAACTATTGGGGAGGGCTGGCTACTATATAAGAGACTATTTTAAGGACTGGCTTCTACTTAAGAGACTATTGGGAGGGCTGGCTACTTTATATGAGACTATTTGGAGGGCTGGCTACTTTATATGAGACTATTTGGAGGGCTGGCTACTTTATATGAGACTATTTGGAGGGCTGGCTACTATATTGGGCACAATTGGGAGAGCTGGCTACTATATAAGACACTATTGGGAGGGGGGCTATTATATAAGACACTATTGGGGCTGGCTACTATATTGGCACTATAAGGTGTGCTGGCTACTATATGGGCACTATAAGGTGTGCTGGCTACTATATGGGTCACTATTGGGAGGGCTGGCTACTATGTGGGGCTCTTATAGTAGGCCTGGCTAATATGTGGGGCACTATTGGGAGGGGGGCTACTACATGGGGCACAATTATGGGATTACCTACTGCTTGAGGGATATAATGAGTAACTACCATGGGGACAATTACTTTAGGATAGGCAGTGCCAGAAATGCCACAAGCATGTGTGATTGCAGGCGGGAGGTGCAGGCTAATGCTGCCAGTGTAACTGTTACTGCCCGGGGGAGGGGAGTTTGCGGGCAGGAGGTGCAGGCAACCAATGTGTGTGTGTGTGGGGGCGTGTGGGTGGACACTCTTATACGCTGTGAGCGGCGGCTCTGCTTCCCCCTGCAGCTTCAGGTAGCTCTCCATAACTGTGCCCGGGAGTGGGAATGGGTGAGGGATGCCTTGTGTGTGTGGACCGGGCGCTCTGACACGCTGACCGCTCTGATTGGCCCTGCGGGTGGCTCTCAATCACTGTGTTAGGTGCGAGTGTTGAGACACTGTTTCCCTGCGGGTGCGACTGTGCCATGGAGGGAGGGACTGTGAGTGTTGTAGCACTATGGAGGAAAGCCACGCTTTGCCAGGGGAGGCCTAGGCCCAATAGCAGTTGCGTGGTCTGCCTCCATGGTAGCTATCCACCTATACTTTTCACTAGACATGAAAAGTTCTATGTTATAAAACAGTGACACTTTTATTGAATTCAATAGGTCTTATTTGTGCATTTTACTAATGATTTGATTTCCACCAATGCTATACCAAGTACACATCATGACGCCTAATATCAGATCATGTTTTATTGGGGAAACAATTATCGTAGTGAATTCCAGACTGGTACTGACCGGTCACAGACACAGAAGGAAAGTCATTGCATTCTACTTTTCCTCCTACCTGTCACTTCTAGTAAGTACATAAAGCTCTATAGAAAAGTTTGGAAGCACAGAAAATAATTTCCATCATTGCTGCTGAAAATATAATAATAAGCTTCGGTCTGCATTCGACGTCCAATCATCAATAATAAAAAAAAAAATACAGCACAGGTCGAAATGTGAATACAGCTCCGGCTTTACATTAAAAATGAAAGATTTCAATTGGGCTTTCAGCCTGTTCTTCTCTGGGAGTTGATGGCAGTCGTACTACTACGACGCCTATAATAAAAGATACCGCGGTCGGACATAACTTCTCCAAATGCAGATCACTTTAAAATTATATCAGCAGCCGGATTCTCAAAGGAAGGTTGAAATCTGCTCAAGAACACAAAAATGATAATGTACTTTGGCCCCAGATGATAAGAACTTATAAAAGTGATTGGATTTTTTTAAGAAACTGAGGGAAAAAGCTCGGCTCTCGAAAGCTTGTATTTAAAATCTATTCTATTAGTAGGGAAATGTATCAGCCGCTATTGAAGTGCATGACTTCATCGCTCCATCCAGGTTATTGGTCGGAAATGTCTACAGTAACAGATCGTATTTTGACACTTCCATTTTTCTTGCATTATGTTCTGAACCTGTTATTTTTATTAATACCTTTTTGCCATATGCATGAGAATATTTTCCATATAACTTTTTTTTTCTTTTTGCACCTAAATCCAGCTCATATTTTATTAATAAACTTTACTAGCCCCGGAGCTGGTTTTGTTAAGCTATCAGAACGGAGAGGCTCACGGCTCCCAAAATGGTTTTGCATTCATGCAGGACTATGTTGATATTGGCGGCTTTTCTTTCTCGTCATAACATAGGTTAATATGCCGGCCTGAAATAAAGCTACTCAGAGCTTTCTTACATCCTCAGAGGAAATTAACATTACTGTTTGATTCCATTTATAATGTTTCCTATAGATTGAAAGATATATTAATCATTTTCCCTTGACTTTGAGGTACGTTCTATGTAGTGGTATTATTATTCATTGATAGCTATAGTACAGGGCGATAGTATACGGGACTACAGTAATGGTTTATATTATATTAACCATGTAGGACATTGCTCTAAATTTAAAAAATAAAAAACAAATTGATACTAACTCACTAAAGAGAAGCAGGGTTGAGCGCTCACGCGTTGAGAAGTGTTGTCACCGGCCTCGGCCATTGACATCCAGCATTTGGCATTAGCACAGACTATGGTGGCAGTCTCAAACAAGCGCTATGCCTCACGTCCATTCATAAAAAGTGGTACTCTTAAAGGGATATTCCAGGAAAATCAACTTTTCTAGGGGAAAAGTAGGAGATTGCAGGGATCTGAACTCTGTACCCCCCAACTCCCCCCCCCCCCCCCCCCCCCTTGCCGATCTCCATATTGGCCCCCAGCCGCCGCTGGAACGTTTGAGCCAGTTTCTAAAGTGACAGGCCGCTCAGCCAATCACTGGGTGTGGCACTGTCCAATCGCGGCAAGTGACCAGCCCAGAAGTTCCAGGAACGGCTGCAGGATGTAGGCAGAGGGCAGAAGCGAGAAGAACACCAGGGAGAGTGGACAGGTGTGTAAAAAGTTTATTACTTTACACTTAGTGAAACTCTCTCAGTAGGTTTATGGTCTTCTATCTCAGGGTAACATAAACTAGTGACAGAGAAGCTGAACAGAACGATGTATCACTTACATTGTTCTATGCAGCTGATCCAGAGATCTCCTCCTGAATAATATGGACAATAAGTAGTCCTCTCCATTATGTGCATGAGCCCATTAGTCCGGGATATTCATGGGAAGCAGAAAACTCCGCCCACCAGCTGCTAATCTATCCATACTGTGTATAGGCAGTCAGCTGGAAGGGGTGTGGCAAGAATCCTATTCTCCTGCATATTAGGAGAACGGCTGAACAAAATGATGTCAGTAATACACCGATCTGTTCAGCATTTCTGTCACTAGTTTATGCTGCCCTCACTTAAGGGGGAATAAACCTAGTGACAGATTCCCTTTAAGGCAAGGGCTGCATGGACATGGCTAACAAAGACTGCACGACTATCAAGCTGTGAAATAGGCTCAATAAATGAGTGCAGATCTTGAAGATCAGCTTGCTTACCTTAGTGTACTAGGGCTGTAATATACTGTAGCCCTAACAGTAAAAAAAAAAAACATAAAAAAATAAAAATTTTGAGATACCTTTCAAGTCAGTTCTTGTTTAAGCTTATAGGGGGAGATTTATCAAACATGGTGTAAAGTGAAACTGGCTCAGTTGCCCCTAGCAACCAATCAGATTCCACCTTTCATTCCTCACAGACTCTTTGGAAAATGAAAGGTGGAATCTGATTGGTCACTAGGGGCAACTGAGCCAGTTTCACTTTACACCATGTTTGATAAATCTCCTACATAGTCTTAGGGTATAAACCCACACACCGTATATGCAGCGTATTTACTGCTGCGATACGCAGCAAACTCGCAGCAAAATCGCAGCAAAATCGCAGCAGATTAGATCTAAATAACTGAACACAGCATCAAATCTGTACCAACAAATCTGCTGCGTATTTGTTACATATCTGCTGCATATACGGTGTGTGGGTTTATACCCTTAAGGGTTTTCTAAGAGGATTGTTGACCTTTCCAAAAAAATACTTTTCCCATTTATCAATTAGTTGAGATGTCGTTGGAATTCTATATAAATCAAATAACCTTATTGCACATTTTCAGCCCTTTCGGTCGATTTACATAAAAAGTAAAGGATTATCTTCCCTCGTAGCTAAATATAAACATTAATTGCTTTTTCATTGTTTGTTTTTTTTCTTTTTCTCAGTTTTTCAGCCGAGTTAAAAACGGAAAAAACACCTGCAAAAAGTCACATAAAGGAAAGTGACATTGATTGCTTGAAGTCATTCAGAGCAGGGCGCCTGCTTCCCTTCCTGAAGCCATAATATCAATGAGACACTTGGGATGAATTCAATGCCTCTGATAGGGAAATCTAATTCCACTGATCTAATCCTTTAACACTGCAATCAATCCTAAGGTTTGGTGGCCCTTATGTATTGAAGGATGAAGACAGCTTCAAATGAAAGTTTATTCATTTTTTAATATCAAAGAAGACTCCCGTGATGGCTGCAATATGTCACCACACTTTCAATATAAACCTCATCACTGCATAAAATCTTTGACATAAAAAATAGATGCTAAGAAGACAAGCCGGCACGGAAGGAAAACCTGAGATTGTGCGATTTCTATTTTACTTTGCTTTTCAGGGCAAAAATGACTAATTCATGCATACATCAGGAACGAAAACCACAGAAAATGGAAAGGGGCTCCGTAATACCTTTTTTTTTTAATCAGATCATTTTTTTTATTAAAGTCACAAAAAAACTTTGCATTTCTGTTTTGAAAATACAATCAAACAGGACACAAAAACAACAAAGCGCAAGTACAGGAAGAGCAGGAAGTCTGTAAGAACTGTACATATTAGTAATGATTGGCGAGTCAACTTACAAAGTTATGTATACTGCCTCCCGGCGAACATTGTGCTTGAACAGATAAGTAACATCAAAACACTTTTACACATACTAAATCAAACATCTATTAGAACTACTTGTACATGTCCACAGTACCGCACACAAGAATAGCCCAGTTGAGCCAGTTAGAAAAATAGAGCGTCCCACTACACATATCTGAATATACCCACATAAGTGTCCTGAATATCTCAGTTTTACATAGCGTTAAAAAGCATCTGAAGTGGGTTCCTACAGATCCGCAGCAAGAGTTGCGAGGGTAACCCTGGTGTGTCAATCCATTTCCCCCATATTGCCTCAAATTTGCGCATGCATTTCCTCTTAATATACACCCCTCGCTCCAATCTTATCACTGTATTCATTCTGTTCTTAAATTCCTTTAAGGTAGGTGAGTCTGAGTGGGTCCACTTGGAGGCTATAATTTTCCTGGCTTGGAATAAAACACGCTGAATACCTAGGGCAGTGGGATCCTCTAAATGCAGTTCATCGAGAAGACCCATTACACATTGTTTAGGCGTGTGGCCCAGCGGAATGCCAAAGACATCTTTTATTAGACCAAGTATACCCTTCCAATATCCCTCTAACTCCCTACAGCTCCAAAACATATGCAATATGTGCGTATCCAGCTCTCCACACCTAGGACAATCAGAGTTTGGTCTATAACCTATTTTATGGAGCATATAAGGTGTTCTATATACCCTGTGGAGTAGGAACAATTGGGGCATCCGCTGGGCCTCACCCAACGATAGGGTCGGAGTCAAGGAAAGGAATTCGTCCCACTGTGCATTGTCCACCTCCCCCACATCAGCACTCCATTTAGCCCGCACCTGTAGCGGCTGCCGACTGACCCTCGCACTGAGCAGTTCACCATAGGCTGTCGTGATGGTACCTCGTACATTTCCCCTACCACCCACCTCTACCAGCAAAGAGTGCGATCCCAGATTCAGTGGTGTTTTGGAATGTTGGGTCTGGAGGGCATGTCTAATCTGCAGGTATTGGTAGAACACCCTATTCGGTAGTATATAATCATCCTTTAGCTTTTCAAACTCCACTACACGGCCATCTTTCCATACTTGACTAACATAGTGTATCCCCAGCCTAGACCATGGGGAAAAACCCTCCAACTGAAACACCTCTGGAAGTTTCGGGTTCTTCCATAGTGGGGTATACGCAGTGAATCCGTCCAATCCCAACATGGCTTTAACTTTGTCCCACACTCTAACAATCAAAACTAGCGTAGGAAGTGATTTAGACTTATTACCTATGCATCTAGTCTCCACTGCCGTCAGAGGGGGAGAGTGTCCCGTAATCCAAGAAACCAGCCTACCCGATATTCCCAGGTCACTCGTCTCACCCCACCCTTTCATAAGCTGTAGCTGTGCCGACAGAAAATACAGGTACGGATCAGGGACCGCTAGCCCCCCATTAGTTTTGGCCCGTTGAAGTGTCTCCAATCTGATCCTGGCTGAGGCCTTTTTCCATATCAGGCTCCTAAAAATAGTATTTATTCTTTTAAAGTATTTAGCGGGAATCCAGACCGGGGAATTATGAATTATATATAGTATTTGGGGCATAAGTATCATTTTAATTAGATTACTCCTTCCCACTGCGGACAGTGGGAGGCGGCACCAGGCATCAGCCTTAGCTACTAGTCTAGCTATCAGGGGCAGTAGATTGTCAGGAATAAAGTCCCTGGTCTGCGCAGAGACAACTATACCCAGATATTTAAACCGATCGACTACTTGTAACGGTATATCAGTCATCAGGCCATTCGGCAACGGGGGGGACAAGGGCATTATCACCGACTTGGTCCAGTTAATGGTAAGACCTGATTTTCTACCAAATTCAGTGATTATGGACATAATTGGGTTGAGCGACCTTGCAAGGTCATTAGTGTAAAGCAGCATATCATCTGCGTATAAGGAGATTCGCTCTTCCCCCTCTCTCCAAGGAAAGCCTATTATATCCTGTGAGGAGCGGATCATGGAAGCCAGTGGTGGGGCTCCGTAATACCTGCTAATATCAAGTAGCGCTATGAGCTAGGACTTTACTGCCTTTACTTAGACTAGTCAAACATATTTAAAGTCCAGTGAAAATTTTTATTAAAGTATTGTATTGCCCCCCAAAAAGTTATAAAAATTACCAATATACACTTATTACAGGAAATGCACATAAAGTGTTTTTTTTCCTGGACTTACTACTTACTACTTACTACTTACTACTGCATCAAGGCTTCATTTCCTGTATAACATGGTGATGTCACTTCCTGGATAACATGGTGATGCCACTTCCTGAATAACATGGTGATGTCACGAAGCGACTCCCAGAGCTGTGCGGGCTGTGGCTGCTGGAGAGGGCAGAGGGATGCTCAGTGTCCCCCCTGTGTCCCTCAGTGTCCCCCTGCCATCATCCTCTTCAGCAGCCACAGCCTGCACAGCTCTGGGAATCGGGTCGTGACATCACCATTTTATCCAAAGAAGTGACATCACCATTTTATCCAGGAAGTAACATCACCATGTTATCCAGGAAGTGAAGCCTTGATGCAGTAGTAAGTGCAGGGAAAAAAAGCGCTTTATAAGCATTTCCCGTAATATATTGGTAATTTGTATAACTTTTGGAGGACAATAAAATACTTTAATAAAATTTTTCACCGGACTTCTCCTTTAAAGTCGTAGCCTAGAAGGATCTGTGACAAGTTTCCACCTTCTTGATTTGAAATGCATCATTTTCAGGTCAGTTCACAAAAAAAAAGTTTCAAATCAACTGGTGCAAGAAAGTGCCAGAGATTTGTAATTTACTTCTATTAAAAATCTCAAGTCTTCCATTACTTATTAGCTGCTGTATGTCCTGCAGGAAGTGGTGTATTCTCTCCAGTCTGACACAGTGCTCTCTGCTGCCACCTCTGTCCATGTCAGGAACTGTCCAGAGCAGGTGCAAATCCCCATAGAAATCCTTTCCTGCTCTCCAGACTGGAAAGAATACACCGCTTCCTGCAGGACATCAAGAAGCTGATAAGTACTGGATGACTTGAGATTTTTGAATAGTAGTACATTAGAAATCTCTGGCAGTTGATTTGAAAGAAAAAATATTTTGGTAAACTACCCCTTTAACATATATAAACTGCAATATTGTAATGTATATTGGAACCTGTAAGCTATCTAGATTTCAGGGACTTATTGGGTTAGATCAGGGGTAGGGAACCTTGGCTCTCCAGCTGTTGCAAAACTACAACTCCCATCATGCCTGGACAGCCAAAGATAAGGCTTTGGCTGTCCAGGCATAATGGAAGTTGTAGTTTTGCAACAGCTAGAGAGCGAAGGTTCCCTACTACGGCTGGGAGAGCCAAGGGTCCCTACTACGCCTGGAGAGCCAAGGGTCCCTACTACGCCTGGAGAGCCAAGGGTCCCAACTACGCCTGGAGAGCCAAGGTTTCCTTCTATGCCTGGAGAGCCAAGGTTCCCTACTACGACTGGAGAGCCAAGGTTCTCTACTATGGCTGGAGCCAAGGTTCCCTACTACGACTGGAGAGCCAAGGGTCCCTTCTACGGCTGGAGAGCCAAGGGTCCCTACTACGCCTGGAGAGCCAAGGGTCCCTACTACGGCTGGAGAGCCAAGGTTCGCTACTACGACTGGAGAGCCAAGGTTCCCTTGTACGCCTTGAGAGCCAAGGTTCCCTACTACGACTGGAGAGCCAAGGTTCTCTACAACGGCTGGAGAGCCAAGGTTCCCTACTACGACTGGAGCCAAGGTTCCCTACTACGGTAAGTATGAGTTCACCTCGCATTATGTGGAACCTACTTTTGCGACAAAAGTGTTGAAACACCTAAATGCTAAGAGGCATTAATAAAATTAACCTTAAGCTTAAAATCAGTAGTTTCTTCTGCAAATACCCAAGGCTGTTTTTCTTTCCTTTCTTTTTTTCTTAAGATTTGAAGTGCTTGGACAGGATATTCAACCCCGGCGCATTTTTTCACTTCAGATCTTGAGAAAAAGCCAGAAAGTGTTCCTCTTTGGAAAAGTCATTTCATCTTTAGTTTACTGAAAAATAACATTAACACAACTGCGGCATTCCCTCTGCTCGGAATCAAAACCCGAACTGTAAGAATTCGAAGACTATTGAAAGCGCGGCTCCTGGAGCATGTCTGCTGCCGGGCTTCTAAGGAAAGACTCCGCTACTCGCCAATATAAAAGACTTACCGTAGATACTTCAACACCAGTCAAACCCAATAGTGGTTTTTGTTAACCAGTGTGACATTTTAAGTGATTTTCAGAGACTCTGAACTGGTGTCATTTTTTTTTAAGCAAACAGATGCCATTCCAATTTCTGTCTTTGATTGCTTGACTGCATGCTAGGAGCTAAATTCATCTTACTGCCAACACTAAACAATCACATCTACACTAATGCCTAGCCTTGGATGTTTGTCAGCATCCGCAATGCATATTGATCAGAAATTTGCCCTAACCCTTATGTCTAATCAAAAAATGAAGTATTAATATTCTTCTGGGCAATGGGAAACATTATTGCCATATATTAAAGGAATATTTTTGTCGGAGACAAGCTCCATTACATATTCTACAATATCTTATGCAGAATAAATTACTCCATTATTCAAAACATGATGTGGCCCGAGGGGGGGGGGGGAGTAATGGGGGGGGGGTTTCAGATGCTTTAAAACAGGTCTATGGAAGAAAATCTATATGACGTGTCGCCATTCAGGTGGCTTGTTGATTAATTTGATTGAAGAAAATCTGTGAAACCAATTTACAAGGGATTTGAAGACTTTGTGGCGTTATTCTAACAAATGGTTCGCTATTAAGAAGATATATGTTTCAGGCCGCGGCGTAAATGATGGGAGAAATTTACTATCTGCGGCAGCAAACAAAATGAGAATAAAGAGCTGATATGCAATACGCCGACTGGCAGCGGTGGGAAAGCGACAGGAAGTGATAATGAAAATTACTCAGAGTAATGTTATCAACGCAATTAAAACCAGAAGACCTTGAGAAATTACATAACGTATCAATGATATCACCTTCCCCATTAGGTTTTTTTTTTTTTTCCTTGACAATCCTCTACTGTAGATCTCTCGTTCTGTATCGAGCCCCAAAGCTCAATAACATTGCCTTAATATCTATTTTAGTCTGCTACCTTTAGCTGTAAGGCAGAAGAGATAGCTCTGGTGCGTTTAATTGGCTTTGAAAAAAAAAAAAAAACATTAAGCGGCGTCTCTGAAAAAAAATAATAATTATACTGGAGAATTTAAGATGATTTGCAAATGATTGTTATTACGTTTTTAGGCTGAAAAATTGTTCATTCTTTACGATGACTGCATTTACGACATTAGTTTGAGAGTCCATTAACATATATTAAAATAATATCAAAAGATCTGGGACTCACAATTTGTCTGTCCGTGCTCCAGGCCGCCGCCGCCGCGTTCCACTCCTCTCGGTCCCCGATGTTAGTGGGCACCGGAGTTCATGCGCCTGGGCATGGCGGTGCCTCCTCTTCCGCCTGGTGTCTTGGGGTATGTTCACGCGGAATTCCGCCCGTCTCAGTATCCCATAGCCCGCCTATGGGAGATTGCGCACTCCTCCGCAGCTGCCACTCTACGCTCAAAGAAGTGACATGTCACTCCTTTGAGCGGAGAGTGGCGGCAGTGGAGAAGCGCGCGCCCTCTCATTCACTCACAGTGGGACACTGAGCACAGCGGGATTCGGCGGCGGAGAAGTCCGTTGCAAAATGTCGCCGTATTTACCCAGTGTGAACATACCCTTACTCATCCGTGCTCCTGCTTCCTGCTCCTCTGTTTAGCATGCACGCCCCAGCCCTATAAGCGCACGCGCCGGCATTGTGTGATTTAAAGAGGTAAAGTGCCTCTAATTGGTTAATTGCACCCAACCCCAAAACGTAAAGGCGTCCGACGTCCCATTCTAGTTCTCCAGAGAGTGAGGTCTCCTATGGACTGTGCTGCGGCAGCGTGAAGATGGAAACCGACTTGCCCTGAACACTATGGTGATGTGTTTGCGTTTTTGTTTGTGAATGAACTGTACACTTTCTGCTATTTTTGGCAACAAAGAATTACGTAGTATTTGTCCGTCTAGATTAATTGTTACTTTGGAAGAGTGCTGGGACTAGCGACTCAGCGTTATCGGACACTCATCAGACAGTGCGGCCTATTGACACATGACATTTATTGGTTTAATTGCCCCCAACAGCTGCCTAAAAATTCCACCCTTGTCCTGACTCCGGCATTGAAGCCTCTGCATTGCTATCCTTAGCATGTGGTCCCAGCTCTCCTGTGACTCCTGCCGTCCATGACTGTTGCTCTGGTTCCAGACGCGAGTCCTATTATGCCTGACACCCTACGTGTCTCCAGCTGCACCTCGCCAGCCCCAGCAACTCCAGCCCACCTTACAGTGGGAACTGGTGAAAACCAGCGGCTCCTTAGACTCCGCTCGCAGGTGCGGCTTAGTCATTGTTAGCGGTGGTACAGCCGATCCACGACTCCTGTCTGTACATTGCCCATATCCTCTTCCCCCCAAAAAAGTTAGCCCCTAGAGGTTGAGTCTTTTTTGGAGGGGAGAAGGGTGGGGAAACTGAATACAAAATGCAGGGATATTTACATGAAACATGCAGATACATGGTACAAAATAACAGATAACTAACTGATAAATCTCAGACATTGCTTCCCTTGTCCAAGATCAATATGGATGATTATAATAATACTCCCTAAATATTAGCATCTGTTCACAAAGATGTTGGAGGCTCCATGTTATGACTGTAAGCAATTGTGGCAAATTGGACAGCAACATTAGCACTGCTTAAATGATGGAACCCCCCATGGACCCCATTATAGGTCAATGGAGTCCACTGGGTGCCATTGGGATCCATTAAACAACATGCATAGCAGCCTTCATTATGAACAGATGCCAAAACACATATGTGAACAGAGCTTTAGCTGAGGTAGCTTCACCCCAGAGGTTCTTGTACTTGATTCTGGCCTTGGGAGCGCATCAATCAGCTGCCGAAGACATGTTGGCTGCACATTTGTGCAGTGAATTTCCTATTGAACCACATCCCAAAGGTAATATAGCGGCACGCTGCAATAAAGACATCAGTTCATCTACTTCAATGTATCACTGTGCAGTGTTAATCCGAGGGAAGGGACAACAATCCGGCAAATGAGGCAGAAGAAAATGTTCCTCAGAAGTTTTCTCTGATTCCATCAATCAACAACAAATCTCAAGCAACAAAGTGAATCTGCCGCCTCCAGAATGCCAACTGGACCACTTGCCCTGTACTGTACATTTCCATGAATGCTTTGCAATCATAACTCTAAACGCTGTCCTCATTCCCATAGAAAATAGCTTTTATATCGTATTTTCAGGTATCAAAGAGGCAGGGCCTAGGTACTTCTATATTCTAGGGTAGTTACATCTCTTCAGCCTGAATTCCCACCCTCTACACTCATATCCAGAGCCGTCTTTCCCATTGGGCAGGACAGGCGGCAACCTGGGGTCCCATGACTCCTAGGGAGCCCCTCTAAATGCCAGACAAGGTACAGCACATGACCCGCGGCTCCATTCATTCTCTATGGAGGCGCCGCTGGTCATGGGACGTACCAGCGACTCTATATACGGAGATCACCGAGGGGTAGGGAGGTCAGACCCCCGTGATATCTTACTTGTGCCCTATTTTTAAAGGTCTAAAAATATCTCACAAAAACACACTATTCACTATTTTTCCACTAAATGCCTCAACTACTGGCAGGATAGACCCATATTTTTAAACTATTCATGCCTAATTCTAACTATATTATTTGCATGAGATTAAAGGGGTACACCTCCCCAACTCCTCCCTCTCTCTCAGACAACGCGCCATCTTCTCATGTCCCAGGAGGCTTGGCTGGATCTTATCACTGAGCTCTATCCCTAACTCCCATCTCTGACCAGCCCGTCCTGCCTACAGTACATCACCATCTCCCTGTCATGTACATATGAGTGTGAGTGTTTCTTTATTGGCCTTGTAGTGAGCATTGGCAATACAGAAGAGCAGACATGGAATGCAAGTAACTTCACTGACTGTGTAACAGTCTGCACTGAAATTATATTCTGCAACAGGTTTGGGTGGGAAGATGTCAGGAGTGCTGTGGGAGGGGAGTAGGCTGGGTGGGAGGACTATGATAGCAATTCATTCTAGGAATTGTACTACTGGTTAATCATGAAGTACAACCACAAGATCCCCAATACTAATGGATTTTACTCCTATATGCTCCTTCCGCATGTTTATTATTTTTTTTACCTGATGTCAGAGTACCCCTTTAAGCAATATTCAACTATCCCACTTTTATCTATGCGGTCAGTGTCCAAGGTGACAGAAATGGTAAAACATTGGAGCTTCACCTTCCATAGCCTATCCACTTTGTGTTAAGAGATGCTTCTCTGTATACTAGGGCCATGATTACTTGAGTCGCTGTCACCTTATAGTCATCTTGAACCAGCTTGTGCTTCTCCTCTGATCTTTATCGGAAAAAGCTATTTTCGCCCACAAAACTAATGTACACTACATGTGTATTATTCTCCTTGAACTCTGATATACTTCATCCGCCCCATCTGGCCCCATTAATCGCTGCACAGTCACTCAGATAACTTTTCTTCCCCGTCCTCATGTAGATTTGAGTAATAACCATATACCGTGATCAGTTCTGCATGCTTATGATACGTGATATGATCTAGATATTTGCATTAGGAGTTCCCCTAAAAAAAAAAAAAAAAAAAAATATGGTAGGAAATCAGATTTGTTCGGACTCATCCTGTAGCATACAATGGTGCATTTGTTATTTTTTTTGCATTTGCACAATGCAATCTAATGGCTGGTAAATCGCAAACCAATCTGCGCAATTTCTCATCTCTAGCTTCTCAGCGACTGATGATTCACTGTCACATTGATAATAGCAATACATGCCGGGATAAAAAAAAGCCCAAGAAATAGCTAATCTAAAAGTGACAACCAATAAAGTGCCAGATCTTATTGTCAGCAAATCCTATTAACCCCTCATCCTCCCTCCAGAGCTGTACAGGACGTAACAGTACAGCAATAGTAAACAGTCCTGAAGAGGCTGAATCCTTAAAGGGGTTTTTCACCAATTTTTTTTTACTTCCAAGTTAACTGGTCCAAGCAAGTGCTAAAGATTTGTAATTTACTTCTATAAAAAAAAGTATTCCAATACTTATCAGTTGTTGTATGTCCTGCAGGAAGTGGTGTATTCTCTCCAGTCTGACACAGTGCCGGCCGGGATCCGTAGTGGCGCTGTAAGAAACTGACATGTCAGTTTTCTGCTGCTTCTATTCAATGAATAGCAGCTGCAGAAAACCCTGTCAGTTTACACAATGGAGTGTGCGGCTCCGGCCACAAGCTCCATTGTGTGCAGTGGGGAATTCTGATGCGGCCGTGCATGGATGTGCCTGCATCCAAATTCAGTGGCGGTAAAGACCCAACCGGGTCATGGAACGGCCGGTCTCTTACAGAGTGGGAACATAGCCATAGACTGTGTCCATGTTTTACCAGGCTCCCTGGGGCTGCATCAAACTTCTTCAGCCACCGGTTTTCAAATGGCCAATAATCAGACTGGAGCGTGCTGAAGTTGTTCTCATCTCAAGTGACAACCGATCCTGTATCAGTGTCCCAAGGGCTGTAGATAGGGGACAACAGCCTGGACAACCTCTAAAGAAGTACAACTTTCTCTGCCATAGGTGAGAACCAGTATTACACTTCTGGTAACAGAAACCTTTCTCACACAGAATAACATCTGTATTATTTAATGAAAGATTCATCAAACACCCTTAAAACCAGATATTTTTGAAAGCAGAAATACCGTGGAGAGAGTATGTGTTGATATTTCATCTTGTACTCGTATATAAAATATGCTTTAATTAAAGAAAAAAAGGAAACCATATGTGTTTAAACACATTGCCAAAACTCCCAGCAACGTACTGTATGTTATATCTATTACCGCTCAGTCCCCCCCCCCCCCCCCCCCCCCACCTCCCCGTTCTTACAGGATGACTGAGCAGGAAAGATATTTGACTAGTTATAATAAGGATATTTTTAATTTAAAAAGTTGATATGCAAGTAATAACACACAGATGCAGGCTTGTACTTCTCGCCCATCTAGAATGCCAGTTTTGCATCTGAGCTCTACAGCTTGGAGTATATATCAGGGAAAACCTTCAAACATATACATGGGTCTCTATACACCTGACGGAAGTCATAGGAGTCTACTTTAGGACACTCTGTTGCCCCAGTTTATATGAGTTTCAAAAGTTTATAAAGTGCGGTTACAGTAAGGAAAGGCACTGTCTTTCTAGCATCCTATGATAAGTTACAGAAGACACTGACAAGCAGTCAGCAGTAGGGGCAGGTTAGGCAGTTGCTATGGGGCCTGTGCAGGAAGGGGGCCCGGGGGAGAAGGTAAGAGCATGTGCCCTACTACTTAACCCCTTATGTACTGCAGTGTGTAAGTGACCCAATGTTTACTTACATGCTGCAACAGAAAAAAGGGTTAACAAGCAGAAGACAAAGATCTCTGCTTCACTGCACTGATAACCTCTGACCTCTGTTCTCCAGCTGGCAATCAAGTAGGAAAGGCAAATGTGCCGAGGTCAGGGGTAATCAGTGCACGAGCAGTAAAGCATATATATATATATATATATATATATATATATATATATATATATATATATATATATATGCACAGTGCTTTGTGTTGTACGTAGGCAAGGGGGTCCCCTTAAAATTTTTGCTATGGGGCCCGGTGAATCCTGCTGACAAGCACCATATGCAGTGTCCCATAACCCTATTAGTATACTGCTGCTGTGTGTATATACCAGGGCATAACTAGAAATGGCTGGGCCACATAGCAACAGACATAGGTGGCAGCAGAGAGCACAGTGTAAGACTGGGAAGAATACACCACTTCCTGCAATACATACAGCAGCTGATAAGTATGGGAAGACTTGAGATTTTTAAATAGAAGTATATCACAAATCTATATAACTTTCTGAAACCAGTTGATTTGAAAGTAAATGATTTAAACGGAGCGGTACTGCACATCCTAATACCTTTGAGCCTCCCTGGGTTCTAGAACATACAGTAGCCCCTGTGTTATAGAACAGGTGTGGATCCCAACTCATGGACTCCCACAGATGTTCTCTTCTAACATGTCTCATCCCCCCGTGCGCCTCTGCCACAATCCTGGGCTGTGAAAACAAGTGCGTCTTCCCAGCAATGTTCCTTTAGTTTTGATCTCCCAGTTTGATATCTTTGAACCAAACTGGCCAACTATCTCGCAGTACGCGTCCTGTTTTATGTGATCAAAAGACTTTGATCAGGCTGGATTTGGTTGGAAAAGCTCCAGAGTCTTCTACAAGCTGAAACTGTGAGTGTAACTTTTGGCTCTTTTATCTGAAACAACTGCAATTTTCGGCTTAGCTCTCGGGGAGCCATTTGTATACATTAACTGCTCAGACATCCTTATCTATTTTTCAAGTCCAAGAGGGATGGCAACTGCGTACTATTGACCATGGTGGAAAGAACATCTGATGCTCTAATGCAAGCAGAAAAAGAACACTCTAATATACCAGCAAAATGTCCGGTACAACTATTACACTCCCGAATGATTTATTTAAAGGGCAACTCCAGCCAGAAAAAAAAAATATTTCAAATTAAGTGGTGTCAGAAAGTGCTAGAGATTTGTAATTTACTACTATTAAAAAATCTCAAGTCTTCCAGTACTCATCAGCTGCTGTATGTCATATATGTACATAGACATAGATATGTAGGACATACAGCAGCTGCTAAGTACTGGAAGACTTGAGATTTTTTATTTGAAGTTACAGATCTCTGGCACTTTCTGATACCAGTGGATTTGCAAGAAAAAAAATCACTTTAAGTAAGATCGTTTTGAAATATATATATATATATATATATATATATATATATATATATATATATATATATATATATTTATGCCCTTGCTTGTAACTGTTTAAAGGGATACTCCAACAAAAATCTTTTTTTGCAACTTTTTATTTTCTTATTTGGCACTTTTCTTCTTCTTCTAAGTTTTCTTAAAGGGGTAATCCCACCTCAACTAACTTAGGTGACCTTGTAGGGTTCGTCAAGTTAAAGAGGTTGTCCAGTGAAAATCTTTTTCTTTCAAATCGACTGGGGCCAGAGAGTTATATAGGTTTGTAATTTACTTCTATTTACAAAATCTTAAGTCTTTCCATACTTATCAGCTGCTGTATGTCCTGCAGGAAGTGGTGTTTTCTTTCCAGTCTGGCACAGAGCTCTCTGCTGCCACCTCTGTCTGAGACAGGAACTGTCCAGAGCAGGAGAGGTTTTGTTGCTTTGAACAGTTCCTACCATGGACAGAGGTGGCAGCAGAGAGCACTGTGTCAGACTGGAGAGAATACACCACTTCCTACAGGACATACAGCAGCTGATAAGTACTGGAAGACTTGAGATTTTTAAATAGAAGTAAAATTACAAATGTATATAACTTTCTGAAACCAGTTGATT
Source organism: Dendropsophus ebraccatus (assembly GCF_027789765.1). Lineage (NCBI taxonomy): Eukaryota > Metazoa > Chordata > Amphibia > Anura > Hylidae > Dendropsophus > Dendropsophus ebraccatus. The sequence goes on along the minus strand of NC_091460.1, from coordinate 138,323,548 downwards.
TGAAAGAATATGATTTTCGTCCCTTTAACCTATTAAGGACGCATGACGTACCGGTATGTTATGCGTCTGCAAGAGGTGTTCAGAGCGGGGCCGAGCGGCGACCCCGCTCTGAACCGCCGCAATCCTGGGTGCCGCATGTAGCCCGGGACCGCGGCTGTTAGCGGGCACGGTCTGATCGCCGTGCCTGCTAATTCAGTAATCGGATGCAGCTGCCAAAGTTGACAGCTGCATCCGAATAGTGTATGCAGCACTTCCCTGGTGTCTAGTGGGGTGGATCGCTCCTCCAGGACGTTGTCCCAGAGGAGCGATCCACACATCCTGCTCTGGCCGGGGTCTCCCTGCCAAAATGGCGCTGATCCCGGCTCAGCACTCTGATGCTTTTGGCTGCAGAAGCCGGAAGCAATTGATGTGCCTATCTCATGGATCTTTGCTGTATAAGTATACAGCAAAGATCTCAATGAGAGATCAGTGTGTATATACTAGAAGACCCCCAGGGGGAATAACCCTAACCCCAGGGGAAATAACCCCAACCCCAGGGGGAATAACCCTAACCCCAGGGAGAATAACCCCAACCCCAGGGGGAATAACCCTAACCCCAGGGGGGAATAACCCTAACCCCAGGGGGGAATAACCCTTACCCCAGGGGGAATAACCCTAACCACAGGGGGAATAACCCTAACCCCAGTGGGGGGAATAACCCTAACCCCGGGGGGGGGGGGGAATAACCCTAACCCCAGGGGGAATAACCCTAACCCAAGGGGAAATAACCCTAACCCCAGGGGAAATAACCCTAACCCCAGGGGGAATAACCCTAACCCCAGGGAGAATAACCCTAACCCCAGGGGGAATAACCCTAACCCCAGGGGGAATAATCCTAACCCCAGGGGGAATAACCCTAACCCCAGGGGAAATAACCCTAACCCCAGTGGGGGGAATAACCCTAACCCCGGGGGGGGGGGGAATAACCCTAACGCCGGGGGGGGAATAACCCTAACCCCAGGGAGAATAATCCTAACCCCAGGGGGAATAACCCTAACCCCAGGGAGAATAACCCTAACCCCAGGGGGAATAATCCTAACCCCAGGGGGAATAACCCTAACCCCAGGGGGAATAACCCTAACCCCAGGGAGAATATCCCTAACCCCAGGGGGAATAATCCTAACCCCAGGGGGAATAATCCTAACCCCAGGGGGGAATAACCCTAACACCAGGAGGAATAACCCTAACCCCAGGGGGGAATAACCCTAACCCCAGGGGCAATAACCCTAACCCCAGGGGGGAATAACCCTAACCCCAGGGGGGAATAATCCTAACCCCAGGTGGAATAACCCTAACCCAGGGGGAAATAACCATAACCCCAGGGGGAAATAACCATAACCCCAGGGGGAATAACCCTAACCCCAGGGAGAATAACCCTAACCCCAGGTGGAATAACCCTAACCCCAGGAGGAATAACCCTAACCTCAGCAGGAATAACCCTAACCCAGGGGGAATAACCATAACCCCAGGGGGGCTTCTAGTATAAGTGTAAAGTGTTGTTATTAGTAAAAAGCCCCCTCCCCTAATAAGAGTCTGAATCACCCCCCTTTCCCCATGTTTTAAATAAAAATAAACAAATAAACATGTTTGCTATCGCCGCGTGCGTAATCGCCCGAACTATTAATTAATCACATTCCTGATCTCGTACGGTAAACGGCGTCAGCACAAAAAAATCCCAAAGTGCAAAATTGCGCATTTTTGGTCGCATCAAATCAAGAAAAAATGTAATAAAAAGTGATCAAAAAGTCGTATATGTGCAATCAAGGTACCGATAGAAAGATCACGTCATGGCGCAAAAAATGACACCTGACACAGCCCCATAGACCAAAGGATAAAAGCGCTATAAGGCTGGGTTCACACACAGTATATTTCAGGCTGTATTTGGTCCTCAAGTCAGGTCCTCATAGCAACCAAAACCAGGAGTGGATTGAAAACACAGAAAGGATCTGTTCACACAATGTTGAAATTGAGTGGATGGCCGCCATATAACTGTAAATAACTTCCATTATTTCAATATAACAGCCGTTGTTTTAAAATAACAGCAAATATTTGCCATTAAATGACGGCCATCCACTCAATTACAACATTATGTGAACATAGCCTTTCTGTGTTTTCAATCCACTCCTTGTTTTGGTTGCTATACAGCCTCACAAATACAGCCTCAAATATACATAGTGTGAACCCAGCCAAAGCCTGGGAATGGAGCGATTTTAAGGAACATATATTTGTTAACAATGGTTTGAATTTTTTACAGGCCATCAGATACAATATAAGTTATACATGTTACATATCATAGTAATCGTAACGACTTGAGGAACATGCATAACAAGTCAGTTTTACCATAGGACGGACGGCGTAAAAACGATACCCCCCAATTAAAAGAAATGCGTTTTTTTGTTTAATTTCACCACACATTGAATTTTTTCCTGGTTTCGCAGTGTACCAAATGCAAAAATCCCGCCTGTCATTGCAAAGTACAATTAGTGACGCAAAAAATAAGGGCTCATGTGGGTTTCTAGGTGGAAAAATGCAAGTGCTATGGCCTTTTAAACACAAGGAGGAAAAAACGAAAACGCAAAATCGAAAATTGGCCCCGTCCTTAAGAGGTAAAACCCTGAATTTTAGAGGAGCAATAACTGTGTGAATGAGTCACCTTTGTATCATCACAAATGATGTCACCTGTGTGCTCACATGACATAGTCACGCTAAAACGCACAATTATTTCTTACGCGCTGCAGGTTATTTCTACAAGAGACGTCGTTTTCCTCGTTTTAATATGGATTCTGTAAAATAGGTTCCTGAATGTTAATGAATTACTCAGCCGATAATATAAATGCTACAGAAATCCACAGTCAGCACTCTGCTTTGTGTGTCTGCCCTTTCTAGCACTGGGGATTAGTCCGTGTAATACTCATCACCCATAGACGTAACACTGACTGCTCTATGAATTGCATATGAGTTTTCTGCTTTATAAATATGTGTGACCTGAATACATCTCGAGTTTCTTGCCAGTGGGAAGGAGGTGTTACAAGTGAACGCGGCTGATCATTGTTTCACCCCGTGAAGGAGCAGTGCACGGCGCCAACGTCCCTTCGGATTACCTCCCTCTAAGCAATGCTTATTCAGAAGATGGCAGATTCAAGTTTTAGGGAACTGGTAATTCATAAGTGATTATAAATCCGACTCTCCTATGACATTCACAGTGTGATCATGCCAGGTTGAGATGTCAGTGCCAATGCACGCCTTTGTTTACTACACATGATTCCTTCCGAGATGTTTTTTTCTTTATTTTTTTTATCTTTTTCCATCTGTAATCGTTGTAAATACCTGCATTGTGGTACTCACTTTAAAAGCATTTCTAACTCCAGAGAGTAGTAGGACCAGATGCTGCCCGTGCCTGGAAAAAAATAATAACGTACAATAGTGAATAAGGGATTAAAAATAGCCCAAAATGTTTATTGTACTGAATGGAAATGGACTTTAAGGTCGCCGTCTTTAATGCATTTCTTAAAATTACAAAAGAACACTCTAAACTAGTGAGCGAGGACCCAGAATGGAACAGCCATTGGTAGTACCTGCTATGGGTATAACGTCAGAGAGGGTCTTTATTAGCTACATTTATGCTATCTTGTCACGTCCACTCAATGTTCAAAAGACATCAACCAATTATGATATAGTATAGTGGCCGTAAGCATTGCAACCAAAGTAATGGTCAGTTCTACCTAAAGAGACTGTCAGTAGGTTTATGGTGTCCTATCTCAGGGTAGCATCAAATAGTGACGGAGAAGCTAAACAGAATGATGGATCACTTACATTGTTCTGTGCAGCTGATCCGGAGATCTCCTCCTGAATAACATGGACAATAAGTAGTCCTCTCCATTATGTGCATGAGCCCAGTAGTCCTGGATATTCATGAGAAACAGAAAACTCCTCCCACCAGCTGCTGATTGGCAGTTATATATCCATGCTGTGTATAGGCAGTTAATTGTCAATCAAGAGCTGGAAGGCGGGGGGGGGGGGGGGGGTGGCAAGAATCCTATTCTCCTGCATATTAGGAGAACGGCTGAATAAAATAATGTAAGTAATACACTGATCTGTTCAGCATTTCTGTGAATAGTTTATGCTGCCCTCATTTAACGCAGCATAAACCTAGAGACAGAGGTTGTAGCATGAAGTAAAGTTATAACTGTAAAGAGATTGCAGTAACCTGCACCGCCACTCCCTGTACGATGGAGGCAGCATAATTACATGATTACACTGCCTGCATCCTTCCTAGGAGCAAGGCCTTACAAGCGGATACCAGAGCTGTTTCTGCAGAGGACAGCAAAGCAACAGGACAAGAGAATATGAAATAGTACAGGAAGAGAGGGGGGGGGGGTGCACAGTGTACTATATCTCATTAAAAGGGGACAGTGGTGGCAGCGGCTTATCTCTCTAAGAACCACAGGGTCGGACAGTAATTTTCCATCATGTCTGGTGCTTATTTACACCAGCATCATCTGTCGTAGTGGGGCAGGAGAGCATCATAGACTTTTCAAGGTTTTCAAGGAAAATTAACTTGTCCCCAATCCACATGTAAGAGACCACGGGGGAGTCTGACCTCTGTACCCCCTGCTGATTCCCGTATTGGGCCCCCGGCTTCTTTGTTATGAATACAGCCGCAGGTATGGCACTTGACCTGTGGCTCTATTCATTCCTGTGGAGCTGCGGAAAGAGTTAGATAAGCAAGAACGTCCATACTTGGCTGCGTAGGAATGAATAGAGCTGCGGGTCACGTGCCGTACTACAGGTGCCATAGTACAGGGTTAAATCTAAAGCACATTTACTACACAGCCACAAGTTCAGGTTAAGGAAAGGTGAACTCACTTAGATCTCTAATTGTTATTACAGTCACATAATATTGTAGAACCAGAGTACTTCCAAACTAGAAGTGTCCATAAAACATATGGCGATGTAAAACAACACACTGTATACACAAAGTACCATGCTTTAGAAATTAGGAAGGTTACAATATATTATCATAAAACACCATATCAGTAATTGTTTCAATGTATGTCTTTGTGTACCTACCATAGATACATATTGTGCATAAAAAAGCTGAGTAACCTTGAATCTGCTTTTCTATAGCAGAACGCTTTACTTTACTGTACCGATCCTCGGGCACAATGCCTATTGTAGTCTAGAGATGCATACATAATTATGCCATTTCATAAAAGAAATAGCTGGCATCAATGTACAGTATACCAGACGAAACCACTAAATTGTCGGTGCTAACACAATATTGCATATAGAAAAAGCTGGTTTTGTGCTATTTCAAGAATTTCCCTGGGTCTAGCATGGGGCCAGGCCCCTGATCTGTAGTCCCCTGTGAGGTCATGCACATATATAGTATAACTACACCTATAACATAATCATCTGCATTCTGGAAGGTTAGCGCTTTCCTAAATCTGACAAAATTTACAAAGTTCATGTATAAAAACCACATATCCTAGTATATAAACCACAACAAGGAATAAAAAGCAAAACCTATTCGGCTCAGCAGTCTGCCCGATAGTGACTGCAGCTGTGAATGAGATTGGCCTATAGTACTTGCTCTAATGGTCCGTTTACATGAAGCGATAATTCGCCTTATCGATCGTTTAACGATTTGGTTTTTATAACGATCAGGGTTTAGACAAATATATCGTTAGAAAAATCGTTATTGCAATCGTTTTTAGGATCCCTTAAGCCCATCCCACACATAGGATGAATCTTTTAAAGACTGTTTACACGAAGCGATCTGCAAATTTTTGGCGAACGACCAACAACGATTTGAGAACATGTTGAAAGATCACGATGAACGATTTCTCACTTGTGGCTCGATTGTTCGCTGTTTTTACACGAGCCGATTATCGCTCAAATGCAATCACTATTGCAAAAATTCACCATTACAAAATAAGTAAGGGATTTGGAAAGACACCCTGGGTCCGAGAGAACAAGAGCCCAGAGATCCATTTAAATCAATATTAGAATCTCTATAATATATCTTATTAGAGTATTTCCACTTCTCAAGCTCTTTTCTGTTTATAGCTAAGGGGGATATGAACAGCTCCAACAAAGATGGATGGAGGTGTCCCCCCTGCCATCATCCTCTCCAGCAGCCAGAGCCCGCACAGCTCTGGGAGTCGGGTCTTGACATCACCATGTTATCCAGGAAGTGACATCACCATGTTATCCAGGAAGTGACATCATCCAGGAAGTGACACCACCATGTTATCCAGGAAGTGACATCACCATGTTATCCAGGAAGTGACATCACCATGTTATCCAGGAAGTGACACCACCATGTTATCCAGGAAGTGACATCACCATGTTATCCAGCAAGTGACATCACCATGTTATCCAGGAAGTGACATCACCATGTTATCCAGGAAGTGACACCACCATGTTATCCAGGAAGTGACATCACCATGTTATCCAGCAAGTGAAGCCTTGATGCAGTAGTGCAGGGAAAAAAGCACTTTATAAGCATTTCCCGTAATAAGTGTATATTGGTGATTTGTATAACTTTTGGGGGGCAATACAATACTTTTCGCTGGACTTCTCCTTTAATGTTCACCATAACTTTATAACAGATTTTTATAGAAGAAGCTCTGCTAATGCAGATGCAATGCACGGAATGAGCAATGTGCTAGTATTTCTTCCTTGTCTGTCATATAACAGATTTACAGAGTGCACACCCTATTGATGTATCTGGCTTAGGCTAACAACGCCAGTAGAATCTGAAGCAATTGTTATTAATAAATGAGTCACACATGAGTCACATTGAAGCCTCACCAAGTATAACCGTGTTGATAAATATGATGCACATTAACACTGTGACAGAGTGTCTGGAGAAGTTGTAGACGGGGTGTATATTTGCCCAAGATTCATCATGTCCAGTGTATAACAGCAACCAGGAAATAGTGACCAGAGATCTGTAGTCTTTGAAGTTCAGATTTGGGTTGAAAAATCCAGTTATCAGGGCCTGTGTTGCTGGAGTGGGAAGTGAGGGTGGGCCCCACTACATCCAGACATCGGGGTCTTGGGCTGTCTGATTAATCAGTCAGTCCTCAGGTGTGCGAGCCTTATAATAGGCCGGGACTGCAGACACACCTTGGCTCTCAGCCTGGGAACAGGTCATCTGGTTTGAGCCTGTGGGAGCGTTACCAGTGGTATGTACAATACAATAAATATTTGCTACCAAAGTTGCGCTTGGTCTTATTTTCATGGGATGTTTTATTTTTCCATGAAGAAGTATTCATAAGTCACATGCCAAGCAAGGACAGAGCATACGGTATGGTGGCTTCCGGCCACCAAGGGAAGCTCAGCACAGCACACTCGTACAGCACAGCAGGGACAGCGTACGGTATGACGGCTTCTCCCCACCAGCGAGAGATCATCACAGAACACTTGTACAGCACAGTAGGGACAGCATATGGTATGGCAGCTTCCCACCAGCAGGGGGAGATCATCACAGCACAGCAGGGACAGCATACAGTATGGCGGCAGGCAATGGGGTAACGGCAGTCTGTGTGCAGCTCTACATCTGGCAGTAGGGGACAACGGGGATGGCGGCAGGCAATGTCCCTCTTAATGCCTTGCCTCCACATTTATAAGTGACGGCCGCAGAAAGGAACTTTGGGTTTGGCAGCTGATGTCCTGCATGCAGCTGCTCTGCAGTGGACAGTGAAGGTAGGGGACAACAGCAGCAGGCTAAGAAGAATCACATCTGCATGCCCTAGGTCTTTGCTAGGTCTTACTTTTGGGGGGGGGGGGGCTTATATTAAGCAATTCAGGGAAACCTCTACAAGGTCTGGCTTTGTCAAGAGGTACTGTCAGCCTAGAGTAATGGTAGATAGTAGTGTTGAGAAATCTGTCAAACTGTCCAGGCTCAGCACCGTTCTCCAAACCAAAACACTCCCCACGGCTGAAGAAGTTGAATACAGCCCTAGGGCTGCCAGAAAAACATAGGTATAGGCTATGGCTGTATTTATGTTTTCCAGGATTCGTTAGGGCATTGTCCAACTTGATGCTGCAGGAAATCAAATGTCAAGTGTTTGCTTATGAGAACATTGCTGAACCCCAACAGTTTGACCGGTCTGCTCCATACTACTACTTTAGAGGGATACAGTTTCAGGGTGCCCCCAGGGGTAAATGTCAATGCCCACAACACAACACTTACCCTCCCACCCCAACTTCTGTACCGGACTTCAACGGGAGAGACATTGCCCTGTCTGAAGCCCTTGTTGCTTAGCAGTGACCAAAACACTTCTGGCTGCAGAGCACCTCACACTCCAGCCAGCCCGCAGGTACATAATCTGCCTTCATAGCTCGTCACCTTCGTCCAAGAGTGCTGAAACCACCACCCTCTCCCCATGTCCCTACATGTACACTAGATACCTAGCATTAATTCACTGATAAACTTCCAAAAAAAGCTCTAAATGCCTTTCTTCCTACAGCTACCATTAGCGTAACTACCACCATAGCAGCCATAGCCGCTGCTACAGGGCCGACCACATCAGGGGCCCCAACCCTGCAATACATTGGGCCTCCTGAGCTGTCATCATACTAACCAGGAAGAAGCCTACCATTGGGGACCCTGTACATAGGGTACTAGGGAAGATGCCTATTTTGGGGGACACTAATTACAGGGGGATAACAGGTGAGATTCCTACAATGGGGGCAGTATCTACTGGGATGGATACCAGTGGAGATGCCTACGATGGGGGCATTATCACTAGGGGGGGATACCAGGGGAGATGCCTACAATGGGGGCAGTATCTACTGGGATGGATACCAGTGGAGAAGCCTACGATGGGGGCATTATCACTAGGGGGGATACCAGGGGAGATGCCTACAATGGGGGCAGTATCTACTGGGATGGGTACCAGTGGAGATGCCTACGATGGGGGCATTATCACTAGGGGGGGGATACCAGGGGAGATGCCTACGATGGGGGCATGATCTACTAAGGGATATACCAAGGGAGATGGCAAACATATGCTATCTACTAGGCGGAGGGCTAACAAACAGGGGGATTACCTACAGTGGGATGCGGTGAGAGGGGGGCCCAATTAAAGTTTGCTATGGGGCCCAGCCCTTTCTAGTTACGCCCCTGACTAAACCCTATGGAAATTGTAGAAATATTTATGCACTGAGCTCCCCCTCAGAATGGCTGTAAGAAATTGGAAGCGGGAGAAATACCCCCCCCCCTCCCCCCCATTAGATGCCCATAGACTTGGCATTATCTGCCTCTACGCTGAGTACAATCCACTGCAAGCTACCACAAGTTAGCATCACTGCACTAATATAAAAAAATATATATAATAATAATGTAATTCTCACATTGTAGTCCAAATGACCAATGTCGTCAGTTCTCAGTATGGAAATAAATTATAAATGTGGCAGATTCTGAAACTTGTCCAAGTGTCTCTAAGGGCAAATGTGGCCATGCGGTGAGTGGCCGGGCCTCGACATTACTTAGACAAGTAAATATGTGGTTTGGTGTCAGTAAAAGTTATAAGCGTCCAGTGACAGATTGCCAAACATGTTTAGCTGAGCCTCACGAGGCCTCAAATGTCTTTTGATGCTTTCGGTTTTGTTATGCATATTAGCCTGGAGATTTGCCAGAGGCTGTTGCTAAATAAATGAACAGAAGCCAACCTTTTCATGCCACGTATCTCACATTGCACATGCACTGAAAAACTGATATAAATGGACTGAGCGTTAAGAAGAAAGTGTATAGAAACCAACAAAGTTCTCTAGGGTCATAACATAGTGTGGGAAGCTGCACTATTACAACTAACATGGTGTCCCCTAACAAGGTGCACAAAAGGAAACTAAATAAAACTATATGGAAAACAGTAATCTACAAAGTACGTTGTTTCTTCTTTGTCTTTTACCAGTGCTGTGTATCTTCTGATAATGCCTAAAGTAGAGGAATATTGCACTGCAGATGTCTATCAAGTGCATATACGTCATGCGTCATTGGGTTTAAAGTGACACTGTCGCGCCTTTTTTGCATTCTGACTTCTCTTTACAGGTGTAAAGGGTAAATTTTGCAGTTTTTTATATATCTTATATCAAATGCAGATTGTGCTAAGTGGGCGGGGCTTCACATCAACAGTACCACTTAGCCCGCCCCCAGCACCGCTGTTGGCCCCGCCCTACCGTGACGTCATCGACACATAGGTCCCATATCTTCAACGCCCATTGGTATGGGCCGACCTGGAGGGGATTTGGCCTAGACCTTTAGGCCAGCCTGTTCCAATGGTCATTGAGGGGTGGGGCTTATGTGCCGATGATGTCATGGAGGGGCGTGGCCAACAGGGGTTGGGCTGTGGGTGGGGCTAAGTGACACTATTGCCCACTTAGCACAATCTGCAGTTGATAAAAGATCACTTTTTACTTGAACAAGCACCATGACGTATGACATAAAATAAGGTATGAAAACTCCTAAATTTACCTTTTACACCTGTGTAGAGAAGTCAAAATGCAAAAAGGGGGGGACAGTGTCACTATAAGGCTCCGTTCACACGGAGTAAAACTGGCTGAATTCTCTGCTACGGAATCCTGCCACCCTCTGTGTCATAATGACAGTCTATGGGACGCTCACGCACCTCCTCTCTCCGCGCTGAAGAATGGACATGGACATGCTGAAACGTTGCTCCGGTATCCTGTGTATGCTGAAGCTTTGTTATTTGTATGGATTGACAAGTCTTTTTCACATGGAATAAATTCACATTCTTTCATCGTTACCATTGAGTGCTGTGGATTATCCTGTACATATTTACCTGAGCCTTTGGTCAAGGCAAGATCTGCTGGCACCACCGTCATCTAAGGAGTGCTGCTGAAGGATTTTTTTTTGAGTAGATAGATAATAGATAGATAGATGATATATAGGAGATAGATAGATATGAGATAGATAGATAGATAGGAGATAGATAGGAGATAGATAGATAGATAGATAGATAGATAGATAGATAGATAGATAATAGTTAGATAGATAGATAGATAGATAGGAGATAGATAGATAGGAGATAGATAGATAGATAGATAGATAGATAGATAGATAGATAGATAGGAGATAGATAGATAGATAGATAGATAGGAGATAGATAACTGATAGATAGATAGATAGATAGATAGATAGATAGATAGATAGATAGATAGATAATAGATAGATAGATAGATGATATATAGGAGATAGATAGATATGAGATAGATAGATAGATAGATAGATAGATAGATAGATAGATAGATAGGAGATAGATAGATAGATAGATAGATAGGAGATAGATAGATAGGAGATAGATAGATAGATAGATAGATAGATAGATAGATAGATAGGAGATAGATAGATAGATAGATAGATAGATAGATAGATAGATAGATAGATAGATAGGAGATAGATAACTGATAGATAGATAGATAGATAGATAATAGATAGATAGATAGATAGATAGATAGGAGATAGATAGATAGATAGGAGATAGATAGATAGGAGATAGATAGATAGATAGATAGATAGATAGATAGATAGATAGATAGATAGATAGATAGATAGATAATAGATAGGAGATAGATAGATAGAGACATGAGAAAGAGAAAGGAGCATTTTTAGAAGATGAGCAGAGGTGAGTGATGTAACCAAACTAACGCAGCTACATATATATCTAGACTAAAGGGAACCTACAAGGAGGGGGGGGGGGGGGGAGAATACTAAATACACATAAGGGGTAGTATGTCTGACTCCTATTCACTATCGTGTTCCCTAAAACAACAACATTTACAACGGTCGGCTGCCAAAGACATTGCCGCGTGTGGATAAAGAAGTGTGTATATGTCATTCAGAGTCTTTCTTGGTGGCGAAGATTTAAAGACTTCACGCTCGCTTGTACATCAGCCAACTAAAACATGTCTTAATCCAAAACGCTTCCCTCTCGACTGAGTTTCACTGACAGTGTAAAATAGAGCCATTTTTTTCTGACTTACATTGACAAAGGGTCAGGGCTGTCAAAGCTTAACAGTTTATAGAAACTCTGTACATTTCCAGTCAATGTTGTACCTGCTCCGTTGCTAAACGTCCATGGCGTTCACAGTTCAGCGCTGTCGGCTTTAAGTCATTGTTTTCATCGCTTAAAAATGATTTTATACAAAGGCAGAAATGTACTTACGGGCACAGCTCTACTTCCAGATACCGAGTGGTCTCGCTGTTCAGAAAAAAAGATTCAACCACTGCAAGTAAGAGGAAGAAAAATGAAGATTTATTAGTCTGACGGAGCTTAAGTGACACATAGGAAGAAACCATTTTTGTAAAAATCTTTTGTTTTTATAGCATGAAGAAGAAGTAATGCCTGGCGGAGTTGCCCACAGTTCTTGGACTGACACATTCCCAGCCCGCTGTCCTTTAGATATTTTTCCTTATGAAGATAAAGGGATATTATGCTCGACCACTGAGCAATGATCCAGACAGTAAAGGTGACATCTTAGGCCATTGCAGTTATTGACTTTCTCATCAGTCTTTGCCAGTGGCATCCATCAATAATAACTGGAAGATAACTATGTCCCTAAGCAAGATGTAGCCAATATAAATGATGCCTTTTAAATGACACGGTGAAGTTTTAAGCATGATTAAAAGGTGTGGTCAACCAGAAGACCATGACACGGGTGAGGTCGCTGCATAGTACACAAGGAAAACTAGAGGATATATTCATATTCAGATATTCTCCTTTCTAATGTTACAGAGGTAGTTCACAAAAAAAAAAAAAAAAAAAAATATATATATATATATATATATATATATATATATATAATATTTCCGGAGTATAAGACAACTGAGAAAAAATCTTCTTAGAAGTCGGTGGTCGTCTTATACGTCGGGTATGGTCACCCCGTACGGTGGGGGGGGGCTCAAGAATGGGCGCATAACCACCAAATAGGGTGACCACTATGAAACAACCAAACCGTTAACTCACCTGGGGCCCGTTCCTGACCTCCGCGCGTCTTCTGTCCCGTTCCCGGCGCAGGCAGTGTGATGTACACTGCCTGCGACGCTTGGGTTCCGGGAGAACTTTGGAAGAATGACAGAGGCTTCGGGTACTTCCGGAGCCTCTGTCATTCTTCCGAGGCTCTCACGGCAGACGAGCATCTCTGAGCTTCGCTGTTGAGATGCTCGGCTGCCCGGGAGAGCTTCGGGGATCCCCAGAGCAGTCAGTGTATGTCACACTGCCTGCACCGGGAACGGGACAGAAGGGCGGGAACGGGCCCCAGGTGAGTTAACTGTTTGTTTGTTTTTAATTTAGCCGCAGTTAACCCGTGCCTGACCGCAGATTTGTAATTTACTTCTTAAAAAAAAGCTCAAGTCTTCCCGTACTAATCAGCTGCTGAATGTCCTGCAGGATGTTGTGTTTTCTTTCCAGTCTGACACAGTGCTCTCTGCTGCCACCTCTGTCCATGTTAAGAACTGTCCAGAGCAGGAGAGGTTTTCTATGGGGATTTGCTACTGCTGTGGACAAATCCTGACATGGACAGAGGTGGCAGAGCAGTAGAGCTAATCAGCAGGTCCTGTATTAAAGGGGTTATCCAGCACTAAATTGAGCTTAATTGCAAACCACACCTGAACTGGAGACAAGAGAGGGGGAAAAGTGGCCATGTTTTTGTAGCGCTGGATAACCCCCTTAATGTCAGCATGCACTGCAGTGGCTGTCTAGTCAGAGCTACTTTAAATTCAGGATCCTTGATGTAGCCAGGCTTAAAGGGGAACTCCGGATAAGAAAAACTTGTTTTCTAATAAAAGTACATTAAAAGTTATATAGATGTGTCTATACACTGTATTACTGTATCTGTACGGTTCTGCTACACTGGTAGCTGATAGACATCCAGGAAGTGAAGAAAAATGGCCTCTGTGCCAATTCACATTGTCTCCTGCTCCTCCTGCTCTCCCCCCTTAGGAGACAAATCTTCCATCCCTCTGTCTCACATTGTGTGTCTTTGCTGAGCACAGGCTGATGATGCAGACAGGGGGCAGGGCGTGATGTCACAGGAGGCTTGGCTGGATCTCTCAATCCCCTGAGTGATCCACCATCTCTGACCAGCCAGAAGCAGGTGTTGCACTGATTTCTCTGATTGTGCAGAAGTGTGCAGTGAAATTAGGGCTGTGTTCACACATGTTGGAGTGTCATTGCAGTACTGCAGCGTATTCACAAAAATTATGTAGTAACACAAGTAAATGATGCTAAACGGCAGAGAGGATCAGAGCCTTATTGTGCGGCTCAACTTCAAAGATAAAAAATGCTTGATCATAATATGTGTGTGGAAATGAAAAGAAAAAAAAAATCAAAAAGTTCTTTACTTTATTCCAATATCAGCGTTACAGGTAGAGAATACAGCATGCTGTGTGGTGTTACAGGTAGAGAATACAGTGTGCTGTGTGGTGTTACAGGTAGAGAATATACTGTGCTGTGTGGTGTTACAGGTAGAGAATATACTGTGCTGTGTGGTGTTACAGGTAGAGAATACAGTGCTGTGTGGTGTTACAGGTAGAGAATATACTGTGCTGTGTGGTGTTACAGGTAGAGAATACAGTGCTGTGTGGTGTTACAGGTAGAGAATATAGTGTGCTGTGTGGTGTTACAGGTAGAGAATATAGTGTGCTGTGTGGTGTTACAGGTAGAGAATACAGCGTGCTGTGAGGTGTTACAGGTAGAGGATACAGCGTACTGTGTGGTGTTACAGGTAGAGAATACAGTGTGCTGTGTGGTGTTACTGGTAGAGAATACAGTGTGCTGTGTGGTGTTACAGGTAGAGAATACAGAGCTGTGTGGTGTTACAGGTAGAGAATACAGCGTGCTGTGTGGTGTTACAGGTAGAGAATACAGTGTGCTGTGTGGTGTTACAGGTAGAGAATACAGTGCTGTGTGGTGTTACAGGTAGAGAATATACTGTGCTGTGTGGTGTTACAGGTAGAGAGTACAGTGTGCTGTGTGGTGTTACAGGTAGAGAATACAGTGTGCTGTGTGGTGTTACAGGCAGAGAATACAGTGTGCTGTGTGGTGTTACAGGTAGAGAATACAGTGTGCTGTGTGGTGTTACAGGCAGAGAATACAGTGTGCTGTGGGGTGTTACAGGTAGAGAATACAGCGTGCTGTGTGGTGTTACAGGTAGAGAATACAGTGTGCTGTGTGGTGTTACAGGTAGAGAATACAGCGTGCTGTGTGGTGTTACAGGTAGAGAATACAGTGCTGTGTGGTGTTACAGGTAGAGAATACAGCGTGCTGTGTGGTGTTACAGGTAGAGAATACAGCGTGCTGTGTGGTGTTACAGGTAGAGAATACAGTGCTGTGTGGTGTTACAGGTAGAGAATACAGTGTGCTGTGTGGTGTTACAGGTAGAGAATACAGCGTGCTGTGTGGGTGGGACAACAATGAAATGATAAAGTAATGCAAATAATTCAGTAACACAATGAAACTGCAATGTGTGAACACAGCCTAGATGTTCTGCAATAGATTTGGGCGGGGAATGTGCAGGGTGGGGGACTGTGATGAACAGCTAAGGGAAAGCATTGCCTTCTGGAACCTGAAGTACTGTGTACAACTGCTCAACCAGTACAGAAACACAATACAGAACAAAACCCCCAAAACAAATGGATTTTTGGTAGTTTCAAAACTGGAATAGACAGCTAAGTAATGCTATATGCTTCTGTAGAAGTTTCATTTTTTTAACCTCTATCTTGAGTTCCCCTTTAACATGAGTTATAGCCAGGGTTAACTTGATCCCTGAACTCTTGGCGTCTGATTCCCGCTGTCTGCCCGCTCCGTGGAGAGGGTGGATACAGCTTTCAGACCGCCTGGAAAACTGGAATACAGCCATAGCCATAGGTTGTATCCCAGTTTTCTAGGCGGTCCTCAGGCTGTATCCACCCTCTCCACGGAGCGGGCAGACAGCAGGAATCAGACGCAGAGAGTTCAGGTTCATACGAACCCGAACCTCGGCCGGTTCGCTCATCTCTAATCTGTAGCTCTCTAACTGTACTGCATGCACTATACCACTCCCTGTACAGAATATACTACCTGCACTATTAGCTAAAGGTACTGTACTGATCCCTACCTTTGCTGTACAGTATGTACTGTCCTCCTCTCTACCTGTTTTACATGCATTATTACTATGTCTATGTGCTCTCCCCATTCTATATGCACTGTTCTGCTCGCTATTTGTTTTGCATATAATAAACTGCTCTTGTGCTACATTATAGTAACGCACTGCTCCCTACTTGTATCACATGTATTACGCTGCTTTCAACTCCAGCTTTTCGTAGCTCAGACTTGATTTATATTATTGTCTTTCTTCCGCTTTCTTACTGTTGTGGCCTCCAGCGTCCTCTTGAATCTTCCATGCTGTAGTTGCTGCTGACCACTGGGTCTCTCCTGTGGCATCCTCCCTGCTGCCATCTTAGTTGGGCACTCTTGCCAGCACGTGTGCACTGAACCAAAGCATGCTGCTGCTCTCTTTTTTCCACCTGACATCATACCCTATTGAAAACACTCTCTGGAATTGTTCCATACCTGAGCCGTTCCTGACCTGTTGCCTGTCTGGGTAAATGCTCAAGAAGTAATTATTGCCGAAAACTCTGAGCGGAATCCGCCGCTCGCTCCCCCTTGAAGTTCTGCCCGTCACATAGGCTCCATTATATGCTTGGGTGGATTCTGTCACCCACCCAAAGAAATGACATTTCAATTCGGCAAAGAGGGAGGTGGGCACTGGCGGGGACGAGCGGCGGTTTCTGCACAGAGTTTTCCGCAAGAATTACACCGTGTACATATACCCTCACTCATGTTGCATGTTGCTCAACCAACACGTCCTGACCTCAACCTGTAAATATGTCTTCTGTCCACTCCTATAGTACCATGCTTGGATACATCAGTCAATGCTCTCTAAGACTACTCTAAGAGTAGCGACCTGGGGGTTTCCTGCAGCAAAGTCTGGATCCTCATACAGGAGTTAAAGGTTGATAACCAAGGACTCCTTAGACTGTCCTCCTCAGTTTCTTCCTAGACCTTAAAGCGAATGAACCATCATTTTCCGAGCACCGGCCAACCCTGGAGCACCGGCCCCCAGTGTGGCGATATCCCCTCCCCCTGCGACATGGCTTCACTGATTGTAATGGAACCACTTAACAGGGGGGGAGGGGGTGTCATCACACTGGGGGCCAGTGGGGCTACCCCCAGTGCTCCGAGTGGGCTGGTGCTTGGGAAAAGACCAGCACTGTGTGGCAATTTTAAAAAAAGTACAGCGCCATCTTCATCCCTGCGCCAGTGCACCGATTAAGGTAGAAAAATTGCAGAACTTCTTATTTTGAGGTGACATTTTGGGGGGCTTCATAGCCAATTACTAGCTTTCCAGAGATGTGGTTTCTAATAAAATATTCCCATGGCCATCCTCGGACAAATGAATATTTGTCAATGAGGGTTAAAAGCCTACTTTATAATGATGCAAAGAGCAAATGTTGGAGTACCATAAAGAATAATAAGGAAGAAAAGTAATACAATACAAACCACAGCTTACCTTCAAAATCCCAAAGACCATTGAAAGGTTCCCCAGGTTTCCCAGGCGGTGCCGCTGGGTCATCAAAGAAAGGAGCATAAACGTCCATGAGCAGCCCATGGTGATGCGGCTTGAACGTTATCGTCACTGGCTCATGTAATACTGGTTTGCTATCCCATGTTGTAGTTATTCTGTAGGTAAGCTACATAAAACCAATGGCTTTATTCTTTGCTTTTGGTATATATCAATTCAGTACATAAAATACACATAATAGAAGACTCACTCCGCATAATAGAAGCATCAGATTTCAAAAAACAATCTTGCTATAAGAAAGAAGCATAAGAAGCAATGTTGTGGGGCCTGCTCGAGGTCACAGCCTATCACCTTTGCATCGTATCTCTCTTCTCCCTTCATTGGACGGTTGTTTTCTCGGTGTCTTTATGCGCGACCAGGCCTCCTGTTATCGCATATCCCCATCCACCTATTGCAGGCGGACACCTTTACCCTACCTTGCAAATATAGGCTGAATGAAGGCTACACGATGCAAATAAGGTCACACAAGTAGCCATTGGTATCTATCTAATTGGACGGTGCTCATAAATGTTTTAAGCTTCTATCGCTACTGAATACATAATGACAATAATCATGAATAAATGGAATAAGTATTGTTAAAGAGTGATAGACGCCATGATGAATGTAATGAGAATGTATATTGTATACTGTATAAGTTACAAGCAGCCTCTAGGTGCACAGAGTATAGGTGTAACGTGTGTGTATGTGTGCACATACATATTCAGATATATACTGTATATACATTCATAGTGAAGCCATGAAAACTAGGAAGGAACTAGAAACTAGAAAAAATGTTTAAAGCCAATGTACCACTAGGTACATCGCTTTGAGATTTTTCCATGAACAGACACGGGGATGTCGGTGCCGCAGCCCTGTTTTTGAACCGCCACCTGGTTCCCACACATGGCACCAGTTTATTCCCAAGCACCGTCCCGGCATTTAGCACTGGGGGTGTGACGATCTCCCCTCTGTGATGCGGCTCTATTGATTCTAGCGGAGCCACGTCACATAGGGGAGAGGGTTTTGTCACATTGGGGGCCGGCCGTCCCACCTCCTGTGCTTCATGACGAGCCAGTGCTCGGGAATAGATCGGCGCCGTGCATGGGAAGGGGCAGTGGTTATAAAAAAAAAAAAGGCTGTGACACCAACATCACCGCGCCGTAGCCGGTCTGTTTATGTAAAAAAACGCAAAGCAATGCACCCAATGGTGCATTTGCTTTAACAAACTAGCCTTCTTTTGATTTTGCTGAATAGCTTCGGAGGAATAGCTCCTCCTTTTTCAAGCATATCCCAGCTACGAGCCTCTCCTCCACCACAGAGGTCTCTGCCTAAAAAGACACGGGAACACCAAGAGTGCTGATGCCTGGCGTGAAGACGGAATTTCCATAAAAGTGTCCGCACTCGGGGTGTTGTGATTTTGTTCGCACTAAGGTTTGATTATTGCTAAGTTTGTGAACTTTTGAAAAAGTAAAATACAATTGAAGAGAAAAGAAAGACTGTGTGCCTCATCGTGCCTTACCGATCCGGGACATTGGCGGTGTTCACTCAGGTGATGAATAGGAAATCCTGCCCAGGGGTGTTCCTAATGATGGAGAGGGTAGGGAAGAGAGATGGAGAGGTGGTGCAGGCCTAATGCACAGGTACTCTAGACCACGCCAATTTGACACAGGGCTGCAAGTTTACAAGTTGTTTTTTAGGACAATAACAGCATCACCTTCCAAACAGAGCCCAGGACAGATCTTGGACTTAAAGCAGCTATATGAAGGTACAAGGTACATTTTGGGGAGGTCAGATTGTGGGTACAGAGTCAGTTTGAAAGGTGAGCGGAGAATTTCTACATATGTGGTTCTCAAAAGGAACGATCTGTGATAGCTTCATACTGCACACAGGGTGCTGAAAATGAAGGTTCTATACGTCTCTTACCTTCATCCTCAGCGCCGTTCCTGTGGAGTTTTAATGTAGTCCTCTGTCCAGTAAGGCCGTTTGGAGCACTGCCCGCCACCCAAAGTGCTTATCCACCACCAGCCAACCACTCCTTCTAATGATTATCAGTGGAGCAGACCGGCAAGGGACGGATCAGGGCTCTGGGGGCGGACAGTGCTCCAAACGGCCTTACCAGAGGACTACATAAAACTGCACAGGAACGGCACTGAGGATGATCATCCTTAGCCCTTGTGCCTAATATAGAGCCATCACCAGGTTACATTCATCTAACCCTCTGATAGTTCCCCTTAACTAGGCATGGCTTCCACGGTCAACTGGCATGGCTACCACAGCATTCTGCAACATCCCATCCCATCTAGTTTGCACTTAGTGGCACCATCATCTGTTCTTAAATAGGATCTCAAACACACCTCCAGGCTACGTAAGTGCTATTGACCAAGAAGGGTGATGTACCAAGGTACTAATGTTCAGTAGCTGCACAATCTTGCAGATGTTACAGTCACATTATGCATAATTGGACATCTCCCTCCGAGCAGCCTCCTCTAGTCTTGTAAGGAAGGATAGAAGGGACGTGCCAGGGAGCAGAACTGTTATGCATATGCTTCCTGGCAAAACAGTGGACATGCCAGTGGAACTGGCTGGAGGGCAATGGACATGTCATTGTGTTGAATGGAAATCAGGATACCGTTGTGATTAAAGCCTAACCCAGGGCCGGCATCAGCAGGGAAGTCCCACAAAGCCACGAGGGGCCCAGATAGGGAGAGGGGCCCAGTGTTCTAATGTTCAGCCTGCTTACTGTAGTGCAGGGTGAGCAGGCCGAACATCAGAGGACATAGAAAGAGAGAGAGGAAAGGGTGAAGGACCCCGATCACATGACCCATAGGTTCTCAACCTTACAGTGTGGAGAGCAGCCGGACAGGGAGGAAGAGGGAGAAGAGTGAGCTGTAAGTGTTGTGTGTCAGTGTCAGTCAGAGTCAGTCAGTCAGTCAGCCAGTGTCTGTGTCAGTACTGTGTGTTTGTGTATCTTAGTGGTGTCTCAAGTGATTGTGCATAGTGTGTGGATGATGGGTGCATAGTGGGTGGATGGATGAGGGGCCGAAAAAAACCGGGGCTGGCCGCAGCCTAACCCAATCTAATTTATGTGACAATACAAAACATCTATAAAAGTAACCGCTGTAACTCACATGCTCAAAAATCTGATCATGTTGGTTTACAGTACCCAGTCCTATGTGGCTATGGGATTATAGGAGTAGACAAGATAAAAAAGTGACATCCAGAAGAAATAGAAATATAAAGCATGTAAAGCTGTCATCGTCTACTAAAATATAGCCTGAGCAAATCTGTACTAATGTTCCCATTACCGTCTATGATGGATGCAAATAGAAATCAATGAACATTCACCTGTTTATCGTCATACGCCTTTGCATCTTCCCTGTTTACACCGGTCCTGAGGAGATGTCCCCTTTAATATAAAGCAGAGGAAAGCAGGTAAGCATTATATAGCCGCTTATTTCGTCTGCCACAACCAATGATTTCTAGCTGATGGCGCGGCGCCTTGTATACAGATACAATATGCTTAGAATGACATACAGCAAAGCCTTCCGGGTTCAGCCTCATATGGATGCCTCCTCGGAGCTGTCACATTACACAGATTTTATTGCATCGAGTGGATTAGGGAGGCTTAGAATTGTAAAAAAAATCCGTTTAAAAGATCTCTTAAAGGGCCATAATTACTCAGCATGGCAAATGAGATAGTGCTCAGCTTTATATGTATTTCATGAAAGTTTAATAAACTATCATAAAATCTGGCTTGTCACATATTAACGGTAAACTATGAACCGCTGCAGATTAAATTGTCGCAGCTGAAAATGAGCCCCAAGGATGGCGGTCGGTGGTTCATTTTTTTTTTGTTTTTTTTTTTACATGGGAGAGAAAAAATTCAGGCTTCTTTATTAAAAAAAAAATAAAAAATAAGCCAATAGCCTGGTTGACTTGACAGTTGTGTGACATATACAAGTGATTTCTGTATTACTTCAGAAATTGCATTAATATGCAGCTGTTATGGGGAGTAATTTTTAAAAAAGCACAAATAAGAGGCAGATTCCGTTTCTGAGCTGCTTCTCCCATCTAGTGGCGGAAAGCGGTATTACAGGTCGGGATAATTAGCTGGAGTGCAGTGTCTTTACATAGGAAAAAAATCTATATCTTATGCCAATTTATCCATAGGAAAACAATGTATGTGAATGTATGTAGGTGGTTTCACAAAAATGAGTAAAAAATGCTAAAATACATATTTTACTATATGAAAAAATATATGTGTTTATTTTTTGTCGGTAAAAGCGTCGTATCCCCACAAGTACAGATTATCTTGGCTCTGCAGGAAACCGAGGAGCCGTGCAATACCATGTAAACAAACAGGGATCATGAGTACCATTCATAAGCCCAAGGGGATTCCAGCTCTTATTATTACCTAGTCAGCCGGCTCTCCTGGCCTCTTCTTTTTCCAATAGTCATACAAGACTTTCTCATTTATTCAGGAGTCTTATGGTATGTTTAGCTGTCACTGCAGGATGCAGGGACCGATTCAAGATTCAACCCGAGTCATAGTCTAATATGTTATCGTGTCCTTGCAGTCTGCTTACTCCCAGTGTTGGAAGACTTAGTAACACTGATATACTATCCGAGCAGTGCTCAAGTCAATTACACTATTGGAGTGCTGACCATTTTTCTTAAAGGGATACTGCGGCGGAAATCTTTTTCTTTCAAATCAACTGGTTTCAGAAAGTTATATAGATTTCTAATTTACTTCTATTAAAAAAAAAATCTCCAGTCTTCAGTACTTATCAGCTAAACTGTTTTTTCTTTTCAGTCTGACACAGTGCTCTCTGCTGCCATCTCTGTCCATGTCAGGAACTGTCCAGAGCAGGAGATTTGTACTGTTCTGGACCGTGCCTGACATGGACATAGATGTCAGCAGAGAGCAAAGTGTCAGACTGAAATGAAAACACCAATTCAGGTAGTGCATACAGCAGTTGATAAGTACTGGAAGATGAGATTTTTAAATTAAGTAAATTAAAAATCTATATTAGTTTCTGAAACCAGTTGATTTGAAAAAAAAAAAACCTTTAATTCAGCACATTGAATAATAGCAGAAAAGCCACTACTTCAAATTGGTCACACCTTAAAGGGGTTATCCAGCGCTACAAAAACATGCCCACTATCTTACAGAGATAGCCCCGCTCTTGTCTCCAGTTCGGGTGCAGGTTTTGCTGCTCAGTTATATTACAGCTGGACTAGTATATGTATGTACCTGTACGTGCCCACTAAACTATGTGGGGAAAACGAGGCGCCAACTCAGACGAAGGATTGGGGATCATTTGGGCGATATCAGACATCGGAGAGACAAACCAATCGCCAGACATGTATGGGAATACCATAATGGGGACCCCAAATCCCTAAAGTTCTCCATCTTGGAGGTAGTGAGACAGGGTGTACGTAGGGGTGATTGAGATCGGAGAATCCTGCAAAAAGAAAGCCAGTGGATTTTTAGGTTTAAATCCATATTTCCACGAGGGCTTAATGAGACACTAAATTATAATGTTTTCATCTAATTCCTTTCGTTAGAAACTAGCACTCCAATTGGCGAAGTATTGTTAAAGGGGATGTCTTTTTATCACACGCCGCCAATTCATCTAATTATATATTATATAATATTTAACTATCATGTATTTAATCATGTTGCCTTTTGTTATAGGTATTTATCTTAGAGTTTTTTGAGCACACCTCCTTATGAGTTTTAATTTTTCATTACCGGTTATGAATTCTATTTAAATGAAGTTTTGATCATTCTATCATATGGCTGAGTGACACGTCTGATTATTAATTTACTGTAACTGAATGTTTATCATGTCCGAAATTAATTTTATCTATACCAATATATATACCATTGTTTAAATTGACATGCGTTCTAAGTTACCAATCAATATGGACGCTATGCGTTCTATTAAGAGCGAGTGATGGCTTTCTATAGTATTATAGGCTCAGTGTTGTATGACGCACGTTATAACATGTGATGCGTTCCAACATACGCAGCAAAATGAGCGTTGTGCGTTCCAGATACCGGATGTGACGCGAATCGTGCGTGTCACCTACCGGAAGTGATGCGGATAAACGCTCGTAATGGACATCAGTCCGGCGTGTACTGGGCATGCACGTGCTGATCAGCTTTGGATATTATCGGTACGATGACTGTAAGTAACAAAAGATATGGACTGTAGTATGTTAATCATGTGTACTTCACATATCGGTAATTAATGTAAGGAGGTGGAGCAAACTATATGGACTGCTATAAGTAGTGGACTCCTTCGCTCAGTCTGGTGCTGCCTTCCATCCATGGTGCCAGGTCCCGCTGTGGGTTTTCATCCATCTGTATCCTTACCCCAGGGACATATGTATCCTTTTGGATTAACCTCCTGATGAACTCCTTGAGATTTAATTACTGAGGAGGAAAAGCGTAGAGGTAAAAGATGGGGTCTGGATAGGATCACATCTGACTACTACATGGTGATGTGATCCCTGTCTGTATGAGACCCCTTAGGATTTTTTCAATGGCCTTGTGTCTTGGGACAGGGACAGACTAGGGAGAGCCTGTCTGTATTAAGGGCCGATTAGGGCATTTTCCCAGCTATCAAGGTTCTTTTAATTTTTGAGGTACAGTAATCAATGTGACTCACTGTGGGATTTTTTTGTTTCCCAGACCATCACTGAGTTTGGGGTGGCTGACCTTGAAAACATCAGAACCGTAAGTGTTACTGTCTTTGTCCCTACTCTGCATTATCGATTAAGTGTGGCCATTGATTGAGATGTGGCAGAGTTTTTCTATTTCTGTTTTGTCTATAAGTCCGTATATTTTAATAGTAGTATTAAACGTTATGTTTTAGATTGATACATACCACATATCTTTGTAGCTATATTTTTTTGGAATTATAGGTGGTTGATTTTGATTATTTTTTGGTTTGCTGTGACTTCAGTTCTATTGAAGTGAATGGAGCTTAATTGCAAAAAAAAAAAAGTCTCTGAAAAAAAGCGGCCGTGTTTTTGTAGCACTGGAAAACCCCTTAAAGGGGAACTCCAGGTAGAGGTTTAAAAAAATTAACTTCTGCAGAAGCATAACCCATTACTTACCTGTCTATCCCAGTTTTGAAACTACCAAAAATCCATTTGTTTGGGGGGGTTTAATACTGTATTGTGTTTCTGTCCTTCCTGGTTGATGAGTCTCCAGAATGCAATGCTTTCCCTCAGCTGATCATCACAGCGCCCCCCCATCACAATCAGTAAAATTAGTGCAGCACCTGCTTCTGGCCGACAGAGATGGTAAATCACTCAGTGTAGTAATAGTCCAGGTGATTTTAAGAAACTTTGTAATTTGGTTTATTAGGCAAATATGCCATTATCTGCATTCAAAAAGACTTTCCCCAGGTCCTCCCCTTCCTTCCTCTCTCTCATCCACCGCTCATTATCAGGAAATCTCGACTAGTTTACATCAGTCGATCCCTGTATAACCTGTGGAGAGGGGAGGGGGAGGAGGGAGATTAGTCGCCAGCAGAGAGCGGAGAACAAAGGATTACAAAGTGGGAGCTGTGTGAAAGCTGGTATTCAGAGGTCAGAGAGATCAGTGCTGACTTTAGAGGAGTTAGCCTGGTGATGTAGCTGTAAATTAACTCTTTGTTGTCTTGTTTTGGTGCCTCATCTCCCTCCACCCCTCCCCTCTCCATAGAAACCCATGAAGACAGGGGGGAGAGCTTCAAACTGATTTTTCATGATAAAAATGCATTTTTCAGCTAATAAAACAAATCATAAAATTTCTTAAAATCGCCTGTACTATTGATTTCTGCAAAAAAAAAATGTAAACGACTGTGACACTTTAACATTTCCAGGCAAAATGTACTGATATGTTTCTCTAATCCTGGATAACCCCCTACAATCTGCACTTGCTAATTTTGATGCAGATCTGACAGGGTTTTTCACAACGGCCATTGTTTAATCACAACAGCCTATCACATTAACCCCTAAGGAATCCCTGTATAGGTCATGTTCACACAACATATATTTTCGTAAAAGTACGGCCTTTGTTGACGATTGCAACAACGGCCGTGATTAATACAAAAATATGTGTTATGTTGTTATGGAATCCCGGCCGTAGTATATACACATAGTATACACTTCGGCCGGGATCCCTAGCGGCGCCGCAAGACACTGACATTCAGTGAATAGCGGCCGCATAAAACCCTGTCAGTGCTCACTGTGGAGCGAGCTGTTCCAGCCACACGCTCCATTGTGTGCAGTGGGAAGTTCTGATGTAGGCGCGCACGGATGCGCCGGCATCAGAACTCAGTGGCGCTAATGATGATATTTTCTGAAACCGGCCGGTCTCATACAGCGTCTGAACATAGCTTATACACTGCGTCTGGGATTCCATACAGCCTCACAGAAAACTGGCATGTCTATTTTGTGCCGCCGCTATTCATTGAACCGCGGCCGCATTGAATAGACAGTGCAGACAATGTAAGGTACGGCTCCCGGCTGCACTTTACATTGTGTGCTATGGCTAATTGGAGTGCGGGCACACCTGAATGTGCCCACATTCCAATTAAGTTGAAGTGATGTTCACCAGGCCGATACTGCCTTATTAGCCAGGTAGAATATCTCTGACAGCGGCCATTGTGTGGCATGGCCGTGTCACAGAACGGCCACTGTTTTGACGTGTGTGAACATGGCCTTGAATGTAAATGGGGCCTGTCCCTGGTTTTACTAATTACAAAAAGGTTGGATCCAATCATTTACAATGTTATGCCAATATAATAATTCATTTTATAGCAGAGTTCGGCCGTTACCTTAAAACGACCGGGGACGGAGAATTTTCATTTCTCCTTGGGGAACAGAAAGCGGTAACCAGGGAGGATAGGCATTATCCGGACTGATGGGCTGATGTTTGAGATAAGAGAACCATTAGCAGACGCTGCCTAGGCCTTGTATACAAATGTAAAGAGCGATTCATCTTTGATGCCAACGAGAGACTAGAGAATAAACATGCCGTCCTGTTTGTGAGGCTCCGCTACATTAATTAGCAGTATCTGCGCTCCAGGCAGAGTTTGTACAGGACAATGCTGTGATTCCTCTCTTAACTGAGTGATATGAAGTTCATGAATTCCAAGTAGTGCAGATATGAGCCGGAGACGTGCACAGAGCTCGAATGTACTGATAACGCAGAGGAGCACATGCATACTGATGGAGACGCACCACTCGCTGGACTTCTCGCTGGGAAAGATGGCCGACTGTGATACATAAACAATTAGTCATCCCGAAAAATTAAAGGGAAATATTCTGTTTATGGAAGTCAAGTTTAATGTGTGGCTAATCTGCCATACACAACGTGTTTATTAAAGTTGTATAACTAAGGGATTCTTCCATTACACATAATCAAGATCTGTCGCCTCTGGATTCAATGATACATCCAGCTGATGAATGTTCCACCTCCCGTCCTTCTTTTTGTTCCCTATTTACAGCCCACGGTAGAATTTTCTTTTAGGGTATTTTCCAATATACTGAGATCTAAAGCCAGACTGAACAACAGATGCCTCTGGGTTGATGCATTGCACTGTGAATCTCCTCCATAGGCCTGAGAACTATTTTATAATCATCACGGCCAGAAAACCCTATTAGTACAAGCAATTTTAAGCAACTCTAATAGGTTTTAATTGCCTTTCTGTACTCAAAAAGCTGTTTTGCAGCCTCACTTCTTATCGGTGCATTATCAACAAAGCTGGCTTCATTACAAGGGAGCAAAGTGAAGACGGGTTTGCTGAGTCCATTATAACCTATGGAGGGGGGGAGGGGCTAAGGGAGATGAGTGAGCAGGAATAGCAGATAAGCAGCTGTACAGTTTGGAGACTGTCTGGACACATAAAACACTTAATTCACAGGTTAGAAAAATCAGTGCTTATCTGGGAGCTTGGTGAGAGAAGATTGCAGGATGATGTGTTTTGCAGGGCTGTCTTTGCTCCTCTCCGTTATCATTCATCCCCCTCTGCCCCTCCCCTCTCCATAGAGCATAATGGACACAGAAATCCTGCTTCTTCTGAATTGTGTGTGTGTGGAGGGGGGGGGTGTTCTGGAAAACAGTTTTTTTTTTTTTAGTAAAGAAGGAAACTCTTTTGCTTAATAAAACCTAGTACAGAGTTTCTTAAAATCACTTGTACTATTGATATTTACTGATTCCTGAAAAATAACATTTAAATGACGGATACACTTTAACATCAATAAGTAGAAATTTTGAACTAGATTTGATGTCTTGTTTAAGCCGTTAATCTCTAGCCTGAAGATAACACCCAGAATGGAGTACTCCCCCGAGGAACCTACGGTGACAAAGTCTAAGACATGGACAACCAGCAGCAACTTCCAGCCTTGTCCATGTAATCTTATGTATTAATTGTTCCTTGGAAAACACAAAAAGAGTTTAGAGGATTGTTCTTTCTGATTCTTTTGGACACAGGATTTTGCCATTTTGCATTATATGATGTTTCCATGCTCTTAGCATATTCCACGCTGAGGAATCTGTTGGCACTATACAAATAAATATATTATTATATATTATTATACAGGGTATGTAATGAGGGGATGGGCACTGAGTGATGACAGAGAACATGGCAGCTCATCATGTTTTAAGTTTACAGTTGTGTTGTGTCACATTCAAAACTATCTTGGTGCTGCACTTGGCACATGGGAGGTGGGTTACACACCCCTGCTGTATAACATGTTAAAGGGAACCAATCAGTCCAATCGTGCTGATATGGTTCCCGTAACTGCTGTATACAGCTCCTGCAGCAGCCGCGGCTGCAGCAGAAGCTGTATACCTGAAAAAAGGACTTTGATTCCCCGGGCGCGTGACAGGCAGCGGTGGTGAAGTAGTCATATGGGTGGCTTCCCGCCCGTATCTAGTCACCGCTCTCTGCCTGTCAGCGTGCTGGGAGGGATGATTGACAGGCAGAGAGTAACGCCTGTCTCCTCTCTGACTGTCATTCATCCCCTCCGAGCGGCTGCTGCAGGAGCTGTATACAGGAGTTCAGTGAACCCTATCAGCCAGATTGGGCTGATTGGTTCCCTTTAAGGCAAATGTATTAGTTTACACCAGTAGAGATGAACAAACAGGGCTGAGGTTCAGGTTCGTATGAACCCGAACCATCAGCATTTGACTCCCGCTGCCTTCCCGTTCCGTGGGGAAGGTGGAGACAGTACCGAGTACCGCCTGGAAAACAAGGATACAGCCTATTACCTTCCCCACGCAACGGGAAGGCAGCGGGAGTCAAATGCCGATGGTTCGGGTTCGTACTCAGCCCTGTTTGTTCATCTCTATACACCAGTTCTCTGCTTTACAACATTATGAAGGGAATCCGTAATCACATTCATGTTGCCTAAACCACAAGTCATCAGAGTGGTCCCTATAAGCTTCTCCCCACCCCACAAGCCGTGACCGGCCAGCAGTGTGAGCAGAAGCCGCCTTAATGGTTTGTGGTTCAGGAAACATAAAAATGTGATGACAATTTCTCATTATAGTGAACCTCTCTCTCCGTCACTCATCCCCTCCAAGCGCACTGACAGGCAGAGAGCGGTGACTAGACACAGGCGGGAAGCCACCCAGATGACTACCTGCCCGCCTCTGCCTGCCGCACGCCCAGGGAATAAAGCTTCATTTTCTCCTGTATAAAGCTGCTGTTGCAGTCGTGGCCGGTACGTGCTGCGGGCTGCACAGGAGCTTTGTACAGTGCTCCAGGGAACCATATCAGCCCAATTGTAGAATTCTAAAGTGCTGCGGTTGGCGCTATATAAATAAAAATTATTATTATTATTATTATTATATGGTTCCCTTTTAGTTCTTGCTTTCCA
Organism: Dendropsophus ebraccatus; assembly: GCF_027789765.1. Taxonomy (NCBI): domain Eukaryota; kingdom Metazoa; phylum Chordata; class Amphibia; order Anura; family Hylidae; genus Dendropsophus; species Dendropsophus ebraccatus. The sequence goes on along the minus strand of NC_091460.1, from coordinate 138,293,989 downwards.
CTTGAGTTATATCTTAGTATAGAAGCAGGACCTATCGCTTTGTCTTTCTGTATCAGTCATCTGATGTGCCCCTTACACTGTAACCTTCATTATGGGCCATCAAAGCCCTAAAGGGAAACTATTAGAAGGTTAGATAAATCTAACCTGCTGACATGTCCCTATTGCACACAAGACACAGAGGAGGAAGGTATGTGTCTTACCTTCATCCTCGGCGCTGTTCTGGTGCAGTTAGTCATTTGCTCCACAGTCCGGTAAGACTGTTAGGAGCACTGCCCACCCACATATCGCTGATCCGCCCCTGGCCAGCGCGCCCCTTTCTAATTATAATTAATTGAGCAGCCCGGCTAGGGGCGGGGGGCTATAGGGGCGGGCAGTGCTCCTAATGGGTGCCACAGTGCTCCCAACAGTCTCACCAGACTATGCAGTAAAGGACTAACTGCACCAGGATAGCACAGAGGAAGAAGGTAAGACACATACCTTCCTCCTCGGCGTCTCCTGTGCAATAGGGACGTATCAGCAGGTTAGATTTGTCTAACCTGCTGATAGTTCCCCTTTAAGAGCCCTGTTGTAGCCTCAGAGGGGCAGGGTAGTAGAGATTTAGGCAATGTAAATGATATAATTCCTGCCCCTTGCCTAGCATCTTACAGTATGACTTTGCGCCGATTAGCATATACAGTATATTCTGGACAGTAGTGATCAGATACATGAACTGAATAAAAAAAAAAAAGCAATTATCCCCGTACATCCTATAAAAGGTTATTTTGTCCTCCCTTGCTACAGTATAACCATGTATATAATAGCTATAAGAAGCCAAAAATGTTAATGCAATCTATTTTATTCCAGCGTCTAATTGCTTGTTCTTTAACCTTTGCATGCTTTTACCCTTATATTTAATAGGGTCACGCCAACTATTGTCACCAGACTTTTTACTTGATTGTCGGTTTTCACTCAGTTTTCAGATGAAAAGGAGAGGGAATATGTAGGCAGTCTATGGAGGGGAAGTAAGGTAAGCTACTCATCATAATATGGCTTTAATATGTAGATCTTATTAGGTCTACATATTAGGGGGGCTTACTTTATTTGTTACAACATATTTTTTTACTAGTTTCATTTTGTATTCTGCTGCTTGGTGGTGGAATCAGTTACCAATGCTTCAAGGGCAACAAAGGAGAATAGGATAAAGTGTACAAAGTATAAGCACTGGCGACTGATGAGCTATTCATTGACAGGACTCTTTCCAAAAAAAATGCAGCAAGCCCATCCAATACATTGGCATGGCAGACAACTCAAAAAACACCTTCAATCAATCCAGCCTGGCAGAAGTAGTGAGCGGCAGCATAGAACTCAAGTTCAGTGGGCTGTACAGCAGACATTCCAGATGCCAGATAGCTTAAAGGGAATCTGTCACTAGGTTTATGCCGCCTTAAATGAGGGCAGCATAAACCAGTGACAGAAATGCTGAACAGATCGGTGTATTACTTACATCATTCTGTTCAGCCGTTCTCCTAATATGCAGGAGAATAGGATTCTTGCCACACCCCTCCCCCCACCCTCCAGCTGTTGATTAACAGTTGACTGCCTATACACAGCCTGGATAACTGCCAATCAGCAGCTGGTGGGCGGAGTTTCTGCTTCTCATAAATATCCAGGACTACTGTGCTCATGCACATAATGGAGAGGACTACTTATTGTCCATGTTGTTCAGGAGGATATCTCCAGATCAGCTGCACAGAACAATGTAAGTGATACATCATTCTGTTCAGCTTCTCTGTCACTAGATTATGCTACCCTAAGATAGGACACCATAAGCCTACTGACAGAGTCTCCTTAACCCCCTATACACATTTTAGGGTTCTAGTATCACTGTCCAATTATGATGTATCAAGGCAACAGATATTTACAGTATATGATTTATGTGAACATCCTACAGGGTATACAGGGAGTGACTGTACAGGAAACCAATCCTGAAAGTCAATAAAAACCAGCACCTTTCCCCTGGCAAACTTAGGCCATGCAGTACTTATTGTGGATGTTCAGCTGTCCACCACCACTTATAGAGACTGCAATGAAAAGATGCCCCATTCCTATGTTACTACACTCTCCACGTTCTGTTTGAATGAATAAAAAAGCAGCGACCAAAGCTGTGACCAAAAAAAATATGCCAAAATTTTAAGTAAAATTAAAGTACGGTTTCCGCAAACGATCACCAATAAGAAATCCATGTATCCTTCATGCGGCCGTAGAAACTGACAGCGCAGATATGTATATATATCCATGCTGTCAGTTTCCAGATCACACAAGCAGTGCATACTTACCCATCAGTACTGCTGGCACTGTCAGCTCCTGTAACTACAGGCCACCGCCCTGCCTCCTCCAGAATGATTGACAGCAGCCTAAAGAATCACGTTCAGACATTGTCTATAATCTGTGATCATATTTGTCGCAGCATATGGTAACACCATCATACCTATGTATACCTATTCATCCACATAGCTGAGGAATACTTACCATTATATGAGTATATTCCTAATGTGGCTGCATCTAAAGCTGTTTTTACAATCTGGACGGGTTTGTATCTGTTCTATTCAACATTTTTATATGTACCAAGACTATCCTGCATTGTTGATATGTGTTTTGTAACACATCGGATATCTACCAGTATTAATTTACCTTTTTTTGTAATTATTATGAAGGCTGGGTTCACACTACGTTTTTGCAATCCGTTTTCTTTCATCAGTTTTTTGCAAAAAAATGGATGAAAACGCATGCATTAGTGTGCATGTGTTTTGATCCATTTTTCCATTGACTTCCATTATAAAAAATAAAAAAAACATCTGTTTTGATCTGGGGTTTTTTTTTATAATGGAAGTCAATGGAAAAACGTATCAAAATGGATGCACACACATGCATCCGTTTTTTGCAAAAAAAACGGATTGCAAAAACGGAGTGTGAACGCAGCCTAAGTTCTATTTACGAACCAGTATTTGACATGCAAATATTTTTTAATCTGCCCGTTTAGAGTATTCACCCGAAAATTAGCATAATTCATGATTTGCTCCCAATTCATCACTTGCGACTTTTTAAAAAGTCACAAAAACTGGTGCACGCCCACTTCTGGTCAGTGCCAAGGTGAATTTGCTTGCGATTTTTTTTTGCCACCTTTACTATGACACTACTAGTTTTCCAAAAATCCCCCACAATATATTGGAACAAAGTAAACACCAACCCACCTTAGTATAGTCGCACACATTAGACTCCTTAGTAAATGTCCCCCATTGTGTCTATGATGCAGGGATATTGGTCTATGTCTCTCTGCACTGCCACAGGAAGCGCTTATCAGGGCTAGGTACTCCAAAAGGCAGGGATAGTAACTATTAGTCTGATTAGGGGGCACCGTACTACTACAGACCACCTTAAAGGGGTTATCCAGGGCTACAAAAACATGGCCACTTTCTTCCAGAGACAGCACCGCTCTTGTCTCCAGTTTGGGTTCGGTTTGCCACTTAGTTCCATTGAAGTGAATGGAGCTTAATTGCAAACCGCACCTGACCTGGAGACAAGAGTGGTGCTGTCTCTGGAAGAAAGTGGCCATGTTTTTGTAGCACTGGATAACCCCTTTAATCCTAGTGGCTTCACTTTCCTGTCCCTCTCTTCTGCTTTGGCTTATACAGTAACCACACAACAACAGATCTGACTATATGTGGCGGTTTGTTGAGTTCTAACTATTAATGCTTTCGAAAGACCTAATAAATGTTATGTGTTAATTGTATATAGATCACTGGTCTTTTTTTTTCTTTATTAGTAAACCTCAGGTTTAAAAAGAGCATAGGCTACAGAGAATGGGCCCATTCTAAAGCAGGCGCATGAACCCCTTAGTAGTAGTAGTGCTGAGTGCAGCGGGAAATTCGTTTTGCGAGCTGAGTGAATTTTCGGTCAAAGTCATTAAGATTTGCAAATCGAATCTTAGTGAAAATGTTTTTTAAAATACCCCAAAGCCCCTCCCACAATTAAAAATTAAAATCACCCCCTATCCCATTTTATAAATAAAACATATAAAAATAAATAAATAAATGAACATATTATATACCATGGCGTGCGTAAATTTAACAAAATCTAACAATTGTTATCAAGAACGGCGTAAACGAAAAGAGGGAAGAAGTGTCAGGATTGCCGATTTTTTGTTACATTATATATATAAAAAAATAATAAAAAGTCATCAAAACCTCCGATCTACACAAATATGGTATTAATAAAAACTAGAGATCATGACGCAAAAAAATGACACCCCATACAGCCCCGTAGGTGAAAAACTAAAACCGTTATAAGCGTCACAATAGGCGTCACCATTTTATTAATAATTAATTGCAAAAGAAAAAGGATTTTATAAAAAAAATCTATATAACATTAGAGAATCTGTGTAACCTGCATATGGTTGTGTTCGGACTGACCTATAGAATAATGGTATCATGTCGCTGTTACCATATAGTGCATTACATAGATGCAGGAACCCCCCAAACGTTACCATATTGCATTCTTTTTTACGATTTCACCAATTTATATCTTTATAAAAAATATTTTGGGATTCCATCATACATGTTATGGTAAAATGAAAGACGCCATTACAAAGTACAACTATTCCTGTAACAAACAACAACAACATGGCCTGTAGATAGAAAACTGAGAGTGCTAGAGCTCTTAGGAGGAAAAAATGAAAATGCAAAAATGAAAATTGGCTCGTTTCACTGGGTCATTTTGGGCCTGGTCCTCAAAGGGTTAACAAATTTCATTAAAACAGCCAAAACTATAGTAGCTACAATACTGGAACTATTACAGAATTTGTTTAAGCATGTTGTTGTAAAAGTGTCAATAATTTGAAAATCACAATTTACAGTCAATCAGCCAGTCAGTCATACAATTTCTGCCATTCCTCTCCTCTCTGTCCCTATATCTCTGTTAGTCTCTCCCTGCTCTGCTGTAACTGCCTGCTGCCATCCTGCTCTCTCCTCCACACACAGCCGATTGGCCACCTCCATTACTGAACCTCCTTATATAGAGGGGGAGGTGCTGACATCACAGAGGGACCTGCAGCTGATTGGACGGGCGCTAGGGATTATGGTTAATCCCTTTTTCCTGCCCAGTGATGCTCCAGATAGCATGTGCAGCTGCCTTTTTTTTTTTTTTTTTGCCAATTTCCTTAACAAATCGGTGAAAATTCGCTTCACAGAATGAATCGTGATTTGCAGTGAATCTTGATTCGCCAGATTCGGAGCGATTGTTAAAGATTAACGACTAACGATAAACGATAACAAGCGAGATTGTTTATCAGTAACCTGAAATCGTTCATCATATTACACAGAACGATAATCGTTAGATACGATCGTTACTATGATCATTTACTCCATCTGATCCCAGCAAAACAATGAACAATGTGCAATTACACTGGACGATTAGTGAACAAATGCAGAACTTTAGCGAACAAATGTGGAATTACAGCGAGTGATTAACGATAATTTTATGTTCAGATCTAAATCAACGATCAACGACATACAAAAGATTTTTCGATTGTTGCCCGCAATTACACAAAACGATTATCGTTAAAATTCGAATGATATAACGATTCTTCGCACGATAATCGTCTCGTGTAATAGGGCCCTTAGTTACATAGACCACCAAACATGTGACATGTCAGGAGATTGGCCCTGGTTCGGATTGGTTTGTTGTTTTGGAAAACTTTTTTTTTTAGGAGGTAGGACTAGTCACTGTCGTATTTTTTTTTGCAGGCGATTTTAAGAAACTTTGTAATGGGGTTTATTAGCCAAATATGCCATTATCTGCATTTAAAAAGCCTTTTCCCAGGTCAGTCCCCTTCCTCCTCTTTTCCATCCACTGCAAAAAATCAGGAAATTGTGACTTGTTGCATCAGATGTACCCAGTCTGTTCTAGGGAGAGGGGAGGGGGAGGAGGAAGGAGGGAGTCACCCGACAGCAGAAAGCAGATAACAGAGGATTACAGGCACGGAGCTGGGTGACAGCTGTAATCAGAGCTCAAAGAGGTCAGTGGTGACTGTCAGAGGAGATAAAGGGTGAGGTATTTGTAGATTAACTCTTTGTTGTCCTGTTTTGGTGTTTTATTGAGCTCTCTCCATAGGAGAACAATGAAGACAGGGGGGAGAGCTTCAAACTGCTTTTGCATGATAAAAATGCATTTTTCGGCTAATAAACCCAATTACAAAGTTTCTTAAAATCACCTGGACTATTGATTTCACGACAGTGACACTTCAATTATTGGAATCGGAAAGTGGAAAGGCAAGGAGCATATAGGAGTTACATATTTATAGTATCTTCACCGTCTAAGCAGAAATCAGTGATTCTAAGGAGAAAAGTCACAGCCTAAACGTCTAATCATCACTCTCCAGGAGGTGTTCCATTTCACCTATCAAAGTGAGACTCCTGGCAGTGTCAAGTGATGGCGGATGATAAATAAGGGAAATGAATAAGCAACGATTTACATTTGCATCATAAACAACTCATCCTCCTACTCCCTTAAACTAAACCTGATTCACTCCAACTAGTTTGTAATTACATTTCTCTGTCACTGGATGAAATGGAAGAAAAAAAGAACTAATAAATCCACGTAAGTGACAACAATAAGAAGGCTGGTCAACTGAACTATACATGGCAGAACAACATATTAACGTCCAGATCTCATTTCATGCACTACATGAGACTGCTGACAGGGACCTCGATGTTATTGGTACCACAGACTTTTTTTTTGGCACGTCCATTTTTCACTGCCTACAAAAATTAATCTGTTTATACTCGAGTCTATTCCTTGGTATAACAATGATGAATTAGGCGACGGAACTAGATGACTTTCAAAACGCTATTTATCTTGACAAAATAACAATAAATTCAATTAGATGCAAATAGTGATAGTGAATTCCGACTAATTGCTCGGCGACTGATTAAAGATGCCGGTGGCTCTTTTGACAATTATAATGAAGAAATTTATAGCGACTGATAAATACCGCGCTAAGAAGATGTTCAGGAGCAATTTGCAGTCAAATGTTTTTGATTTAGGACAGAAGGTCCTTTCCGAGTAGTCTTTTTTATTACTCTAAATTTGGAGGCATTTAGGCCGCTGGTTAATATTTAAAGGGGTGCTCCAGCGAAAATCTTTTTTCTTTCAAATCAACTGGTTTCAAAAAGTTATATAGGTTTGTAATTTTCATTCTAATTAAAAATCTCAACTCTCCCCATACTTATCAGCTGCTGTATGTCCTGCAGGAAGTGGTGTTTTCTTTTCAGTCTGACACAGTGCTCTCTGCTGCCATCTCTGTCCATGTCAGGAACTGTCCAGAGCAGCAGCAAATCCTCTGTAACGCCCGGAGTAGTGGATCCACTGGACCGGCACCAGCGATGGCACAAACCTCACCAGGGAGCGGAGTCTAAGGGGCCGCTGGTTTTCACCAGAGCCCGCCGCAAGGCGGGATGGACTTGCTGCGGCAGGCGACCCCCAGGTCGCTACCCCTGGCTTGGTTGCTGGTGTCGGCAGGCGAGGCGTGGCAGGAGCAGTAGGCAGGAGATGGCACTGGCAATGGTCTGCAGGTGAGAGCGCACGTGACAGGCTGAACGCAGGAACAGATGGAGTGACAGGGAAACAGGAACCAGGAACAGGGACTAGGGACCGGGTAACGGACAGGACTCAGGAACAGGGACTGGGACCAGGTAACAGATAGGACTCAGGAACAACAGGGGGCTGGGCCAAACGCTATGGGAAGCATGTAGAGGCTCCAACACTAAGGACAGGGCATACTGGGATTTATAGGGGAGTGATTGGGTGCAACTACCAATTAGGAGCGCACTGCCCCTTTAAATCTGAGACAGCCGGCGCGCGCGCGCCCTAGGAGGCGGGGACGCGCGCGCCGGCCGGCACAGCGGGAGACAGGAGCGTGGAGAGGTGAGGCGCCCCCCGGGGCCGAGGTGACAGCAGCGCCGGGTCCCCGACTATGGACACCGGCTGCTGCATAGGGCAGGTAGCGGTCGCGGCGGCGGCCCGGAACGCGGGACGCCGCCGCGGCCGTAACAGTACCCCCCCCCTTTGGCCTCCCCCTCTTTCTTGCCTGCAAATGGCACAGGAAGCCACAAAGTCTTTGACATCTTGGGATAGGCTGGGCCACCAGTAGTGGCGAGAGATCCGTTGGCCGGTCTTACGGACTCCCGGGTGCCCGGCCTCCAACGAGGAATGTCCCCAGTTCAAAATACCTCTTCGAAGCGCAGGGTGAACATGAGTCTTTCCGGGGGGTACTCTCTGAAGAGTGGAGGTGACGACTGGTACTAGGCGATCAGGCGGTATAACGTGGCAAGGGACCTTCTGTAAGTTCTTCCGGTGGTGAGAGGACACGACCTTAGTCTTGGGTACGGGGAGAGGGTACACCTCGGCAGAGAAGGCATCCGCCGAGTCTTGGTCTTCTGCCGGTAGGCCGGATAGAGGCTTGGCCGGGACAGGAAATGACAAAATACACTTGGTCTGAGGTGACTTGAGACACTGGTGGGAACAGTCCTGACCCCAACTGAGAATCTCCCCGGTTCTCCAGTCCAGCTGAGGGGCATGTTCTTGTAGCCACGGGAGTCCCAGGAGGACCGCGGGGGAAGAATGGGGCAGAACGTAGAAGGATATCTCTTCTTGATGTGAAGGACCCACCTGGAGGACTAAAGATGCGGTCTGGCAGTACACACGGTCGGTAAGAATTTCGCCCGTGACCGAGGAGATAGTCAGGGGCCTGGCTAGTCGGGTCACGGGTAGCCGCCATCTTTGGACCAATGTTGCCGCAATAAAACTGCCTGCTGAGCCAGAATCGAGGAAGGCAGTAGTCTGATGATTTTGTCCTGAGGGAGTCCGGATGGAAACAGGCATAGACAGACTTGGAATGGTGGCATTCGCACCTAGGGACACCTGTCCCACCGGACCTAGGTGCGAGCGTCCTCCGGATGTTTGGGGACGTAGGGAACATCCCAGCCGGAAGTGATCGGAACCACCGCAATAGAGACAGAGATTCTGCTCCAGGCGCCGGATTCTTTCATCAGGCGTCAGGTGAGCCCGTTCCACCTGCATAGGAATCTCAGGAGAGGGCTGGGACATCGAAAGGTCAGGATTCTGGAAAACCGGCGCCAGCTGGGGGTGGCGACGGGAATGGGTTAGTAAATGTTCATGCCGAACCTCCTCCTCCCTCTCCGAAAAACGAGTATCAACTCGGGTGGCCAGTAGAATGAGTTCGTTCAGGGAGGTAGGCAGGTCTCGGGCAGCGAGCACGTCTCTCACTCGACTAGACAGGCCCTTCTTGAAGGTGGCCAACAGGGCGGCCTCGTTCCAGTCCAATTCAGCTGCCAGGGTGCGGAACTGGATGGCGTAGTCACCGACAGAGGAGCTGCCTTGAGAGAGGTTGAGGAGAGCAGTCTCGGCCGAAGAAGCACGGGCAGGTTCCTCAAAGACGGAGCGAAACTCGAATAGGAAGGCCCGGAGATTGGCAGCAACAGGATCATCACGGTCCCACAGTGGCGTGGCCCAGGCCAGGGCTCTACCCTCTAATAGGCTGATGATGAAAGCCACTTTAGAGCGCTCGGTGGAAAACTGACTACTCAAAAGTTCAATGTGCATGGTGCACTGAGTCAGGAATCCTCTGCACAACTTAGAGTCCCCAGAGTACTTGCTTGGGAGAGCCAGTCGGAGTGAAGAAGCAGCGTCAGGAGATGGTGTGCGCTGGGCAGTAGTCTGCTGCTGTAAGGCGGCAGTGAGTTGCTGGATCTGCTGTGACTGTTTCTGGATTTGTTGAGCCTGTTGCGCGACCACTCTGGCGACGTCACGGAGATCTGGCACCTCGCCGGGATCCATGGTTGGAGCCTACTGTAACGCCCGGAGTAGTGGATCCACTGGACCGGCACCAGCGATGGCACAAACCTCACCAGGGAGCGGAGTCTAAGGGGCCGCTGGTTTTCACCAGAGCCCGCCGCAAGGCGGGATGGACTTGCTGCGGCAGGCGACCCCCAGGTCGCTACCCCTGGCTTGGTTGCTGGTGTCGGCAGGCGAGGCGTGGCAGGAGCAGTAGGCAGGAGATGGCACTGGCAATGGTCTGCAGGTGAGAGCGCACGTGACAGGCTGAACGCAGGAACAGATGGAGTGACAGGGAAACAGGAACCAGGAACAGGGACTAGGGACCGGGTAACGGACAGGACTCAGGAACAGGGACTGGGACCAGGTAACAGATAGGACTCAGGAACAACAGGGGGCTGGGCCAAACGCTATGGGAAGCATGTAGAGGCTCCAACACTAAGGACAGGGCATACTGGGATTTATAGGGGAGTGATTGGGTGCAACTACCAATTAGGAGCGCACTGCCCCTTTAAATCTGAGACAGCCGGCGCGCGCGCGCCCTAGGAGGCGGGGACGCGCGCGCCGGCCGGCACAGCGGGAGACAGGAGCGTGGAGAGGTGAGGCGCCCCCCGGGGCCGAGGTGACAGCAGCGCCGGGTCCCCGACTATGGACACCGGCTGCTGCATAGGGCAGGTAGCGGTCGCGGCGGCGGCCCGGAACGCGGGACGCCGCCGCGGCCGTAACATCCTCATAGAAAACCTCTCCTGCTCTGGACAGTTCTTCTTTATTACTATAAATATGGAGGCATTAAGGCTGCTGGTTAATATTTAATAGGATTATCCAGCGAAAATCTTTTTGTTTCAAAAAGTTATATAGATTTGTAATTTACTTCTATTTAAAAATCTCAAGTCCTTGCATACTTATCAGCTACTGTATGCCCTGCAGGAAGTGGTGTATTCTTTTCAGTCTGACATAGTGCTCTCTGCTGCCACCTCTGTCCGAGACAGGAACTGTCCAGAGCAGCAGCAAATACTCATAGGAAACCTCTACTGCTCTGGACAGTTCCTGACATGGACAGAGGTGTAAGCAGAGAACAGTGTATCAGACTGAAAAGAAGACACCACTTCCTGCAGGACATACAGCAGCTGATAAGTATGGAAAGACTTGAGATTTTTAAATGGACGTAAGTTACAAATCTATATAATTTTCTGAAACCAATTGATTTGATAGAAAAAGATTACCCCTTTAATCTAGATATTTCAGAAAGAACGGTCCTGGAAAAGGTTGGCTGGCTGAATAAGCGTTTCGTATGCAGATAATATGTCATTTCCACTACTAAAAATAAATTTTAAAAAAAAATCGAATAAATTGCGTCCTTTCACAGAGGTGACCGATGTCCGACCGTTGGCGAGAGAGAAAAAAAAATTATATTTTCTTTATTAGTAATCTAGCAGATAATAGACTGGCTGATCATTAAAACTATTACCGCTACAATCATTCTGAGATGGTGAAAGGAAAGTGACAGGACCCAACGTGCAGGTGTGAATTTAATCCTTAAACATTCCGCATTCTAAGTGATGTTCCTTTTATAACTTCCATTTGTCATCCTGAATCTCTTAGTTGCATTTAGCGTTGATCTCATTACCTATGCGGGTACGCTGCTGAGAACGTATGAATCGCCGCGTTAACGAAGATTCCTGACACAAATTTATTAGCTAGAAAGGTTTCTTCCACCTCATGCATGACAGATGTTTGACCTGTTTAAAATGGAGAACATGTAAAAGTGAATGATTAAACTCCTCAAACCCTATGGAGATGCTAAGTAAACTCATTTATATTCACATTACAAGGATTCGGGAGAAAGGGAAATACTGGGCTTTATTTGACTTATTTGGGAATAAAGCGACGGGGTAATTTACTAGACTCCCATAAATCTACCTATCTATTATCGTGTCATCTCTTTATGTCTTTCTATTATCTCTTTTCTATCTCTCTATCTATCCATCAATCTCGATCAACACAATCACAAATAACTGGGCTAGGAGGTAGAAAAGTGCAATACTGCCGAATGACTATGCTTTCCCATTGTAGCTGCATTTAGAAACGAATAATAGATGAATTACGTACTTAGATTTCTTCTATCTGCAAAGTCACTAAGGAATCATCTTAGTCATCTTTGTATACATTCTGGGACATTTTTGCATATGAATTACTGCTGCTAGTCCTGGCCTGACCACAGGTATGATGACCCAAACCGGCAGCTGTCATTATGGGTCATCAAACCCGCAGACATACCATGAGTCGAATATAAGAAAAAAACATGCGTTGTCAGCGCCCAGTCTATCGGGGGGATTTACGAAGACCGGTGTACAAGTACATTGGTCTTATATTATGCCCCGCCCCTTTTTTACATCAGGATTCACTAAGAGGCGTACGCTTTTAGTGAATTCAGCTGGCCGGGTGCCCGAATCTGCGCCCGGCATACCAAATCTGCTTCCAGCAGGTGTAGATTTGCGTCATGATTTGCACCTGCGAGCAGTAAATCATGAGGAATGAGAAACGGGAGGAGACCGATCGGCGAGTGGGACGTATGGGAGGCGTACGCAAGGGAGAAGGGGCTAATCTGCACCTTCTCCCTGTCGTACGCTTATGGCGTACCCTTCGTAAATCCCTCCCTATATGTTCATGCTTTTTTGTGCAATCACAAGTACGTTGAGCACGAAGGTAAAGCCCCTGGATTTCGGGGTATTCATAGATAGACTCATTTCTTTTTGTACCATAGAGTCATACTGTTTTTTAATTTTGGACAATTTAGTAATATCAGGGTTTGTTTTTTGTGGGACAATTTAGATTTTTTTTTTAATTGGCACCAATTTCATGTAACTTTTGATTAACCTTTGTTACCCCTTTTTTTGGGAGGATAATTGAAAAAATGTCATTTATTATTTTTTTTAATATTAAACTTACACTATTCAGCGTCCAATAAAAACAACATAAATGAATTATCTATTTAACTATCACCACTTTGGCACAATAGGTACAAACTATATTTTATGGAAGGGAAAAAAAAAACTATAAAAACCGTTACCACATCCCAGGATCCATAGCAGTCTTCCTTATCTTGTGACAGAGCTTGTTGCTGGAAGATGTATAGTTTTTATTGATTAAGTTTTATATTTATATATGACTTTTTGAGCTTTTATGTTGTTTCTTCTGAGGCAGACTAACAAAATACAGCAATTCTGGCACTTTCTGTCCGGAGGGATGGACGGGTGCGGGGGGGGGGGGGGGGGGGGGGGCTAGGGGAGGGCAGCTGGAGGGATGGACGGGTGGGGGGGCTAGGGGAGGGTGGCCGGCAGGATGGACAGGTGCAGGGGGGCCAGGGGAGGGTGGCCAGCAGGATGGACAGGTGTGGGGGTCCTTGAGGTGCTAGGGGAGTCGGTGCCACCCCGCCACCCCGTGAGTGCACAAGCTGCTATGGATGACTGCAACCGGTGCCAAAATTACAATGTAATTTCTCCATATACTGCGCCCCCTGCTGGACGCTTCATAGGAATTACACCCAGTCCTGCTCTGATTCGTGATGTCACGGTTTTTAGAGAAGTCTTCCTGACTTTGTCAGGGTTCTTTATACAGAGTGACACTGCCATCCCTTTTGTGAAAGTATACAATACACTCTGACCAAGTTCAGGAGCTGGCATCCATTGGTCAAGCAGAATGCGTTAACGCATGCATGACAGAAAAAAACTATAGTGGAGGTGTATTGATCGTGTCAGGTTCTGATGGAACGCGTGGGGTATTCTGGTCTGACCGTATTCGGGGTGGCAGCAATCACTTTGTACTTTGCATGATGATTCTGTATTATTTGGTCATTTGTATTTAACACCTTATATTTCTTTTGGATATTGGGGTATTAGTACTTATGGTTTGAGTTTCATCACATTTGGGTTATTTCTTTTTTCATTTATGCTGTTGCTCTTTGCATTTGTCTATGCCAGGTCAGTTTTTGCCATGTTGGATTGGAACCGGTGAATAGTAACTTGTATGTTTCTAAATGGTTTTAAATGTTTGTCCCTTGCATATATGTGAATAAATGATAAAAATTGTATATAATTTTTCTACTATCAGGAAGTGCAGTTCACTTTTTCCAGACACTTTTGTTGGTAATTTTGCATGCTGTTTAGGTTGTGAAAACCAGCACTCCTTTTACTATTGTGTGTGGTGCCAGCCTAGTTTGTGCATATTAGGTTCTGTGAATTATGACTTAAAGCGAATGTACCATGAACCACTAATCAGACCGTAGTGCTGAACCTGATCAGCTTCTGTAGCTCAGGGAGGCCTCCAGTGAAGGGGTTTTAATGTGTGCATGGCCGTTTCAATGCGATTGGCCTTGCACACATTACTGTTCCCAGACCCGGACATAATGACAAGCAGCCGCAGTCCCGCAGTTGCCTGTCATTAACCCCTTAAACGACGTGATGCACAGTGTTCGTGCCATTTAAGGTAGTCAGTGACAGGACAAGGACCTGTCACTGACTGATCGTGATCCTTGCAGATCAAAGCATTGCATATATAAGTCCCAAAAAGGACTTATATATGCATTACAAAATGTGTAAAAAGAAATAAATAAATAAAAGTTTTAAAACATACAGTATAAAAAGATTTATCTTACCCCCTTTTCCATTATACAAATAAGAATATATAAAAAAAAAAAATAAATAAACATATTACATATCGTAACAAGCGGAATTATCCAATCTATTAAAATATAACAATACTGTTCCCGCACGGTGAACAGCATAAATGAAAAGTGGAAAAAAAAACACCAGAATTGCTGACTTTTTTAAATTATATATTAGAAAAAAAAAAAAAACATCAATAATCAAAATTTATTTCCTACACCAGTATGATACCAATAAAAAATGTCACTCCAACCAGCCCTGTAGGTAAAAAAAACAAGCGCTATGGCTCTTGAAAGGTGAGGAGGAATATTGCTTCAATTTGACCCAGACATCCGTGCATCAATAACCATGTGTGAACATAGTCTAAGAATATGGCCAAAATTTACAACAAACCTAAAAAAAATCTACCTAAAGTACAATATAAAAAAATTGGCCAAAATCAGCCCAGTCTTAAAGGAGAAGTCCGGCGAAAATTTTTATTAAAGTATTGTATTGCCCCTCACAATTTATACAAATCCCCAATATACACATAAGGGAAATGAAAATCCCCAATATACACATAAGGGAAATGCTTATAAAGTGCTTTTTTCCCTGTACTTACTACTGCATCAAAGCTTCACTTTCTGGATAACATGGTGATGTCACTTCCTGGATAACATGGTGATGTCACTTCCTGGATAACATGGTGATGTCACGACCCGACTCCCAGAGCTGTGCGGGCTGTGGCTGCTGGAGAGGATGATGGCAGGGGGACACTGAGGGACACAGGGCACTGGAGGGACACTGAGCATCCCCTACCATCATCCTCTCTAAATTGATCCATAACGATTAGAAGAGAATAAGATCTTTTCAGGAATCTTGACATAGAAACATTCTGTAAGTGCGTACTTAAAAAACGATTAGTGTCGCGGGCTAGTGTTAAAAATCTGAACAAAGCAAAACTAAAATGATCATTTCCTATACAGCTTATGGCTAGGTTCACACTATGTAACTGTGCGGCTGTATTTTTTATGCGGCTGTAAATGTGCGGATGAAACTACGGCCGTGGGAAAAAATAGACATGCGGCTCAAAACATACGGTCATTTACTTGGAAATCTGGTTCAACTAAAAATAACAAATAAAATCTTAAGAAAGTGATGCAAACACCTCTGGATGCATCTGGGAAAGCAGGGAAACAGTTTACATGAATTGCTATTACCGGGGTTTGCGATCCTCTGCAGTATGCAGATGTCTCTCATGGTTAATCTATTAAAATAATACAACACATTTTCGTTGTAATAAAGTCCCTTTCGTTGTTCAATAATTAAATTTAAACTAATCCATCATTTTGCAATTAAATATACTGTTAAAATAAATATATATATAAATAAATGTATATTTATATATATATTTATTTTTTGACAGTATATTTAATTGCACAATGATGGATTCTTTGGAATTAAATTATTGAACAACGAAACTGATTTTATTTTAACGAAAATGTGTTTTATTCATTAAATATTAATTAGTACAGGAAGCTCCATAAGCCGTTAATTCATATGCCGGCAATAGAGCATTCTGTACTAATCATCACTTTACTGTAATGAAAACATCAAATGTTTCTTCTAATTATGTTATGACAATAACATTATTAGAAGAAACATTTAGAATTATATGTGCGCTCAGCTGATTGGCTGATCGGCTGAGCGCACATATAATTAGCGGGTCCGCAGCACAGTGACTTCATTGTGCTGCAGACCAGCGAAGAGGACACATCGGGGTGAGTATAGAGCTCTCCCCACCCCCTCCCCAGCACTGCACCCCTCCCAGCAAGGAAGGGGGGTCACTTAACCCCTTCCTTGCTGGGATGGGTGCAGTCTGACATCAGTCTGGCCCCCAAGGGGTTAAGGGGGATGCAATACATCCTCCCTTAACCCCTTGGGGGCCAGACTGTAAGCAGCGATCTGTAAAGATGCTGCATACTGTAAGGAGCACAACACCGCTCACAATGATGGGTGTTGTGCTCCTGTTTGTGTGTTTTTTGTGTGTTTCTCCCTTTTTGTTTTTCAGATATCGGTATCCTGGGGATTACGTCGGATTTCGTGGACTACGTCGATGACCAGCGTTTTGTTTTGTTTTTTAATAAATTGGTCAATGAGGGGTGTGGGGGTGTTTTTATTTGAATAAAATTTTTTTTTAACTTGTGTCTTGTCTTTATTTCTTTACTTTATAGACTTAGTAGTGGAAGCCGTCTAATAGACGGAATCATTTACTAAGTTGGGGCCTAGTGTTAGCCGGTATAAAATGGCTAACACTAACCCCCTGTTATTACCCCAGTACCCAATGCCACCAGGGGTACTGGGAAGAGCCGGGTGCCAGTGGTCCCGGAGCGTCAAAATTGGCGCTCCTGGACCGGGCGGCAGCAGGCTGGTAAGATTTAGGCTGGGGAGGGCCTAAACCAATGGCTCTTCCCACCCTGGTGTTACCAGGCTGCTGTCGTTTGGTTTTTAACCCGGCTGGTTATAAAAATAGGGGGGACCCTATGCGGTTTTTTTTTAAATAAATAATTTAAAAAAAAACCGCATAGGGTCCCCCCTATTTTTATAACCAGCCGGGTTAAAAACCAAACGACAGCAGCCTGGTAACACCAGGGTGGGAAGAGCCATTGGTTTAGGCCCTCCCCAGCCTAAATCTTACCAGCCTGCTGCCGCCCGGTCCAGGAGCGCCAATTTTGACGCTCCGGGACCACTGGCACCCGGCTCTTCCCAGTACCCCTGGTGGCATTGGGTACTGGGGTAATAATAGGGGGTTAGTGTTAGCCATTTTATACCGGCTAACACTAGGCCCCAACTTAGTAATGGATTCCGTCTATTAGACGGCTTCCACTACTAAGTCTATAAAGTAAAGAAATAAAGACAAGACACAAGTTAAAAAAAAAAAAATTTCAAATAAAAACACCCCCACACCCCTCATTGACCATTTTATTAAAAAAACAAACAAAAAAAAACGCTGGTCATCGACGTAGTCCACGGAATCCGACGTAATCCACAGGATACCGATATCTGAAAAACAAAAAGGGAGAAACACACAAAAAACACACAAACAGGAGCACAACACCCATCATTGTGAGCGGTGTTGTGCTCCTTACAATATGCAGCATCTTTACAGATCGTTGCTTACAGTCTGGCCCCCAAGGGGTTAAGGGAGGATGTATTGCATCCCACTTAACCCCTTGGGGGCCAGACTGATGTCAGACTGCACCCATCCCAGCAAGGAAGGGGGTAAGTGACCCCCCTTCCTTGCTGGGAGGGGTGCAGTGCTGGGGAGGGGATGGGGAGAGCTCTATACTCACCCCGATGTTGCCTCTTCGCTGGTCCGCAGCACAATGAAGTCACTGTACTGCGGACCGGTTCATTATATGTGCGCTGAGCCGATCAGCCAATCAGCTGAGCGCACATATAATTCTAAATGTTTCTTCTAATAATGCTATTGTGATAACATAATTAGAAGAAACATTTGATGTTTTCATTAAAGTAAAGTGATGATTAGTACAGAAAGCTCTATTGCCGGCAATATGAATTAACGGCTTATGGAGCTTCCTGTACTAATTAATATTTAATTAAGAAAACACATTTTCGATGAAATAAATTCAGTTTCGTTGTTCAATAATTTAATTCTAACGAATCCATCATTGTGCAATTAAATATACTGTCAAAAAATAAATATATATACATAAATATACATTTATTTATATATATATTTATTTTAACAGTATATTTAATTGCAAAATGATGGATTCGTTAGAATTAAATTATTGAACATCGAAAGGGACTTTATTACAAAGAAAATGTGTTTTATTAATTTAATATATTAACTATTAGAGGCATCGGCATTCGGCATAATTGCCGGCTATTTTTGAAGTACTCCGTACGGACCGCCTGTCAATCCTCGGCCGCATGTCCAGCCGCAAACAATGGTCTTGCTCATTTTTTACGGGTCCGTTTACGATCGGGCCGTAGATTCATACATAGTGTGCACTGTGCAGCCATATATCCTATACTTTCCAGCGTACGCATGAACCACCAAAAGTACCGCCGCACAATTACAGCCGCAAATACAGCCACACACTTACATAGTCTGAACCTGGCCTAAATGTAAAAATACCTGTTAGACAATGGATGATGAGTGTAGCACACAGCGATAAGGCTGAGAATCAGCAGAGCTCTCATTTTCCAACCTTCTGATGGATTTTAAGCTCAATAAATGTGATTCCTATATTTATACTCAATGTGCGACATTATAGCCAAATAGCTGTTCAAATATTCAGCTCCTTCCAATATAAGAAATGATTAATGACACATATACCCTTGAGTCCTTTCAGAATTGATAGTTTTAGCAATGACCAGGCCAATCATAAGGGTTCAAATATTAAAGCCTTTTGGCAACAGACCCTTAGCACGTGTAGCATGAAAATGTAAGTCCCTGGTTGTGGACATGATCCTATGTTATTTCCACCTCCATAGTTGGTGACGTTTTTTGTATAATACCCACTAAGCATTATAAATTTAATTTATGATGTTACTAAACACTAATATGTGTTAAAGGGGTACTCCGGCGATAATCTTTTTCTTTCAAATCAACTAGTTTCAGACAGTTATATAGATTTGTAATTAGCTTCTATTTAAAAATCTCAAGTCTACTCATACTTATCAGCTGCTGTATATCATGAAGGAAGTGGTGTTTTCTTTTCAGTGCGACACAGTGCTCTCTGCTGCCTCCTCTGTCCATGTCAGGAACTGTCCAGAGTTTTCTATGGGGATTGGCTCCTGCTCTAGACAGCTCCTTACATGGACAGAGGTGGCAGCAGAGAGCACTGCATCAGGCTGAAAAGAAAACATTTCATGCAGGACATACAGCAGCTGATAAGTATTGGACAAATGCATATACCCATATACTTTCCCAAGTCCCCCCCCCTCCCTCCTCTCTATCATTCACTGCTCATTATCAGGAAATCTCGACTCTTTAACATCAGTCGAGGCCTGTGTAACATATGGAGAGGGGAAGGGTTTACATAGGCTTCATTCTATGGTTTGCCAGATTCTGTCATTCGCTCGAAGAATGAACCTGCTCATTCTTCGGGCGGATGGCGGAATCTGGCAAACCATAGAATGAAGCCTATGGGACCAGGGGGGATGCATGAGTCCGCCAGCATCCACAAGTGGGGGCGAGCTGCGGAACCTGCGGCGACTGATCCGCTGGAATTCCGTAGTGTGGACATACCCTAACTTACATCATTTTGTTCAGCCGTTCTCCTAATATGCAGGAGAATAGGATTGTTGCCACACCCCTCCCTCCGCCCTCCAGCTGCTGATTGACAGTTAACTGCCTATACACAGCATGGATAGATAACTGCCAATCAGCAGCTGGTGGGTGGAGTTTTCTGCTTCTCATGAATATCCAGGACTATTTGGCTCATGCACATAATGGAGAGGACTACTTATTGTCCATGTTATTCAGGAGGAGATCTCTGGATCAGCTGCACAGAGCAATGTAAGTGATACATCATTCTGTTCAGCTTCTCTTTCACTAGTTTATGTTTCCCTTAGGGTATGTTTACACTGAGGAATATGCAAGATTAGTCGCCAGCAGAGAGCAGAGAACAGTGGGACCTGTGTGGAAGTCGGTATTTAGAGGTCAGTGCTGACTGTCAAAAGAGATAGCTCAGTGATGTAGCTGTAAATTAACTCTTTGTTGTCCTGTTTTGGTGCCTCATCTCCCTCCACCCCTCCCCTCTCCATAGAGAACAATAAAGACAGGGGGGAGAGCTTCAAACTGCTTTTTCGTGATAAAAATGCATTTTCCGGCTAATAAACCCAATTAGAAAGTTTCTTAAAATCGCCTGTACTATTGATTTCTGCAATAAATAAATAAATAAATAAATAAACAACAGTGACAATTTAAATTTCATAGACTGATGATTTTGCGAATTTTCCCACTTACAAAGAATGGAGAGGTGTGTCATTTTCAAAGCAAGTACACTTCTCATGTGAGGGACAGAATCTATAATAAAGTTCCAGAAAATCACATAGTTTGATTCTTAAGGGTGCGTTCCCACCTACAGGATCCGCAGCTGATTTTATTTAAATAACTGAACACAGCATCAAATCTGCTGCGGATAATTATTTTGCCATTCTTTTCCATGACATAAGTATTTGATACAATAGAAAAATTGAAATAGAAACCTTTGTTGGCTATTACAGAGGTCAGACGTTTCCTGTAGTTTTTTACCACATTTTCACACACTGTAGCAGGAAACTTGGGGTCTGGACATGAGCCGGCATGAGCAGGGGGCCTGTGCGTGCCCTGCAGGATATTAATCCATGTTGGTGTACTGTGTTACTAATGTAATCTATGAGACTGTGGTCCAAGCTCTTGTTAGGTCATTAATAGAGATGAGCGGAACTTTCTGAATTTAGGTCCGAAAGCCGCTCACTCCAGTGCGATGCCTGTGATCCCGGGTGCATAGTTGCACTCCCAGGAATCTGCGGCCAGGATCTTCCAGGGAATTCAAGATACATTCCCTAGAAATCCAGGGAATGTATCCTGAATTCCCTGGAAGATCCTGCCCGCAGATTCCCGGGAGCGCAACTATGCACCCGGGATCGCAGGCATCGCAGGCATACTGAGCGAAGATACCGTCGGACCAAAACTCCGACGGTTCGCTCATCCCTAGTCATTAACCAAGTCCTCCCATATAGTTCTGGGCTGATTCCTAACCTTTTTCAGAATCATACTTACCCCACAATGGAGCCACAGGTCGAAAAACATTGACAGTCATCTTGTGTGTGTGTTTCATTTCCTAATAATTGTGTCAACAGTTGTTGCCTTCTCACTAAGCTGCTTGCCTATTGTCCTGTAGCTCATCCCAGCCTTGTGCAGGTGTACAATTTGGTCGTTGCCCTTCTTAGACAGCTCTTTGGTCTTAGAAATGGTGGATAGGTTGTAGTGTGATTGAGTGTGTGGACAGGTGTTTTTTTTATACAGCTCAAACAGGTGCAATTTATCCAGGTAATAAGGACAGAATAGAAGGAGCTTCTTAAAAAAAACTAACAGTTTAGTTCTCTTTCCTGCCGTGGACAGCGAGGACATCCCTCCCTCCCCCCGCATGTTGTTTTATGGTTCTAACACTCATTTCTATTAATAGATTTGCATGATAAATCACAGCTGTTGGTGGTTATGAGAAGTTAAAGGGGTACTCCAGCGAACAGCTTTTCCCAGTATTTGAAACACATTACAAAGTTATATAACTGTAATATGCTTCAATCACCTATCTCCCCCTCTTCCCTATCTTTTCCCCCTCAATCCCCCAGCAGGAAGTGAAGTAAACTCATTCTTACCTAATGACTGTTGACCCCAGGCTGCTCTGTGGCAGCCATTTTGTGACAATGACATCATCTGCATAAGCACAGCTTCCTGGTTTGGGCTTTCCCATGATGCAATTTGTCTCCTGTGATGTGTAACTGACTCTGTAGAACTGTTAGATGGCTTACAGCTTGCTCAGCCAATCAGAGCTGAGCAACCTGAGTTATCTGACAAAGGGAGGCTGCCCTAACAGGGCTTAGACCCGCCTTACTCTTGATGATGTCATTGTCACAAAATGGCTGCCACAAAGCAGCCTGGGGTCAACAGTCATTAGGTAAGAATGAGTTTACTTCACTTCCTGGTGGGGGGTTGTGGGGGTAAAAGATAGGAAAGGGGGGCAAATGGGTGATTGAAGCATATTACAGAGTTATATAACTTTGTAAAGTGTTTCAATTACTGGGAAAAAGCTTTTTGCTGGAGTACCCCTTTAAGTCCACGAGGTGTGAATGGCAGAAGTGCATCAGCGCCAGGCACGCCCTACATGGATAGCCTCATTCTTGCAGTTTGAACGGCCGAAAACGCCCATCAAAGTAGTCATGCCTAATGTCGTTATTATATGTTTGGGGGGTATAGTTACAGGACAATATGGTCGGTGGGTGGTTGAGTTTATACTGGCAGTCATGTAAGGGTGCATTCACATTGTGTTACAGGGAAGCTCTTGGCATATTTGTCAGATATATCAAATGAAGATTTTAAAAAATTGTCCTTTTGGCCTCTGGTATACCGTCCAGAATCTATGGTGCTACTTGATAAAGAGGGATTCCATATTAAAACAAAGAAATATTACACTTTTTTTTTAAACATAGAAGTTTATGGGCATGATACAGTATACAGCTGATTGTTTATACGATGACATATGTCAGAGGCATCTATAGAAGCTAAACATTGAGAAATGCTCCCTACATAAACCTCTCATGTACAGTACAAGCACAGTGAGAATACACAATCCATCTTAAGAATTAAGTTGTTCCAGTGATCAGCTGATTTGTTGGCAGATGCTATTATATAAGCTGCTGGTGTAAAGGAGCATATAGACTGCAAAGTCGTCCTATCTGTTCTCATCCCCTCCTGCCTATAGAATTTCTCACAGCTGACATTGCACATCAGAGCAAAAAACAACTACCTGTAGAGCTCGGAGACAGAATGGTTTGGAGGCACAGATCTGAGGAATAGTACAATAAAGATTGTGCTGCACGGAAAGTTCCCAAGAACACTGTGGTCTCCATAATCCTTAGGCAATGTTCACACTATGTATGAACATCGGCCGTTGTTTAACATAAATGCTGAAAAGTCTTAAAGTATTACGGTCATTTAAAATATTTTTGCAGAAATCAATGGTACAAATGATTTCAAGAAACTCTGTAATAGGTTTTATTAAGCAGAAGAGTATTGTTCTGTACTCAAAAAGCTGTTTTCCTACCTGCCCCCCCCTCCCCCTTTTCTGTGTCCATTATGCTCTATGGAAGGGGGAGGGGCTAAGTGGGATGAGAGAGCACAGAGAGGAGAAAAAGGAGCACTGTGCAACACATCATCCTGCAATCGTCTCTCATTAAGTTCTCAGACCTTCACTGACCTGTGAATCCAGCATTTTATATGCTCAGTCTCTAAACTGTACAGATGCCTCTCTTCTCTTCCCTCTCACGCACCCCCCTCGGCCCCTCCCCCCACCATAGGTTAGAATAAACTCAGCTCATCGTTTTGAGTATAGAAAGAAGCTTTTTTGCCTAATAAAACTTATTACTGAGTTTCTTGAAATTGCTTGTCCAAACAAGAGTAGCTACATTAGACATGAAAGCAGTCTACTCAGGGTAACTCTACCACATAATTAAATGCAAAATTAGGAATTTAAATCTTATAATAATTTGGGATATACAGTTACAGTATACTTTTTTCTGTCTGCTCTTAAAGGGGTATTTCAAGAAAAATAAACTTGTCCCCTTTGCACAGGATAGGGGACAAGTAAGAGAACACAGAGGGTCCAACCTCCAACCCCCCAGGTGATCTCCGTTTTGACCCCCGGCTTCTGTGTTATTAATACAGCCGTGGGTATGGCATAAGACCCGTGGTTCTATTCATGCCTATGGAGGTGCCAGAGAGAGTCGAGCAAGCACTCTTCCGGCAGCTCTATTGATTTCTAAAAGGTTGCCGGAGAGAGCAGAGTACATTGCTTTTTCCGGCACCTCAATTGAAAGGAATAGAACTGCGGGTCATGTGCCTGAGGCTCTATTTGTAATACAGAAGCCGGGGGTCCATACGGAGATCGCCAGGGGGTTCGGAAGTTGGACTCCCTGTGATCTCTTTCCCCTATCCAGTAAACAAGTTGATTTTTCTTGGAATACCCCCTTAGGCCAGATTCACACGTACCGAATCCGCAGCGGATTTTACGCTGCAAATTCACAGCGAAATCCTCTGCAGATCCCTTGCCTGTCAGTTTCTATGAGAAAACATACTCGCAGCGGGATTGTCATCCTGCTGCGAGTAGGTAAGTGACAGCCCTGTTAATCTCCCGCCGGCCGGAGTATACATTACCTGCTCCACAATCTGGCTTGCTTCAGGGCGCTCCCTGCGTCTGGACGACCCGCTCAGCCAATCTGTGTACTGCAGCGGGGCAGCACACTCATTGGTTGAGCGGGAAATCGAGCCGGGATTCCCTGTAGCAAGTAAAATCGTGGAGCAGGTAATGTATACTCCGGCCGGCGGGAGATTAACAGGGCTGTCACTTACATACAATCCTGCTGCGAGTCCTCTCATTGAAAATTACAGGCATGGGATCCTCAGCGGATTTCACTGCAAATTCGCAGCGAGAAATCTGCTACTGATGCGATACGTGTGTTTGTACCTTCAAAGGATTATTCCAATCTTATCTCCAGGATTTGCTCTGGAACCTCACACTGAATGTCAGAATGAAGGGGGCTGCAGTGTAGGTGCTGCATCCCAGTCTAGCCTTGCCCTCCACAGCAGATGTCCCGGTCACTTTTTATTAAAGTATTATATTGCCCCCCAAAAATTATACAAATCACCAATATACATTTACGGGAAATGCACACAAAATGTTTTTTTCCCTACTCTTACTACTGCATCAAGGCTTCACTTCCTGGATAACATGGTGATGTCACTTCCTGGATAACATGGTGATGTCACTTCTTGGATAATATGGTAGTGTCACTTCCTGGATAATATGGTGATGTCACTTCCTGGATAACATGGTGATGTCACTTCCTGGATAACATGGTGATGTCACTTCTTGGATAATATGGTGGTGTCACTTCCTGGATAATATGGTGATGTCACTTCCTGGATAACATGGTGATGTTACTTTCCGGATAACATGGTGATGTCACTTTCTGGATAACATGGTGATGTCACGACCCGACTCCCAGAGCTGTGTGAGCTGTGGCTGCTGGAGAGGATGATGGCAGGAGGACACTGAGGGACACAGGGCACTGGAGGGACACTGAGCATCCCCCTGCCATCATCCTCTCCAGCAGCCACAGCCCGCACAGCTCTGGGAGTCGGGTCGTGACATCACCATGTTATCCAGGAAGTGACATCACCATTTTATTCCGGAAGTGACATCACCATGTTATCCAGGAAGTGACATCACCATGTTATCCAGGAAGTGACATCACTGTGTTATCCAGGAAGTGAAGCCTTGATGTAGCAGTAAGTGCAGGGAAAAAAGCACTTTATAAGCATTTCCCATAATAAGTGTATATTGGGGATTTGTATAACTTTTGGGGGGCAAAACAATACTTTAATAAAAATTTCTCCTTTAAATGAGGCCAATCTGCGACCAAATGTTCTTTTTCATATCTTGCACACTTGCCTTACAGAAGAGGTATATCACAGGATATCTTTGAATGCTTTTGCTTTCTGCTAGCTAGATCTTTTACATAACCAATAAGCATGGTATGAATACAATCAGTTGATGGATATGCACTGCGGAATCTGTTGGGTCTATACAAATAAATATTATTATTATGTATTTGATATTCTCCCTATACTTTTGTACTATATCTCTCTATTCGCTATTTATTAAAGTTAATAAAACCTTCTATAATTCTTTTATGCAGTGAACGCTTGTGTTTGCGGGCCATAGTGGTGTGAAGTTCAGTGGTACACCTGATCTGAATCCTAACGCCAGTGACCATGGGAACAAATCAATTTAACTCCTTGCACCTCAGGCAATGACATTTTATTGTGAAAGATTGTGACAGCAAAATGTATATCATAGAGCGCACTTTCAATGTCACACAAGGACAAAAATATATAATAATGTGAACTGGATATCCCATTCCAGCCTGAAATGAACAATAAAAAGTCAGTACACAACAAGCTGGCATTTATAGCGCCTTTTACAGTCCATTTGTCGAACTCCAATCTGTAAAGCTCATAAACCTATATAGTATTTGGAGCTGTTGCTGTGTCTCTCTTCTAGTTTACTTGAATGCATCTTGGCAAGGCAGTAGATAATGGTAATAGAGTGTGTGTATTATTTTACAATGTATCTGGTTAAAAGGGAAATACAATTTTATATATATATATATATATATATATATATATATATATATATATATATACTGTTCATATGCACTGTGCAAGGCATGTACTGTACAACACTAACACACTAACAATACATACAAACAAGTTTAATCTGCTGTGGATTTAATGGTGCTGACTTCTGCTATTTATTAACCCCTTCAGGTCAGCAATACGCTTATATACCTTCCTGTTGCCGATGCTTTGTGCACCAGGAACATGTATAAACGTTCCTGACTTCAGGGGATTTAGATGTGTGTGGGACCGCTGCAGTGTGAGCAGTCCCACACATCAGTGTGGCTGGGGCCAGAGACAATGACAGGCAGCTGCGATCCCACATTAACCCCTAAAACGACATGATTGCTATAGGTTTGAAGAAGTCAGTGAAAGGTTAAGCACATGTCACTGACTGATCGGAGCCCCAAAAGTAATGCGGGCGGGGGTTAGCCACTTATCCTGTCGGATTGGCGTTCTGTAGATAGAGTCTGCTCTCAGGCAGGCTCTATGCACAGATCGTCAATAACACTATGGCATAGCATAGAACAGTATATGCAATTTAATGATTGCATGTTTTACAGTGAAATAAAAGTGTAAAAAAAAAAGGGTAATTAAAAAAAGTTTTTAAAAGCATTTTTTCTTTTAAAACCCTTATAACCCCCCCCCCCCCCAATAAAAGATTAAAATACCTCCTTGCCCATTATAAAGATAAAAACATGTAAAAATAAATAAACATATGACATATCTTAGCGTGCAGAATTGTCTAATCTATAACAATATTGTTCCCGCATGGTGAACAGCATAAACAGGAAAAAAAAAAAAAACAGGATTGCTGATTTTTTAAAAATTATATATAAAAAAAATAATAAAAAGAGATTAAAATTTTTCTTTTATACCAATATGATATTAGTAAAAACTAGAGATCATGGCGCAAAAAATTACACCCCAACCAGCCCTGTAGGTGGAAAAATAAAAGCACTATGGCTCTTAGAATGCGGGGAGAAACATTGCATTAAAGGGGTAGTGCGGTGCTACACATTTATTCACTAAATAACACACATTACAAAGTTATACAACTTTGTAATGTGTGTTATTTAAGTAAGTGCCCCCCTTCCCCGTGTTCACCCCAACCCGGAAGTGTGGTGTATTATACTCACATAATTAATGTCGACCCTGGCTGCCATCTTGGGACAATGACGTCATCTTCAGGAGGCCGGCCGGACCGCTCCATCCGTCCCTCATGCCGGCCCCCCTCTGCCGCGTCATCAGCTGCTCAGCCGTGATTGGCTGAGCACAACTATAACTATGCTCAGCAATTATGTGAGTATAATGCACCACATGTCTGGGGGTGGGGTGAACACGGGGAAGGGGGCCATTCATTTAAATAACACACATTACAAAGTTGCATAACTTTGTAATGTGTGTTATTTAGTGAATAAATGTCCAGCACCGCACTACCCCTTTATTTGATCCGGACATCCGGGCATAAATGACCTCAATCATCTGCACCATAAAATCCACAGCAGATTAGGTATGTGTAAGAATTCCCATAGTCCAACAGCCATAGAGAGTAAGTTGAACCCGCTTATTCTTCGGGTGGACGGTGGAATCTGGCAAACCATAGAATGAAGCCTATGGGAGCAGCGATGATACGCACGTCCGCCAGAGAAGGCGAGCAGGGGTGAGCTGCGGAATCTACAGCGGGTGTTCCATCAGGATTCCGTAGTGTGCACATACCCTTAGGCTGCATTTACGGATGTGGAATGCCTGTAACGGACTTCTCCCCTCGCCCGAGCAGCATCTGTGATAAGCCCCCCCCTTAAAAGCAAATATAAAAGGTTTATATGATAGCTCCATTATACTGTGCACTCGTTTATAAGTCAGGTAAACGTCGTGTAGAACAAATGTGCACATAATAGGACGACCAAATTATTTTACCATGAGGGAAGTGCACTACCTGAACAAACCTGATCAACTGTTAGCACGCATTATGTAAGCGTTCAAGGTAAAAAGTAAAAAAAATGTTTATGTGGATTGGTAGTAAAATCTAAAAAAAAAAAAAAATCACTGAATGGTATAAATTTCAAAAGTGATACTAGTAAGTATGTTTATAGGCTGCTGCAGATTTACTGCAGGTGCAGGAAAATGTGCAGTATTTCTGCACTAAAAAAAAAATCAATGTAATAGAATCAGTTGCAGAACTGCTGCAGAAAATTTACAGCAGATCCGCAATGTGTGAACAGACCTTTACAGCAGGGATGGAGAACCTTATGCCCTTCCATCATGTCTGGACAACCAACACTTTGGCTCTGACTGTTAATGTATTATGGTAACTGCAATTTTGCAACAGCTGGAGGGCTTCTGATTCTCCCATCTCTTCCCTAGAGTAATTAATCTGTATATAAGTATATCTGTCCATCACCAAACACTAGGCAAATTGCCATTAAAGGGGTATTCCACTCAAACATAACCTTTCATATGTTGCTGACCATGGTGAGACTAGCAATTCCTTCCATACTTGTTATTATCTATTCTGTCTCCTTCCTCCAGTTCTGATCTCCTGCTTTGTGCTAAAGACACAAAAATCTGTATGTGAGCTTTTCTCTCTGTCTCCCCCTCCTCCCCCTCCCTTCTGAGACAGCTGATGTAAACAATTTCCCAACTGGCTTTATCTCTAACATTGTAGCTTTTTGGAATGCTGGGAGGGTTAATCTAAGGTCAGGTTGCTGAGGAACTCACTGTGATTAACCCTCCCATCATTACAAAGAAACTACAATGTTGCAGATAATGCCTGCCAGGGACCTGTTTACATCAAGTGTCGAAGAAGGGAGGGGGAGGAGGGGGAGACAGAGAGAAAGGCTCACACACAGATTTTTGTGTCTTTAGTAGAAAGCAGCAGCTGAGACCTGGGGGGAGGAGACAGAATAGATAATAATAAATATGGAAGGAATTGATAGTCGCACCATGGGCAACAACATTTCAAAAGTTATGTTTGAGAGGAATACACCTTTAATGCTAGGAAAGTGTGGTTCTACTTCCTCTGTTGGTTTCCATGCAGCCCCCCCCCCCCCCCCCAAAAAAAAAAAACCTATGCCTTGTGCCAGACGTTATGTTAGATATATATGCCATCAATATCTGTTGAGATAACCCTAATAATAAAGACAATACTCACTACTAAACTTAGCATGGGTAAAACTCAATTAGTTGCTAAGTGAATGATAAGTCAACTTGTACTATTAAAAAAACTATATTAGACGAGAAGAGTAAGCGATTCTGACAACTAGTCATAAAAGTGCTGAAGTGATTGCTAGGCAGGGAAGACTGAGAGGCCTGTTAAAAACACATTAAGCCAAAAAGACATTCTTATTCATTGATTTTGACCAGTCATCAACTAAATTTGCTCATACGTGTAATTACAATTTTAAACAGATTTCATTTTCTTTCTGATCATTCAAAAAACTGGGTAGCCCCAATGAACTCCATTTATAAAGTACTTTCTCTGCCTATAGTTCTTTGATCTTTAAAGTGTCACTGTCGTATTTCTTTTTTTTTTTCTTTTCTTTTTTTTTTTTTTGCAGAAATCAATAGTACAGGCAATTTTAAGAAACGTTGTAATTGGGTTTATTAGGCAAATATTTCATTATCTGCATTTAAAAAGGCTTTTTCAAAGGTCCCCCCTCCCCCCCTCTCTCATTCACTGCTCATTATCAGGAAATCTCGACTCTTTTACATCAGTCGGGCCCTGTCTGTTCTATGGAGAGGGGAGGAGGGAGGAGGGAAGAGGGAGATTAGTCAGCAGCAGAGAGCAGAGAACAAAGGATTACACAGTGGGAGCTGTGTGAAAGCTGTATTCAGAGGTCAGTGCTGACTTCAGAAGAGATAGCCCAATGATGTAGCTGTAAAATAACACTTTGTTGTCCTGTTTTGGTGCCTCATCTCATTACAAAGTTTCTTAAAATTGCCTGTACTATTGATTTCTGCAAAAAAAAAATTAAACGATAGGTACACTTTAAAGGGGTAGTCAGTCTTCTACAGTATTTATAAAAAGGAAAAAAGCTATTTGTGGTATTTGTGGGTATTCTGTCTCTATGTGATGCCAAATGTTAAAGGGAGTCTGTCAGCTCCCGGGTCCTACCTGAGGTCCTGACAGTGAGCTGTAGCTGGCAGTCCCCTAGTGAGTATGTTACCTTTTGGTAATTTGCCAGTGGAGAGGTTTATGTGCAATCTCAGGTCTCCTACTGTCATAAAGAGTCAAAGAGGAGTTGTGGCTCGGCGTTTGTGCCTCACTCTGGCACACCTCATCACCCCTTCCTCCTCCCTCTTCTTCATGATTAATCAATGCTGCTTGGCCTCCCGCTTCAGATATACTGTGAACGCAAAAGTGTAGGAGCTGTGGTCTAGGGGTAAATCCTCTGCCTAGAGACCACCAGCTGTTCTTTCTTTGGTTCGAATCCCTTGATAGAAATGAAATATAGGTCTTTATTTTTCCTTTTTTTTTTCGCCTCATTATTGTATCTTTTTAAAAGGGCAAAGAATTCCCAATCAGGTTCAGGTAGGAAAGAGTGGTGAGGCACAAAGACTGAGCCACAACTCCTCTTTGGCTCTTCATCACAGTAGGAGTCCAGAGATTGCACAAAATCCATTCCATGGACAAATTTCCAAAGGCATTATGCTCAAGGGGACTGCCAACTACAGCACACTGTCAGCACCTTAGGTAGTGCCCGGGCCTTCCCAGGTAATACATGGGAGTAATGAATATTGGTGGACATGCAAGAGCCAATTTAAGCATGTTTTGTTTTCAGTATTTTTTTTTTATATAGGAAAAGGCCACATTACTGTGACCAGGACACATGGCTGGTTCAGACGGTCATGCTGAGGGACTCTAGCAATCTCAAATCCATTCACAGTAAACAGAACACACAACCCTCCACTGAATTACATTAGATGGTCATTTGTTTTATCTGCAAGGGCATGACAAGGAAAAAAAGCATTAAGAGCGCAGCTCAGGAGCAATGATAAACTACTGAAAGTTGTCAACATCTGTGCCATTCAGGAGACTAGCAAAGTTAAATGAAATTTCCAGGCAGAGCTTTAATTGTGAGAGGCCGGCCACGAATGCATGGCTGGACAGAATTAAGAGTTTCTCTAATTCACCTCGAATTCCTCAAAACGTTTTTATTTTCATTCCGACACACTGTAACATCTTTTTCACGTTCCAAATTGTTATGTTTCTCGCCAGTTATTTCCCTGTTCGTCATTAGCTCTCGAAATGACATGCTCCATTTCTCTCCTTTCTTCCCATTTCTGTCAATGTAATGGAAAAGATGGCTTAGGGCGCTGGCCACACTTACCACATTTCCAGCTCTGTGATTAAAGTATGCTATATCTGATCATGAGAAATGCTTTCATGGGTGTACACAAGCCGGCCCATGACAGCCTTGATTATCACCCAGGAACAATGTGCCCATTTATCTGCAAGCTCCATATAAACTCTGCTAAAAAAAATCCTCGTTCACCGCGTTAAAGGGAAGGGGTCATCAGAAATGTGCTTATTGTTTAAATAACGTTTTTATGTTAATCAAATTTTTAAAAAATTTTGGTGACTTTTTTTCTAATTTTCGAATTTTTTTTATCCATATTATAAAATAATCCAGATATCTTGCAGTTTTCATTCTCACCACTTGGGCTAAAGCTAAAGCCCCTATTCTACAAAGCGACTGAGAGGAGCAAACGAGCGCTGTCAGCTCGTTCCCCGCTTGCTGCCGCCGCTATTCCCCGCGTTAGCAGCGGGCGGGTGAGTAAAGCTACGGAGGGGGCTGCCCGGGTGGTCGCTATCCCACTAGCCCATAGAGTATAGTGGCGGTCTGCTGCCACCGATCCTAATTCACGGAGGGACGGCAGCAGAATGCTGCTATCATTGTCGTTTGTATTTCAACATGTTGGAAGACAAGCGACAGCAACGATCAGCCGACATCGTTCCTGTTGGCTGATCTTTGCTATTACACAGGATGATTATGAGCCGTAACGGCCGATATCAGCCAAATACGGCCCATAATCGTTCCGTGTATAGGGCCATAGGGTAGCTTCACACATAACTGATCGGCAGCGGATTTCACCTGGCTGATGGGGACCTACGGGAGCTGGGAGCCTCATACTCAGCCGCGGCGCCGAGCAGGTTATGTATGCTCCGGGCCAGGGGCGGGGGGTTAAAGGGGCCGGCTTACATATCCACAGTGGAATGAAAATTCCACTGCAGATATGTAATCCCATAGACCTTCACACTACCAAACTCGCAGTGTGAAATCCGCTGCAGATCCGGTACGTGTGAAGCTACCCTTAAGCTGAGACTTCCTGTTGTGTCTGCGGTGATAAGAGGAGGCTGCTGTAAAGTGATCTGTAAAGCATTGCAGCAACATGTGACACCAGTAAATAGAGGAGACAATAGCAGCTCTCTTCAAAGGTCATAGAGCATGCTCAGGAGTAAGAAAGGAGGATGGTACCTGGCTGAATAATTCTATATGTGGCTCCCACAAGTCTGTAGTACAAACAAGAAAAAGTAAAGGAAAAAGGACTATTGTGGTGAGCCCAGCATATTATACAAAAAGCAACTTTATTAGATGATCATAAAGTGCAGAGTACATAGAAAGTGCAATTATTCCATAAGTGTGCAATAGAGGTGTGAATAAGTTATTAAAAAAGCTAGGGTGCTGTCGGGTAAGGTGACCCTGTTATACCCTACCTATACTAGTTGAGGGACCGCTGGGTAAGGCGTCCCTCCGCCAGACGGTTCTCTGGCCCTGCACTGATTGGTCATATAGAGGTGTGTAGGCGCACCAGGCGCCTCAGGACAGATCCTGCATGTTGAGCATCTGAGGAAGGGACACAGCATCTCTTTCCCTTGAGAATATAGCCCTGACGGCATGCCCCACATCATTGACATGCTAAGACATTTCTAAATCTGCCAAATTCATCATCCAAACAAGGGGGTATACTCCCTCCAGCCTCCCAGGTCTTAACCTTGCTGCCGTGCCTCACATCGCGGGAATGACAACGCCACATTTGTGACCTAAGGCTAATTGTTCATCAACTACATATATCACCATATGATTCTCTGCACAACCACATATATAGGAAAGAGCCTATCATTAGGAGCTATCCTGGGAGCTCTGCTAACACAGACTAAAGGCTGCACCTGATCATCAGATCATCTATACTACACTCTAATAACCTACATCAGGACCGATCAACATTCTCTATGGAACACCAACTGCTTCCAAGACCATTTCCACACTAAGATGGTCCCCCAGACCACTGAAACCATAATACTTCCATAATACCTCCCTGATGAACCTCTGTACACCACCGAGGGGAAACACGTCGGAGTAACTGGAAGAAGTGGAAACTTGCTACACACTCCTAATATCACAGGATTTGTAGAGAGCACATACGATGGCATATACGAATGTTATGAGTCATCATTGCCGTGTACTGACCTGAGACACCATCCTAGTCTCCTAACTCCCCTTACTGCACAACCGATCGGTGCCTATTTTACTAAAGCCATCGATCTGACATATATACTTTCTTGACAGCCTACATACCTCTATATGACAAATCAGTGCAGGGCCAGAAACCGTCTGGCGGAGGGACGCCTTACCCAGCGGTCCCTCAACTAGTATAGGTAGGGTATAACAGGGTCACCTTACCCGACAGCACCCTAGCTTTTTTTTTTTTTTATAACTTATTCACACCTCTATTGCACACTTATGGAATAATTGAACTTTCTATGTACTCTGCACTTTATGATCATCTAATAAAGTTGCTTTTTGTATAATATGCTGGGCTCACCACAATAGTCCTTTTTCCTTTACTATTTCTTCATATAGCATGCTCAGTAACGTTTCACACTCATCTCAAGGGGACAGAGTTTGTCTATTGTCGTCTGTGTCCATGAGTCTTGCTGCAAAGCAGGTCACTAAATGTTGTTAAGAACAGCTCAGGCAAAATGGGCGCCCCCATATAAATTTACAAAAAGTGGAAAATAAATTGGTCAGAAAATAGAAACAGATTAAAATAAAAGAACAAGTTTTAGCATTGTACTCTAATAATTAAAAGAAAATTTAGGTGACACATTTTCCCTTTAGCAATGACTTCCAGTCCTCACCTCGGCTGCTGCTTAAAATTGAGTAGGGTGGCAGGCACTGGTGATTTCACAAGCTGTGTCCCGCTCACTTCACTAGAGCAGATGGATCAAAACCTATTACAGGGTAAGCACAAGCTAAGGCTATATTCACATCCATGTACTGTGTCGCTGATATACAGCAGAATACTGGGAAAAGATATAGGCTATGTTCACACAACATTTTTTCAGTTCCGTTTAGGGTATATTCACACGGGCGGGCTCGCAGCGAGATTCTCGGCAGGTCCTGGCAGTTCCCATACACTACATACTTGCTGCGGTCTAAACGACCGCAGCGAGTATGTAATTATACCGCCCTTAACCCCTTCTGCTCCCGCCCGACTCCCCCGCTGTAAGCATACTTTACCTGTCCTTGCTGCACGGGTCCGGCGTCCTGCTCTCCCGCCCGGCCAATCAGTGGCTGCGGCTGGGCAACACACTAATTGGCCGAACAGGAGAGCAGGACGCCGGACCCGTGCAGCAAGGACAGGTAATGTATGCTGCTTACAGCCGGCGGGAGTAGAAGGGGTTAAGGGCGGTATAATTACATACTCGCTGCGGTCGTTTAGACCGCAGCAAGTATGTAGTGTATGGGAACTGCCAGGACCTGCCGGGCTTGCAGCGAGAATCTCGCTGCGAGCCCGCCCGTGTAAATATACCCTTAAAATGACCTCCCCTGGCTGTTGGTACATTATTCTAGTTTGGTTACTAATTGGCCTTTGGATGCAGCTTAATTGAAAAGTCCATTGAATTTAATAGTAAAAACGGAGACAGAATGGTGACAAAAAAAACCTGTGTATGAACAACGTCCGCTGTTTGCAAGAAACGTCTGAATATAATGATCATGTTCATTATTTTGCCGTCTGCGGTAAAAACGTAGCCATATTCTGATGTATACAGGCGTATCCTGACTTGATTTTAATTGACTGAACAGTCGACTAGTGCATACATTTAGTCTGTCTTTTGAACAAATGTTTTTTCTATCCTTTATTATTTTATTCATCTTGCCTATGTACAGTATAGGTGTTTTTATGTAGAGTCTTACACTTATACAGAAAATACAGATTTGGTAGGTCTTTAGCCTAGACAATGAGCTGTCAAAAAGGGGAGGAACAGAGCGGCCTATCAGGAGAAGGAGACAAATTAATGAAATCACTGGAGAAATATTTAAAGTGATATTGTCACCTCCATTAGTGAAGGTGGCGATCTCAGCAGCATCATGAATAGCGGCGGCTGCTGCAT
Organism: Dendropsophus ebraccatus; assembly: GCF_027789765.1. Taxonomy (NCBI): domain Eukaryota; kingdom Metazoa; phylum Chordata; class Amphibia; order Anura; family Hylidae; genus Dendropsophus; species Dendropsophus ebraccatus. The sequence continues at coordinate 138,258,078 of NC_091460.1, read as the reverse complement.
GTTGTGAGTGATGTACCTCTGTAAAAGCTGTTTGTATCTTCTTTCTGGTTTAGAAACACTTTGAGGCTATGTTTACACACTGCATGAACAACGGTCGTTGCTACAGTTGTATTGATATAAATTGTATTGATTTCAATGCACTACGACCAGAAATAATCGACATGTCAATTATTTCCACGGCTGTGACAATTTACGGCCGTTGTTCAATACACTGTGTGAACAGTGGCCGCTGTTTGCATTAATTTCAATGTAGCACATTGTTATGACACGAAAGGACGTTGTTTTAACCCCTTAACAACACAAGGCGTACATTTACGCCCCGGCTGCCTGGGCCTTAACACAGGAGGGCGTAAATGTACACCCTGGGCTCACTGGGCACTGGGGGGACACTGAGCATCCCTCTGCCATCATCCTTTCCAGCAGCCACAGCCCGCACAGCTCTGGGAGTCGGGTCACAACATCACCATGTTATCCAGGAAGTGACATCACCATGTTATCCAGGAAGTGACATCACCATGTTATCCAGGAAGTGACATCACTATGTTATCCAGGAAGTGACATCACCATGTTATCCAGGAACTGACATCACCATGTTATCCAGGAAGTGAAGCCTTGATGCATTAGTAAGTGCAGTGAAAAAGTACTTTAAGAGCATTTCCTGTAATAAGTGGCACTTTTTCTACAGTTTTGTATCACTTCTGGGACCGCACATTGCCGTTCTGCAACTGTTCTTTTTGTGTCCTATAAAAAGTGTATATTGGTGATTTGTATAACTTTTGGGGGGCAACACAATAATTTAATAAAAATTTCTCGGACTTCTCCTTTAGTAAGCGATGCTACTGGGATTAGAATGTCACCAAGGGGTGGCTTCTCGGCCGTTAAGTCCCGTCTCCCCACCTCAGTCCAGTGTTTGATTCATTAGGATTGCGCCCACTTCCCCAACATTACCCCCCGCCCCTCTGGCAACGTCACATAGGAGGGCATGGATTACAGCGCTGGTCTGTAGTCAGGGTAAGGGGACTCAATGGCTGAGAAGCCGCCCCTCAGTGACACTTTCATACTGATGGCACAGCCAATTAAAAGCACTTTTACACCAGATAGCTTTAAATCGGTGTTGCCACTCTGATGTCAGTATCACCGAGTCCCCTCTCCCCAGCATGTCCTCTCCATGTGATGTCATCAGGGGTGGGGGGGGGGTCATCCTAATGAAACAAGTGCCAGACCAAGGCAAGAGAGGGAACTCAACAGCCAAGAGGCCTCACTTCAGTGACACTGTCATCCCAGTAGTGCCGCTGATTAAACGCATTTTTACACCAGAAAGAAGATACAGACAGTGTATACAGTTACAGATACAACATGCAGCAGCGGCTTACCATATCACTTTAAAGGGGTACTCCTGCGAAAATCTTTTTCTGTCAAATCAACTGGTTTCAGAAAGTTATATAGATTTGTGATATACTTCTATTTAAAAATCTCAAGTCTTCCCATACTTATCAGCTGCTGTATGTCCTGCAGGACATGGTGCTCTCTGCTGACGAGATAGGAACTGTCCAAAGCAAGAAAGATTTTCTATGGGAATTTGCAGCTGCTCTGGACAGTTCCTGACATGGATAGATGTGGCAGCAGAGAGCACTGTGTCAGACTGAAAAGAAAACATCATTTTCTGCAGGACATACAGCAGCTCATAAGTATGGGAAGACTTGAGATAAATAGAAGTAAATTACAAATCTATATATAACTTTCTGGCACCAGTTGATTTGAAAGAAAAAGATTTTCACTGGACAACCCAAGTTAGTTGAGGTGGAATTACCCAAATAGGAAAATAAAAAAGTTGCTTCTCTTCCTGTTTTTTGCTCTATTTATAAAAAGATTTAAATCCTTTAAGGCATTGCTGATTTTCTGTAAAAATGACTTAAAATACCTTGCCATTTTACAGTATGTCAAGATGTACATGTTATAAAATCCATGATCTGGAAAAAAGATGGAATCTATATAAAAACAGGAAAGGTCTGCAAGAAAATATGTAAATGCGGCCTAGGAATTAAATTTTTTGATGTATTAAAATAAAGAACGTTTCCCCACGAATGAAAATTTGCTTACCGGCATGTCCTGTTAAGTATGCAAAGCAGATGCATGAAGGAAGGTACGAGGAGCTGTTGTATGGCATTTTAAATATTATGTAGATATTGTAGACTTGATTAATCAATTCCATGGTGGTCACCTGCCACTTGTGTGCTGTGCGGGATCCCCCCCCCCCCCCTTATTCCACCCTATGAACCGTCCATTAAAATGAGACCAGAGCTGGATCTTTTTAGAATGCAGACATTTGACTTTAAAATAGCAATAAAAAAAATCTCCATAGTGTTTTTTTTTTTTTTTTTTGATGAATCACATTCCCTGTGTGTCAGATGAATCCCAGTCATACCAAATAGTCATTAATCAAGGTTAAAATAGCAGCAAGCAGATTTTTTTTTTTTTTTGTTCTGGTAAAATAATCTCAATATATCATAAATGTAATTTTGCTCTAATGTACAATTGCATCACTAACATTAAAAATTAAGCTGCCATCGCCACATATTTTTGTCAACTACGGCATTTTTTTTTCTAGGTTGATGCATAATGAACATAATTGCAGGGAAATGGAAAATGAGGAATCGGGGGATGTTGAAAAGATCGTGATTGCCGAGAATAAATTTGCAGGGGAAAAAGCACCTGAAATTACATACGGTGATATGTGAGAGATTGTAAGGGAAGACGACAGGGTAAGAGACCTATAAAGGAACTATTTTATGCCATTTAGTTTTTAACTCCAGTAAAGAAAACAAAATGCTTGGCTTCCTAGGAGGGAAAGTTGAGACGGAAAGTTGTAAATGGAGTGACCTGTGTTTCTCGGCCTCGGGATGAGTAGGTGGAGATACATCTGGACAGGAAGGTGTGATGTCATATCTGGGATGCAAGGCTGGTGGAGCTGACATCAACATGAAGTTCATCATGCATTGGTTTTAATCTACCGGCCTCACCATTAGGGCCCTATAACACGGGAAGATTATTGTGCGAAAAATCGTTCGAATTTAAACGATAATTGTTCTGTGCAATTGCAGGAAACGATCGAAAAATCATTCGTATGTCGTTGATTTAGATCTAAACCTAAAATTATCTTCTATCGTTTGCTGTAATTCCACATTCGTTCGCTCAAGTTGCGCATTTGTTCACTAATCGTTCAGTTGTAATTGCACATTGTCCATTGTTTTGCTGGGATCAGAATAGAATCCTGCACTGTCCTAAATTCTGGACTCCGGCGATGGACTTTGGCATTGTATATGGTCTTGTTCTTTGTCCAAGTCCTTCTGGAAGGGGGTTCAAGAATATGTGGCTAAACACTAGAAGCTGACTTCCTGAGGAACCCTTGCCAATGATATTCCAATATATCGACTCTTCCATAGTAGAATCCTCAGGACTGAAATTGGTTCCGCCCTTGATCCATGCGGTATTGTTGATAGCTAAGAGAGATTTGCTACGGGAGTGGCTTCATTCTCCTGCACCCACTACTCTAATGGTGGTGGAAGATCTGAAGGTCTTTTTGGCAGCAGGTTGGAGACGGAAAGCAACCCAGAAAAGCATGCTAAAAAGTTTATCCTGAAATGGAGGACATTTCTCTGACGCATTATACGGCACAGCAGGTCCACTCTTTCGTTCCCCTTTACAAATACTCTACTTGGTATCTAAAGGAGGATCTGAAGGGGACGCTGGGAAAACTCAAATCGCCTACCTGAGCTGGGTATGAGTTGTCTTTCGGTGATGTATTTCTGTTAGGAACCATTTCATGAAACCTCTTCTACGGAACGCGCCATTTACTTTTGTTATTAGCTATTTATTTTAGTTATTAGAATTTTTTTCTTCATCTTTTTCTTCTCTCCCCTTTTTATCTCTTTTCCTTTCTTTCCTCTCTTCCTCTAAGCGAGTCAACTTCTCTTGCCGCTACTTGCCAAAAGTTACATTATATGATAGTTGTGATAATGCCTCTTAGAGGCCTGGTTTCTAGTTTCTAGTTGGTAGTTTGTGTTTAGGAGTGCTTTTTCTCATTGGGGATTTTATAACCCTAGATAGTTTACGTGAACTGAATCTCATCTAATTGTTCATCTTTTCTGCCAATTCTCCCATCGTCAGTTTGATGGTTTGTGCTCTACTATTGTTGATATGGTTTACAACCTGATATGTGTATCTTGTCTACTATGCCGTTTCCATATTGTCACTACGATAATATTGTAAAATGAGAGCTGCGACGCTAAAACGGTACTCAGTGTATTGTCAAAGTGCTAATAAAAATATATTTGAAAAAAAAAGTTCATCATTCAAACAAACATGTACACATTCGAAAAGAAGCAACAAATGATGCCCAGGGGCACAGAGGCAGAAAAGGTTGGGAAAAAAAAAACTTAGGCAAATTATGGTCTGTACCAATAAGAAAATCGGACAACCCCTTTAAGACCCCAAATATTCCACCCCTTGTCCTTGCAAAAACTCATCACATCCAGTTAACTGTTCCTTCCGCTCTCCCATCATATATTTATTATTATGTATTATGTATGTAATTGTACCTCTCAGAAAAAAAAAACTTTTGGCCTTTTTTCATCAGGAAATCCAGGTACTTCTCTGGACCCATTGAGTTCTATTGGGCATGGATACCCATCAAAAATTTTTTTAAAGGGCGTCCATGCCGAAAAATAGCTCTGAAAAACATAGGCCTATATTTGTCCGAAGTTCTGGCACGGATGCCCCATCAAGAATTCCGGACAGCTCCAGAAGCACAACTGGAATGCACTGCATGGCAGCCCAGGCAAGCACCAGCACAGAGACCATTTCCGCCAGGAGCACATACAGGTAAATGATTCCTGACCCTGACAGTCTATCTTGTGGTCAGAGGTAGCATTAAACACTACTTCCCTCCCAGCATTGCGCCGCACAAGTGACATCAACTAAGAAACACAGGTGGCTTCCTGAAGCCTCGTAAAAAGTTTCCTGATCAGTGTTTACTGATAGACATGGACATATGAAGGGAGCCTTATGCTTTGTGAACAAATAAAATGTCTTTCCTGGCTTCTGGACTTTAATTTGAGGTTCACTTACACAACACCTTCCAGGGATCCAGTCACCATGTTGTCCCTATGTTGTGTCCTGTACTCTGGAAAAATGGTGTCTACCTTTCTCTACCAAGAAGCATGGGATGTGACACAACACATACCTCTTCTCTGTATGCTTCCGGGTTAACTCCCTTTCTATGAAGAGAACAATTTACATATCGGGCAATAGATACTGCGAAAGCGAGTAACGCAATTTCCAAGACATTTCCCATTGATTGCAGCCTTCAGCCATCATCTGCTCTCCCCGGACAACTCCTTTAAAGTGACTCTGTACCCATAATCTGTACGCTTGTACCTTCGGATAGCTGCTTTTAATCCAAGATCTGTCCTGGGGTCCGTTCGGCAGGTGATGCAGTTATTGTCCTAAAAAAACAACTTTTAAACTTGCAGCCCTGTGTCAAACTGGCGTGGCCTAGAGTATCAGTGCCCTAACCTTGCACCACCCCTCCATCCCTCCTCCCCACCCTCTTCCCCATTAGGAATGCCACTGGCAGGATATTTCCTATTCTTCTCCAGTGAACACTGCACAGGTGCCAGTGTTCACACAGCTGATTAATAGGAGAATACCTGCCTGGAGCATTCCTAATGATGAGGAGGGTGGGGAGGAGGGACAGAGAGGTTGTGCCAGCCTAATACACAGACACACTAGGCCACGCCAGTTTGATACAGGGCAAGTTTAAAAGTTGTTTTTTAGGACAATAACTGCATCACCTGCCGAACGGACCCCAGGACAGATCTTGAATTAAAAGCAGCTATCTGAAGGTACAAACAGTTTGGGGGGTCAGATTGTGGGTACAGAGTCGCTCTAACAAATTTCAAAAACTACCTTAGATGCAATATACTTTTTTTACTACTACAGACTTGAACCTACACTGCCACTTTTATTACGGCTATTAGAACACAACACAATTTAACCTATTTAAAGTGATACTGTCGACGGTCCGATGAGACCTGATTAGAGCTCTGCCCACCTCATAACGCTAATCAGGCCTCGGTCGGCCCGCTCCATTCATATCAATAGAAAGAAGTGGGTCAACGCTATGGGGATGGGCAGTGCTCCCAACGGTCTCAATGGACCACGGAGCAAACCACTAGGTGCACCAAAACAGTGCCGAGGAGGAAGGTAAGAGACATACCTTCCTCCTCAGCGTCTCCTGTGCAATAGAGAAACATCAGCAGGTTAGATTCGTCTAACCTGCTGATGTGTTTCTATTGCACAGGAGACGCTGGGGAGGAAGAAATGTCTCTTAGCTTCCTCCTCGGCACTGTTTTGGTGCACCTAGTGGTTTGCTCCGTGGTCCATTGAGACCGTTGGGAGCACTGCCCATCCCCATAGCGTCGACCCGCACCTTTAAATTAACAGTACTATGAGACTACAAGAGAAAATTTCCAAGCAGTAAATATTCCTGACATATAGCATCAGGTTGGGAAAAAAAATTCCATCTGAAGCAAGGTGATAAGTTGATGTGATTGTTTCTCTACAGCTGGAGAGTTTTTAATATAGAACCATCCCAGACTATAATAAAAAGTATTACAACATTTCAGTGCTATGCTCTACTGTGATTTTCCCTGCTGATATTTAAAAGGAACCTGATTTGAATAATGAGAAGACATTTGAAGTGAAAGCGTAGGTGTGCGGATAGCTTACACATTCCAGAGACTAGATGCAGGCTCTTTCCATTCTTCACCCATCAACACATTGCAGCTAAAAGGCCTGAAATACTCCAACCGGTGACTATAAAATAAAGAGAAGACGTCTTACATTCTGTTACATATATAAGTGATTTCTCTTGTTCCACACAGCTATGATTTCATTTACAAGGTAGATGTGACTGCTTGGAAAATGTGGCACTTAAAATACTTTTCACGTCCCAAATGATAAATTCTTGGCTGGTGATGATAAGACGTACGTCTATAAATATTTTCAGGGGTTTCAGGGGACACTAGATAAAAATATGTGTTGCGTATTTATACTATATGTGTGTGTGTGTATATATATATATATATATATATATATATATATACAGTGGTACCTTGGTTTAAGAGTAACTTGGTTTAAGAGCGTTTTGGTTTAAGAGCTCACAGTTTTTCAAAATTGTGACTTGGTTTAAGAGCATTGCTTTAGTTTAAGAGCTCCATGTACTGGGTGGGAGCGCAAGTGGGGGAGGGACATGGTCTGAATAGCGGGGTCTACAGCCATGTACTCTGACCCAGGAAGTCTCCCTCACCTTCCAAATCATAGCAGATCCACTTCAGGCTGGGGCTTACATCAGGGGACAGGACTGTGGAGGTAATCTCTCCATAGCTGTAACCCCTCTCTGCCCGGACAGAGAGTGCTGCATGTATGTGCCCACATATACCCCGCTCATTCCTTCATGCTCCCTGCAGTCTCTGTCAGCCCTTGTGTTTCCCATCCTCTCCATTACTGTACAGTAACTTATAATATCACATATTCTGCTGTTTCTGAATGTTTTTTACATTAGTTTTACATGTTATTCAGATTAATAAATAATTATATTTGGGGTGTGGAACCAATTGTCTGCATTTCTATAATTTCTTATGGGAAAATTGGCTTTGGTTTAAGAGTGGAATTGTGCTCGTAATCCAAGGCACCACTATATATATATATATATATATATATATATATATATATATATATATACCAGCCAGACCACTGCTTTTATAGCAGAGAGGTGGCCGGTAAAGAGCAGCATATTAGGAGAAGGAGACAAGTTTGCTAAATGAATGTATTTCCAAAAAATGTATCCCTTTAAATGGGTTATACAGCGCTACAAAAACATGGCCACTTTCCTCCAGAGACAACATGACTCTTGTCTCCAGTTCTGGTGCGGTTAGCAGTTGAGCTTTATTCACTTCAATGAAAAGAAGTTGCAAAACCTGCACCCAAACTAGAGACAAGAGCGGTGCTGTCTCTGGAAGAAAGGGGCCATATTTTTGTAGCGCTGGATAATCCCTTTAATACCACTTTCATTCCAATGGCATGAATGTAGTGAGCTACTGATGTACACTTCTTTACTTGGAGTTGAAAGCTAATCGTGCTATGCTTCTCAGTCTGAGCACAAACAATTATGCGCTCAGAAAATGACCCAGACTACATTTGGGCCAATGAAATTAAAGGGGTTATCCAGCGCTACAAAAACTTGGCCACTTTCTTCCAGAGACAGCACCGCTCTTGTCTCCAGCTTGGTCGGGGTTTTGCTGCTCAGTTCCATTGAAGTGAATAAATCTTAGTTGCAAACCGCACCTGAACTGGAGATAAGAGTCGTGTTGTCTCTAAAAGAAAGTGGCCATGTTTTTGTAGCACTGGATAACCCCTTTAATGTTACCCATGCATGTATAGATCTGCATCACATTTTGTTATTCTCTCAATTATTTTCCATGGCGGCACAACCTTGATGTGATCCTAACCTATGAAATAAATGGGTATGTGTAAAGTAATACTGTCACCCCCCTTACTCTCGCTTTATTTCATTGGTTTACAGTGTCATCTAGCCGGGAGGGGGGCCCCACCTACGTGTCACTGTCCACCGAAATGCTATTTTAGAGCATAAAGAAGACACAGAAAAGTTTTATACAGGTATATACCAAATGTGCAGCATCTAACTTGTGGATGGTGTGGAGAACCGCACATAGAATAGTATCACCTTAAAGAGACTCTGCCAGTAGGTTTATGGTGTCCTATCTAAGGATAGCATAACCTAGTGACAGAGAAGCTGAACAGAATGATTGTTCTGTGCAGTTGATTCTGAGATCTCCTCCTGAATAACATTGACAATAAGTAGTCCTCTCCATTATGTGCATGAGCACAGTAGTCCTGGATATTCATGAGAAGAAAACTCTGCCCACCAGCTGCTGTTTGTCAGTTATCTATCTATGCTGTGTATAGTCAGTCAGCTGTCAATCAGCAGCTGGAGGGTGGGGGGAGAGGCGTGGCAAAAATCCCATTCTCCTGCATATTAGGAGAACAGCTGAATAAAATGACTGATCTGTTCAGCATTTATATCACTATTTTTTGCTGCCCTTATTTAAGGTGGCATAAACATAGTAACCATTGCCAGGGGCTATAATATGGAACTTCATTGCATTGCTAAATTGACTCTGAGAAGGGACAAAAAACCTCAGCACTACCTTAGCACTACTCAAGGCACACCTGCTTCATGTCTGGTTGTCATAAAACTTCTACAAAAGACAAAAATATCGGTAGAGAATCTCGTGTTTATGTAGAGAAACGTGTTTATGTAGATGCAACTAAAACTAAACTCAGTACAGTCTGCAGCGTGGATCTAAGATTTCCCATTGGTAACACAGTGTAGTATCTGTTACAGGAACATTATTTACCACCTTTTATCTTGCTATGCACACCATAAGACAACATGTAAAAGGCTCCCCCATACATAATTTGTAGCAGTACAATTATCACATCGCTTCTTCACAACTCTCACTACCTGCAAAATAAATAACTGGTTCCTAATTCTGCAGTTTGAAAGGTGTTTTACAAATTGCTCTTCCCAGTAAACTATTCTATTCGCATTGTGACTACTGCAAACAGCTTTATCAAAAGTCTCCAATTAGTGATCAAAGTCTTAACCGTGGCGCTATATCACTTCCTGCCATGCCTTTTTGTTTCCCTTGTTACTTGTATTGCCTTCGGACCATTGTACAGAGATCAATTTCTCCTTTTCTCATAAGAAAACAGATGTTCACGTCAATATCTGGAAGACTTACAAGTCTGGATGCTGCCCTTCTACGACTTCCTTTTCAGGCACTGGATAAAGCGCCTCATATGTTTTCTTCAGTCCAGAACCGTGAGATGCAAAGGCGTTAAATCGGTCTACTTGGGGAGGGAAGTATTCCCATGGAATAAGCGCTGCACCTTTCCAAGCCTCTTGTGATATAGTTGCTCGATAGGACAATGGTAGACATTGCTGTATAAGGAATCAATGTAGATTATTAGACAGCTGGGTCACATGACTGTGTTAAAAAAAAAACAGTGAGATGCCTTACTACTACGTATGTCTCAAAATCCCAACCTAACAAAGATAAATGTAACATGTTAGCTCAGACTGGTGTTGAGTGAATATATATATATATATATATATATATATATATACATACACACACTACCGTTCAAAAGTTTGGGGTCATCCAAACAATTTTGTGTTTTCCATGAAAAGTCACACTTCTTCACCACCATACATTGTGAAATGAATAGAAAACAGAGTCAAGACATTGACAAGGTTAGAAATAATGATTTGTATATGAAATAACATTGTTTTTACATCACACTTTGCTTTCATCAGAGAATCCTCCTTTTGCAGCAATTCCAGCATTGCACACCTTTGGCATTCTAGCTATTAGTCTGTTGGGGTAAGCTGGAGAAATTGCACCCCCCGTTTCTAGAAGCAGCTCCCACAAGTTGGATTGGTTGGATGGGCACTTCTGGTGTACCATACGGTCCAGCTGCTCCCACAACAGCTCAATGGGGTGGTGATCTGGTGACTGCGCTGGCCACTCCATTACCTATGATAGAATACCAGCTGCTGCTTCTGCTGGAAATAGTTCTTGCACAATTTGGAGGTGTGTTTAGGGTCATTGTCCTGTTGTAGGATGAAATTGGCTCCAATCAAGCGCTGTCCACTGGGTATGGCATGGCGGTGCAGAGTGATAGCCTTCCTTATTCAGAATCCCTTTTACCCTGTACAAATCTCCCACCTTACCAGCACCAACCCCAGACCATCACATGACCTCCACCATGTATAACAGATGGCGTCAGGCATTCTTCCAGCATCTTCTCATTTCTTCTGCGTCTCACAAACGTTCTTCTTTGTGATCCAAACACCTCAAACTTGGATTCATCCGTCCACAACACTTTTTTCCAGTCTTCCTCTGTCCAATGTCTGTGTTCTTTTGCCCATCTTAATCTTTTTCTTTTATTGGCCAGTCTCAGATATGGCCTTTTCTTTGCCACTCTGCCCTGAAGCCCAAAATCCTGCAGCCGCCTCTTCACTGTAGATGGTGACACTGGTGTTTTGCGGGTACTATTTAATGAAGATGCCAGTTGGGAACCTGTGAGGCGTCTGTTTCTCAAACTAGAGACTCTAATGTGCTTATCTTCTTGCTTAGTTGTGCAACGCGGCCTCCCACTTCTTTTTCTACTCTGGTTAGAGCCTGTTTGTGCTGTCCTCTGAAGGGAGTAGTACACACTTGTAGGAAATCTTCAATTTCTTAGCAATTTCTCGCATGGAATAGCCTTCATTTCTAAGAACAAGAACAGACTGTCGAGTTTCAGATGCAAGTTCTCTTTTTCTGGCCATTTTGAGCCTTTAATTGACCCCACAAATGTGATGCTCCAGAAACACAATCTGCTCAAAGGAAGGTCAGTTTTGTAGCTTCTGTAACGAGCTAGACTGTTTTCAGATGTGTGAACATGATTGCACAAGGGTTTTCTAATCATCAATTAGTCTTCTGAGACAATGAGCAAACACATTGCACCATTAGAAGACTGGAGTGATAGTTGCTGGAAATGGGCCTCTATACACCTTCAGGCTGGGTTCACACTACGTATATTTGAGGCTGTATAGCAACCAAAACAAGGAGTGGATTGAAAACACAGAAAGGATCTGTTCACATAATGTTGTAATTGAGTGGATGGCCGTCATTTAATGGCAAATATTTGCTGTTATTTTAAAACAACGGCTGTTATATTGAAATAATGGCCGTTATTTACTGTTATATGGCGGCCATCCACTCAATTTCAACATTGTGTGAACAGAGCCTTTCTGTGTTTTCAATCCACTCCTGGTTTTGGTTGCTATGAGGACCTGACATGAGGACCAAATACAGCCTCAAATATACATAGTGTGAACCCAGCCACACTGTAGATATTGCACTAAAAACCGGACATTTGCAGCTAGAATAGTCATTTACCACATTAGCAATGTATAGAGTGTTTTTGTTTAAAGTTAGGACTAGTTTAAAGTTATCTTCATTGTAAAGTACAGTGCTTTCCCTTCAAAAATAAGGACATTTCAATGTGACCCCAAACTTTTGAACGGTAGTATATATATATATATATATATATATATATATATATATATATATATATATATAATATAAAAGTGTACTCCATGTGCATATGGGTACTCCAGCAAAATCTTTTTCTTTCAAATCAACTGGCTTCAGAAAGTTATACAAATTTGTAATTTACTTGAAAAAAATCTCTAGTCTTCCCATACTTATCAGCTGCTGTTTGTCCTGCAGGAAGTGGTGTTTTCCTTCCAGGCTGACATATTGCTCTCTGCTGCCACCTCTGTCCAGGGAACTGTTCAAAACTGCTCTGGACAGTGCCTGACATGGACAAAGGTGGCAGCAGAGAGCACTGTGTCAGACTGAAGAGAATACACCACTTCCTGGAGGACATACAGCAACTGATAAGTATGGGGAGACTTAAAGGGGTTATCCAGCACTAGAAAAACATGGCCACTTTCTTCCAGAGACAGCATTGCTCTTCTCTCCAGTTCAGGTTGCAATTAAGCTCCATTCACTTCAATGGAACTGATTTATAAAACTTTACCCAAACTGGGGACAAGAGTGGTGTTGTCTCTGGAAGAAAGTGGCCATGTTTTTGTAGCGTTGAATAACCCCTTTAGGAATTTTAAATAGAAGTAAATTACAAATCTATATAACTTTCTGAAACCAGTTGATTTGAAAGAAAAAATATTTTTGCTGGAGTACCCCTTTAAGATTTCTTACAACAGATGACATAATTACTAGTTGAGTCGATCCGAACCCGAACAGTCGGCATTTGATTAGCTGGGGCTGCTTAACTTGGATAAAGCTCTAAGGTTGTCTGGAAAACATGGATACAGCCAATGACTATATCCATGTTTTCCACATATTTTTCTAAGCAGACTTACCATAGTTTACAGGCATGCTTGGTAACATGCAAACTTTCTATAATCGGCATTTTTCAGGCATTTACATTAGTATAAGGTTCATTTTATCCTGGTAATTTATTCTACTCTCCCAATAACATCTAACATGATGGTGTTATAATGTTTGTTTTGCCTTGCTCAGGACCAAAAGCTATGTTTCATCCAGGTCCATTTTAGATGTGTATTTCAGGGCTCTGTTCACATCCTGCTTTCACTTACAATCAGAGGTATATGTCAGGATTAAAGAGCAATGAATTTACAGTAGGAATGAAGTGAATTGGCATTCTGCAGGGTTTTAAAGTCTGCTCCACTCCGTGCCACTCCTCCCCGAGTGATGGGAAAAGATGCATCCAGTCCTGGGAAACTTCTCCCAGTTCCCAGGACTGGATCCATCTTTTCCCAGCACCCGGGGAGGAGCCTGGTTTAGGCAGCATGAAACTAGAAGAAGTTTCCCAGGACGGGATTCATCTCGGGGAGACGCGGCAGGGAGCAGAGCAGACTTCAAAGCCCTGATCTCTAGTCAGGATTATTTCCCAATCTTTACCTTCTAGAACAGACTATGTCGTATGCCATTATATGGGCATACAGAGGCATAAGTCACTGATGAGTTTAAAAAAGGTATATTTTGTAACATATATCCAATAAACAATACAGAAAATGTATTTAGGCTCATGTCACATACAGCAGATTTTTTATTGATTCAAAGCGATTGATTAAAAATGAATGGGAAATATAAAGGAAGGGTCCACTATTGGCTATGGCTTAAAAATGCAGTGGCAGTTTTCTAAATAACAGCTTCCTACCTGCCAATCATCCTGAATTTGCATGCTGCCCGACCTCCTGCTCACTCAGCTGTTGGCCAGTATCGACCAACAGAGGACTCATCTGCAATCAGATATAGTAGAATTACCTAACCTGTGTTGGAGCTGTGTAGGGGTAACTCACCTGTCTAGAGAACACCAGCAGTTATTCCTTGGTTCGATTTCCCTGATGGAAATAAAATATAGTTCGTTATTTATTTTTCTCTCACTATTGTACAAGAGCTAAGAATTCCCAATCAGGTCCTAATTAGTTTAAAAAGAAAAAATTTTTAATACAATGATGGGGGAAAATAAATAAATACATGTATATTTTATTTTATTTTTTATTACTTTTTTCCCCCCTCATCATTGTTTTAAAAAAACTAATTCCCCTGTCTGGGAATTCAAAAATGATACAATAATGAGAAAAAAATAAAAAAAAATAACTATATTTAATTTCCATCAGGGGAATTGAGCCAAAGAATAAACTGCTGGTGTTCTCCAGACAGGTGAGTTACCTCTACACAGCTCCAACACAGGTTAGGTGATTCTGATTGCAGATCAGTCCTCTGTTGGCAGACACTGACTGACAGCTGAATGAGCAGGAGGCCGGGCAGCATTGATTATTCATGAAGAAGAGGGAGAAGGAAGCAGTGGTGAGGTGTGCTAGAGTAAGGCACAAATGTTGAGCCCCAACTCCTCTTTGACTCTTCATTACAGCAGGAGACCGGAGATTGTGCATAATCCACTGCAAGGACAAATCCCCAAAGGGTACCATGCTCACTAAGGGACTGACAGATAAATAAATTTGGAGAGGATCGGGGGGGGGGGGGGTTATTTTAAAAATAGACAACCCTTTAAACAGCACAGTTACCTTCATGGTTGTTTGATTTCCCTTTATGCTAGATATAAACATTCACCTACTTTTTATTGCCTTTGTTAGTGCCGGTAGCGGCTTGTCATACGGCCTTGCTACGCGCTCATATTAAATTCCCACCAATGCATATCAAGCTCCCATTACTTGTGGGGTTATACGGATGCACTTAACACTCTGTTCAAATTATCAATTAGATGTAATCATCCTACGATGAAGCCAAGAGCTGTAGAGTGCAGACACAGGCTAAATTTGGCAAATCACCACTAATTATTCATAGAGCTAAGAAGAAAGGAGGAAGGTAAAAGGTTCCTAAACTGTATTATCCCTAATCTTCGCCGCCCTCCAGTTTTATAGCTGACAACTGTGTTGTGCAGAACATGCCAGCTTTAATTAGAAATTTCATTTTATTAAATGGCTGTTGGCAAGGAAAGACTAGGAACGAAAAGGACGTGGAAAGAGAACGTAGACGATCCTCCAGGTAGCTCATTTGCTCTTCTGCAGTGCCATGGTGAGGATCGGATTTTCAGCTGTTTTAAATGTTTATGATCCACGTTTCAGGCTGCACAGCAGGATTTGAGACTCAGCAAAAAAACCATTACCCTCACTTACCTTCCAAATATTTCTGCATTGTGAGAGAAGCAGCACCAAATGATGCCCGTGCCTGCAAAAAATAAAAACGCACAGCGGTCTGTATTGGAGTCATTTCTAGTATAAGTACCTTAATTCTGCGGCTGAGAAGAGAGACACGTAATGCAGGTATGATTGTTTTCACACTGCGCACACAGCGGCACCTGCACAACTACATAATGCTAAGCCAGCGATACACTGTTATTCACAAGATTATAACACATTCAGTTAAAGGGGGGAAAAAAAAAACTGCTTTCCTGCTGGAGCCTCCATTGGTTTTCAATGAGCTAAAAAAAAATGTGTGTACTTTACTTCTATAAAATGAGCTTTGGTACAATATTTTGCAAAGGGAATAAACCTTCCTAGGGAGGGAAATGATCGCTGTACAACTATTTCTGGCTGCAGAATTTCTCTCCATACAGCTGAACCTGTTGCACGTACTGTACTCCTCTGGGGTTCATCCTGGAAAGATTCGGGAGGAAAACATAAGTAGAGTTTGGCACTATTGAACTTTTTCAGTGCACAAATTCTGTATATTTCGTAATTGGTTTTACTCATGACTTACAAAAAGTAATTTTTTATTGCCTTGTTTTATTGAATATGTGCATAAACTTTATTAAAACTATAAAACTTCTAAGCATGTCGGGTATAAAACACAATGGAGATCTACTATACTATGGCAAATGCATAAGGATTCTGATAATTCTCTAGAGACATGGTCGCACATCCATAAACTTATCATTGATCACTCTGCTTCTCCGCACTATATACAGCTAACATCAGGAGTTAGTTACATTTTAATCAAAGTGCATTAGCCCACACACCACGTCAAGGTTCCTGATACATGTGGGGCCCTAACATAAAAAAATATTTGTGCCCAAAAAAGAAGGTAATCTGGATGGCAATAATCATAAACCAAACAAAAATGGACCACTAGCCCAATTCACATCCAGTAGAACCTTCCACTGATAAAAATGTAGGTTTTAATGACTTTCTATAAAAACATAATTATTTCGCCGTTGTTGCCGATTGCAACGGCCGTGATTAATACGAAAATATACGTTGTGTTGCCGTCTATAGAATCCTATCCGAAGCGTATACACATGGGGGGGGGGGGATTTATAAAAGGCCAGGCAGGCGCCCGAACGAGTGCCCAGCGTACTAAATCATGGTAAATAAGATGCGGGAGGAGGCCACGCCTCCTACCCGCCTTTTCACGCCTCCCCAGCCTGGTCATCGGGCGAGCAGGGCGTACGGCAGGCATACGCCAGGGAGAAGGGGCGAATCTGCACCTTATCCCTGGCGTATGGCTCGGGCGGACCTTTCATAAATGTCCCCCATAGTATACGCTCCGGACGTGATCTCTAGCATATTCATTAAATTCATTGAATAGCGGTCGCAGAGAACCTGTCAGTGCACACAATGAAGCGCGCGGCTCTGGCCGCACGCTCCATTGTGTGCTGTGGGGAGTTCTGATTACAGAATGGGAAAAAAAAACTTACCCTGTGCTTTCAGCCAGGAGGCTAAAGGAAGCCAGGTATAGACCCTTTATATGTATACTAATTAAAACCTACTATGTAGGAAAGAAGTGCTAAACCAAGGCAAAAAAAGAGGGGACAGAATAAATCAAATAATTCTCTGAAGAAAAACAGATATGACCGCACAAGGATTCTAAAACAAACCGTGCCAGATAAATGGTGTCCAGGGCTAGCACCAGATTTCATTCATGTTTTACACACTTGTTTTGCCTCAATAAACACCTCTCAAGAGTCTAGAAAAAAGGTATTTGCAAAGAAGTCTAAAATTCACCAATTTACTGGTGTAAAGTAAGCCGACCAAGCTCTGACAACAGTTAAAACGTGTCTATTACATGTCTGCCAACGGCGCGAGCCACTGTGATAAATTCAGAACATCCAGGTTTATACGGCCTATCTGAGACAATATTAATAAATCTGCCTCATTCGGTATAATATTAGATAAAACATCATATATGTCCAGTGATAAATCAGAGCAATAATCTTTTACATATTAGCTGCAGTTTAATAGCATGAGATAGAACCATAAATTCTCAAGCGTCATAGTCGGTGAGCAGCACAATCTGAAGCTTAGCAGGAAAGCCAAGAGTTTTATACAGTCACATACAGTAGGCCTTTTTGCCTAGATTTTACCACTAGGAAATAGAATGGGGTCATTCTAACCTGACAGTAAGGCTTCAAGTGAATGGTGGTTTTAGGGTTCTATTTAAAGGAGAACTCCAGGGCTGCAATTATTTTTGGAGGAGGAACATAATAACCACCGGGGAACATAATAACCACCACCACCACCACTCACCTCTCTCCATGCCTGTCCAGTGCTGGATCGATGCTACAGGACCCCCATTGACCTCCAAAATGTTCTTCTCAGCCGAAGCCACGACCTGGATGACTGAGAACCCGCTTAGCCAGACGGGCATTTTTCCCTAAGTGTCGCAACGTCATCACAACTAAGGGGGAAATGCCTTCTGGGTGCTTCACGGGCACAGGGAGTAGTGAGTAGTACTTGGTTATTATGTTCCCCCCACCCCTGCCGGCTGCCTTTTTGTTTTTTAATGGCCGGACATACACTTTAACCTTTTACCTATAAGGGTGGGTTCACACTACGGAATCCGCACGGTTAAGTTCCGGTGGATTCTGTAGCTTGTACCCGCTCATGGCGGCGCATATCCACCCATGCCATATACACCGTTCTATGGCCGTGTGAATTCACATGTCATTTCTTTTGGGCGGACGGTGAAATTCACCCACCTATAGAATTGAATCTATGGGACGGGCGGAGATGCATGCTGCCGTGAGCAAGTACGAGCGACGGAATCCGCCGGACCTTATCCGCACGGATTCCGTAGTGTGAACCCACCCTAATAGTCTAAAAGATTCTATTGTATCTACTGCATCTTCTCTATTCCTCAAATTTCAAGCAGAATCCGACAGGAAAAAACTTTGGCATGCTTAATTGGTTGCTGTATTGCTTACCGGGCCCAACTAACAGCACAGGAACGGCGCTGTGGATGAAGGTAAGAGACATTTCTTCATCCTCAGCACCCTGTGCCCACTATGGCATTTTCAGCAGGTTAGATTAGTCTAACCTGCTGATAGTTCCCTTTTAAACCTGTTGTTATGTTCTTTAAATCATCCCTGAACAATTCTTACATTGTGGTTGGGTGCATGGCCACTTCCATTAGGGAATACTAGACTTTAGTTTATCTGCAACATCTATAACAAAAAAATCCTGAATTATACAAAAAGGTTTCCTGGTCTGGTGTTGGTGTTCCCATTTGTTGCTTTCAGCAATGCACAGGGGTAATAATAGACACACGGACCTGGCAAGCTGTGTATTTTAACATCCTCTGTTAATTTCTAGCATACAACTTTGTCTATAGTTCTTACAGAATGTCTTACCATGCCCATCATTGAGTCTTGGGTATCCATAAATCGGTTACTAATTTATTGGTAGTTCATTCTTGGACTCATTTTGGTAGGAACTAGAGATGAGCGAACCTGGAGCATGCTCGAGTCGATCCGAACCCGAACTTTCGTCATTTGATTAGTGGTGGCTGCCAAAGCCCTAAGGCTATGTGGAAAACATGGATATAGTCATTGGCTGTATCCATTTTTTCCAGACAACCTTAGAGCTTTATCCAAGTTCAGCAGCCCCCCGCTAATCAAATGCCCATTGTTCGGGGTCGGATCGAGTCAAACTCGAACCCAGTTCGCTCATCTCTAGTAGGAACTAACCATTGTCTACTAGGAGCATCCCATAAGATCTATTGGTTTGGATATGCTCCGAGCCAGTCATGTAACCATCACAATTTGCCTTGCCAATGTTGCTCAGATCCGTAAAGGGGGTGTCCTGTCTCAGTTTTGCTACATAACTGCAGATATATATAAAAAAAAATACTAAAGGGCCAATGCTTACCTCTCTGTACTCCCTATTGTCCTGCTCTGGCTTCTCCAGTGTTCCCAGCAGCCATGCCATTTGTGAGACTCATCTTGGCAATGACAGCCCGCTCAGCCAATCAGTGGCCGTGACGCTGTCCTGTCTCAGTTGCTGATTGGCTGAGCAGACATTCACTGCCGAGAAGAGCCCTTCTCTGAAGTGGTGGGGCTGCAGTTAGCAGGGGGGATGTAGGAGACACCGCAGCAGGACACTAAGGGAGTGGGGAGAGGTAAGAACATTTTTTATTTATTTTTTTCCACATAACCACAGCTACTTTTCTCAGGCCGGACAACCCTTTTTTAAGCTTGCCCAAATTTCCCATTTTCAACAAATCAACTTCAAGTAGAACTATTCACCAACTGGCCCTGCTGATTGTTGTCCATTTTATCTTACATTAAAATCTGTAAAAAAAAAAAAAAAAAAAGATGTAGCAGAATGTTCAGCTTTTTCTTTTTTTTTTTTTTTTTTTTGTGGGTTCACACAAAAATACTGACATATTATGATTTCTTATTGGCAGCTTTTTGTCAGCGAGACCTAGAGAAAGTCAGCACACTTCAAAAAATAATTGAGATTTCTTTTGTTAGACAGGATATGCAGGATCCAGAGTAAGGTCACTTTACCCTCCTGTTTATTACTTGTGATATAAAAGACATTAATGGAACGACTTGTAAGATGTCACAAATTCTAATGTTTTAGCCACAGTTGTAGCTAATTTTAAAACTTAACATCAAACTGTATATATATATAATACACAATTTTTTTTATTTTTAAAAACAATGTGTTATGCGTCTATTGTGATTGTTTGCTTCAACAAAGAGTATCCCCCCCCCCCCCGCAAAAAATACTGGTTAGAGCCAAATACTAAAACTTGTTCTTTTATTCTATTCTGTTTCTATAGCCTGACTGTAATTTTATTTTATTTTATTGTACACTGTTATGGGGGCTGCCATCTTGCCTGAGCTGTTTTTAACGGCATTTAGTGACACGCTTTACTGACATTCTCATGGGCATAAACAACAATAGACAGTCTGGTTCATTGAGATGATTCTGAAATATTATTGAGCGCGCTCTGTGACCTTTAAGGAGGTCATTTCAGAGGGAGCTGTTATTGTCTCTTATTTACTGGTGTCATGTGTCGCTGCAATGCTGTACAGATCAATTTACAGCAGCCTACTTTTCTCACTACAGACAGACCAGGAAGTCTCAGCTTAGTTTTAGCCCCAGTGGTGAGAATGAAAAGTGCAAGATTTTAGATTATTTTGTAATATAGGTAATGAAATGGAAAATTAGAAAAAGAAAAGCCACCAGAAAATCTTTAAAAATGTGTTTAATATGAAAACATGACTTAAACAATAGGTATTTTTGACAACTCCTTATCTGGGGGAAGAAAAAGAACAGTGACAGGTACTCTCTAACACCACTCACAATCCATCCTTGTACAGTTGTCTTAGCATGCAGCATGCTCATAGGTACTAAGAGGAGTGCCGCACAAGTATATGTTATTGCAGCTCATGTTCGGCTCTGGGAAACTTCAGTAGCATCTTAACTGCTGCTGTTTAAACAGTGTTTAAAGTACTTAGAATGATTTATGCCCTGACAGTCATTGCCATTAAAAAAAAACATCTTGTCGGGATAAGTGAGAAAGTTATCCAGTTATATTATCTTCAGTTATATTAGATATCAGAAAATGGGGTCTAGTGGGGTCTAGTAGCTGTTTTTCTCAAGAACGTCCTAGGGAAGGATCTTTGACATTATTAACCTCCTCCCGCCGCTGCACTGTAAATTAACGCCACTGCAGCTTATGCCTGAAGCTGCAACGATGTTAATTTACACTGCAGGATGACACTGGCACAGGGACTGCGCCTGTGTCATCCGCGGCGGGTCCCGGCTATCAGTGATAGCCGGAAACCCACCGCAACTCTCAGTTGCTGAGAGTTAACCCTATAGATATTGTGGTTAGCACGGCCGCAGCATCTATAGGGCTTCTGACAGATAATTCTCCCTCTACAGAGGGAGAATTCTCTGTCCGCTGTCCATCAAAGCTCTGCAAAGTGATCGCAGAGCCACCGATGGTAGCCATGAAAACGGGAATGCTCAGACTTCCAGTTTCCTGGCTACAGAGGCTGGCAGGGGGAGGGAGGGAAGGCTGGGGCGCACCCCCTCCCCTCTCTACCCTACCGCTGTCACAAGATTGTAACAGCGGCAGGGGACAGCGGAGAGGGGGCAGAAATAGGGACATCAGCTTATAACATCATTATGATCCCATAAGCTGATGTCCTAAAATGACCTGGGCATTGATGCATCAATGACCCATGGTCGTGAAAAGGTTAATAGGTTTGCAATCCTTAAAGAGGATGTACCACCCGGTACATCCTCTTTAACCTGAACCCACGGATCGATCGGCGCCGGCACGGGGAAGCCGTGTTCCGCGGTCCGTTTTTCGGACCGCCGCCCGCTTCCAGTGCACGGCGCCGTTCGATCCAGCGGTACCAGCTGGTGCCGAAGCACTGGAGATCGGCCAGGCCGCCCCCAGTGGGAGGGAATTCCCTCCCCTGTATGACGCGGCTCCATTCATTCTAAGCGAGCCGCGTCATACAGGGGAGGGAATTCCCTCCCACTCGGGGCGGCCCGGCTGCTTCAGCACCGGCCGGTACCGCTGGGTCGAATGGCGCCGTGCACGGGAACCGGGCGGCGGTCAGAAAAACGGGTGGTACATCCTCTTTAATCTCAGTTTGATCTTTTGCTTTTTTATAAAGTTCTATATAAACATGCATTTTACATCAATTGTGTATGTGCCCATGGCTCCCTTAAAATTAGTGGTGCTTATCTAGGCCACTTCAACCTGCTAAGCAAGTGGCCAGAGAGTGCCAAAGGGTATTTTCAAGGCATTGTTCTGAAATCTCCTCATTGTCATTTTTTGTCAATGTCACAAAAAATAAATAAATAAAATAAAGAAAGAAAGTGAAAACACCTTTTCAGGAAAGACAAAATCAGAAATTTGCTGCAGCAAACTGTAAGTGCCATTTTTTTTTTTTAAAGAGGTTCTTAGCAAACCATTGATCAAATAGAATCTACCAACTGAGCACATTAAGGTGACCTCAGGGAGTTGGAACCTACACTAGCAATGGCCTCCCTCAGACTATAAGTCTACATATCTGGGCATATAGGATCAACTGAACTCTATGTAACACACCTACAGGATCTGGGTGGAGTGCACGGCTATAAAGGAGGGAGCCACATACCGCACTTGTGAAACACAAAAAAGCAATCAAAAGCCAGCACATCACATTAACACTTGTTCACACACGCAGTTTGACTAGGTACAAGCTACTTATACATGCTGCAATATATTAAATAAAAGGTAACTTACGGGCCAAGTATGACTTGCAGATATTGCTCCGTTTCAGAATTAAGGAAAAAAGCTTCTATAACTGTAAAAAAAATAAAAACATAAAAAATATTGTTAAGAGACAGTATGTCAGCAAGTGGCCAACCCATGTGCCCAGAACTACACTAAATTAAGATGAGCAGTCTCAATGCAGTCATATTGAAGATCATTTGTCATGAAGGAAATATCTGACCACTAAATACAGAAGCTTCTGGGTCCCAAAGGCAAATCTATAAGTGGAGCCTCTGCCAACCATGTGCAGTAAATAATAATTTGGTCTTATCATGTGCT
Organism: Dendropsophus ebraccatus; assembly: GCF_027789765.1. Classification (NCBI taxonomy): domain Eukaryota; kingdom Metazoa; phylum Chordata; class Amphibia; order Anura; family Hylidae; genus Dendropsophus; species Dendropsophus ebraccatus. The sequence continues at coordinate 138,235,027 of NC_091460.1, read as the reverse complement.
TTGGTACAACTGCTATTGCTCCACCCCCTATAGACCCAGACTAGATATAGTATTAGTTTTCACTGTATTGCAGACTATACTGTCTGTGCAGACTGTTGCATACTGTTCTCTGTTTTTGAAGGCAAGGTGCTTTTCCATAGAACTTTTTATATGTTGCTGCCCATGGTAAGACTTAAAATTCCTTCCATACGTATTATTATCTATTTAGTCTCCTTCTGCCAGTTCTCAGCTGCTGCTTTCTACTTAAGACACAAAAATCTGTGTGTGAGCTTTTCTCTCTGTCCCCCCTCCCCTTCTGTTCTGAGACAGCTGATGTAAACAAGTCCCTGACTGGCTTTATCTGCAACATTGTAGATTCTTTGTAGTGCTGGGAGGGATGATAATGGTGAGTTCATCAACAACTTGACCTCAGAATAACCCTCTCAGCATTACAAAAAAGGTACAAAGTTGCAGATAAAGCCAGTCAGGGACTTGTTTACATCAGTTATCTCAGAAGGGAGGAGGGGAAGACAGAGAGAACAGCTCACACAAAGATTTTTGTGTTTTCAGCAGAAAGCAGCAGCGGAGAACTGGGGGAGAGAGACTGGAAAGTTGATAACAAGTATTGAAGGAAATGTTAGGGCCCTATTACACCAACAGAATATCTGATAGATTTTTTTAAAGTCAAAGCCAGGAATGGAAGTGAATAGAGGAGAAATCTCAGTCTTTCATTTATTACCTGTTCTCTGTCTATAGTCCATTCCTGGCTTTGGCTTAAAAACATCTGTCAGATAATCTGCTGGTGTAATAGGGCCCTTAGTCGCACCATGGGCAGCAACATATCAAAAGTTATTTTTGAGAGAAAGACCCCTTTAATTGTTAATTTGATGTGCAGGTCATTTTTGCAGTTTCACCACTTGTAGAAGAGATTGTCAAAAGACAAATTAAAGGCGAAGTCTGGCAAAAAGTTTTAAGTATTGTATTGCCCCCCAAAAGTTATACAAATAACCAATATACACTTATTAGGGGAAATGCTTATAAAGTGCTTTTTCCACAGCACTTACTACTGCATCAAGGCTTCACTTCCTGGATAGCATGGTGATGTCAGTTCCTGGACAAATATGGTGATGTCACTTCCTGGATAACATGGTGATGTCACTTCCTGGATAACATGGTGATGTCACTTCCTGGATAACATGGTGATGTCACTTCCTGGATAACATGGTGATGTCACTTCCTGGATAATATGGTGATGTCACTTCCTGGATAACATGGTGATGTCACTTCCTGCATAACATGGTGATGTCACGTCCTGGATAATATGGTGATGTCACTTCCTGGATAACATGGTGATGTCACTTCCTGCATAACATGGTGATGTCACTTCCTGGCTAAAATGGTGATGTCACTTCCTGGATAAAATGGTGATGTCACTTCCTGGATAAAATGGTGATGTCACAACCCAACTCCCAGAGCTGTGCGGGCTGTGGCTGCTGGAGAGGATGATGGCAGGGGGACACAGAGGGACACAGGGCACTGGAGGGACACTGAGCATCCCCCTGCCATAATCCACTCCAGAAGAGTCAAGTCGTGACATCACCATGTTATCCAGGAAGTGACATCCCCATTTTATCCAATAAGTGACATAACCATTTTATCCAGGAAGTGACATCACTGTGTTATCCAGGAAGTGACATCACCATGTTATCCAGGAAGTGACATCACCGTGTTATCCAGAAAGTGACATCACCGTGTTATCCAGAAAGTGACATCACTGTGTTATCCAGGAAGTGACATCACCGTGTTATCCAGGAAGTGAAGCTTTGATGCAGTAGTAAGTGGAGGGAAAAAAGCACTTTATAAGTATTTCCCGTAATAAGTGTATATTGTTAATTTGTACAACTTTTAGGGGGCAGTACAATACTGTAATAAAAATTTTGCCGGACTTCTCCTTTAAATATTACAAGTTAGGTAAATAAATGTGAACAAATGCAAATATGTATCAAAAAAAGCTACAACACACAATGCATGCAGTTTGAGGAATTAAAGGGTGACTCCTATATACTTAACATTTCCTTACCCTTACCTTATATTTTACAATTTACTTCACAATTAAGGGAGCAATTGAACAGAGCAGGAAATCCTGGTTATGTTTATGATCTAGTATAGATTACAAAACGAATGGGCTGTTAGATTTTATGGCTACTTACAGCGGACCCATCCTTCTCCCTTCTATCACACTTTGTAGGAAAGATACAATGCTGTAAGAAGATATAATACAGTATGATATAGCGGGATACATGGCTGATGAGCGTTCCGCCTTTGTCTGATGGTAGATACTTATAAAGCGTTTATTCCGAGCTGCTGTTGTAAGACGTCTAATTAATTTAGCAAAATGGAGACGTGTTATGTTTCTTTACTGCCGGTGTGGTAAAAATGCTTTTAGTTATAACAGGTGTTTTTGTTAAATGTTGAGATTACGATTTAGTTTGTTAAATTGCCCCATTAGATTCTACTACGCGGCCACCTTCAGTGTTAGCTCATTAGAAGTGTTAAAAAATATCCACAAGTAGTGATAATAGCCACCGTGATAATAGTAATTTAGTCTCTCAAGTAAGGGCCAATAGCACTGGTTACTACCTCTCTCCGGAGGCGACTAGGAATCCGTACATTAGTCTATCCCAGGAACTGGTCACAGCTTTAAAATAGGCTTGGACAGGATCTTAAAGGGGTACTCCGGCAAAATTCTTTTCTTTCAAATCAACTTGGTTTCAGAAAGTTATATAGATTTGTAATTTACTTCTATTTAAAAATCCCAAGTCTTCCCATACTTATCAGCTTCTGTATGTCCTACAGGAAGTGGTGTATTCTTTTCAGTCTGACACTGTGCTCTCTGCTGCCTCCTCTGTCCATGTCAGGAACTGTCCAGAGCAGGAGAGGTTTTCTATGGGGATTTGCTACTGCTCTGGACAGTTCCTGACATAGACAGAGGTGGCAGCAGAGAGCACTGTGCCAGACTAAAAAGGAAACACCACTTCCTGCAGGACATTCAGCAGCTGATAAGTCCTGGAAGACTGGAGATTTTTAAATAGAAGTAAATAACAAATCTATATAAATTTCTGAAACCAGTTGATTTGAAAGAAAAAGATTTGCTAAAATAAATACACATAAATCTAGAATATAGAATTTATCCTTTATCTATCCCTTCCTTCGTTGAACTTGATGGACATTTTGTAACCCATACTACGTAACCAAACCATGGATTTTATACTGGTATTACACAACTTCGTACAGGGAAATGAGACTTGCCGCTAATAATTCAGATTTGTATTACACAATAATGGAATGACTAGACATGCATCAGGGAGATACAATGGCAGAACAGTAGGTGCAGCCTGTTCACACATGGCACATAAACTGCATACATGTCTGTGACTGTCTCATCTGAATGGCACTTCCATGTGCGATCAAAACAACCCTATGGAATGGGACGGATTTTCAGACAGAAATTTTTGTGAAAAATTTGCTATGTGAATCCCTTGCCATTAGGGATGGTCCGAACCCGCCGAGGTTCGGGTTCGTATGAACCTGAACTCTCGGCAATGATTCCCGCTGTCTTCCACCTCCGTGCAGCGGGTGGATACAGCGGGAGGACCGCCTGGAAAACTGGGAAACAGCCATAGCCATAGGCTGTATCCCAGTTTTCCAGGCGGTCCTCCAGTTTTATCCACCCGCTGCACGGAGGTGGAAGACAGCGGGAATCATTGCCGAGAGTTCAGGTTCATACGAAACCGAACCTCGGCGGGTTCGGACCATCCCTACTTGCCATGCCTCACTCCCTTGATCTTGTTGCTTTTCTTTTCTCTGCCTTATCCTAGTTATCTGGCAGCAGATCTCTCTGCGAATTTGCAGCGAGAAATCCACTGTGGATCCACCCGGTGTGTTTGTACCCTTATAGTCCCCTGTATTTATACTCTAATTCCATGTCTATTCCATTAACCAGCAGTTGTTGCTATTGGGGACTACAGTTTGGATGGAGAACTAGGATTGCCTGCGGTAAAGTCCTTATTTCTGTACAGTAGTTAAAGGGGTATTTAAAAATCAAAAATCTTTTTCTTTCAAATTAACTGGTTTCAGAAAGTCATATAGATTTGTGATTTATTATTTAGTATTTGAAAATCTCCATCCTTCCAGTACTTATCAGCTGCTGTATGTCCCGCAGGAAGTGGTGTACTCTTTCCAGTCTGACACAGTGCTCTCTGCTGCCACCTCACCTCACATTCCACCAGGTTTCCTATTGGGATTTGCTGTTGCTCTGGACAGTTCCTGACATGGACAGAGGTGGCAGCAGAGAGCACTGTGTAATACGGGAGAGAATACCACTTCCTGCAGGACATACAGCAGCTGATAAGTACTTGTAGACTGGAGCCTTTTAAATAGTAAGTAAATTAGAAACTTTCTGTAACCAGTTAATTTGAATGAAAAAGATTTTCACCGGAGTACCCCTTTAAAGGTGAATACCAAAGGAACCCTCTGGGTTCTATTACACAAAGCAATTTTTAACCCCTTAGCGACCCATATTGTACCTGGTACGTCATGGTGCCGCGGGGGGTGTTCAGAGCGGGGTCCAGCCGGGCAGTGCCTCTATTAGCCGGCACGGGTCCCGTTGCCGCGCCGGCTAATTAAGCACTTCAATGCAGCTGTAAAACCTGACAGCTGCATTGAAGTGCTTTGTAAACAACATCCCTGGTGTCTAGTGGCACGGATCTCCCCCCCCGCGATCGCATCCCGCTGATCCCGGCTCGGCAATAGATTGCTATGGCCTGCAGCAGGCCATAGCAATCTATGACCGATTACAATGATCTTTGCTGTGTATATACACAGCATTGATCTCTATGAGAGATCAGTGCTGTCTATATACAAGTCCCCCAGGGGGGCTTCTAGTTTATGTAAAAAAAAAAAGTAAAAAAGTGTTTTTATTAATAAAAAATCCCCTCCCCTAATAAAAGTCCAAATCACCCCCCTTTTCCCAGGTTATAAATATAAATTATTAAATAAACAAATAAATAAACATATTTGGTATTGCCGCGCATGTAATCGCCCGAACTATTAATTAATCACATTCCTGATCTCGCACGGTAAACGGCGTCAGTGCAAAAAAATCCCAAAGTGCAAAATTGCGCATTTTTGGTCGCATCAAATCCAGAAAAAATGTAATAAAAAGTGATCAAAAAGTTGTATATGTGCAATCAAGGTACCGATAGAAAGAACACATCATGGCGCAAAAACTGACAACTCACACAGCCCCATAGAGCAAAGGATAAAAGCGCTATAAGCCTGGGAATGGAGCGATTTTAAGGAACATATATTTATTAACAATGGTTTGCATTTTTTAAAAGCCATCAGATAAAAGAAAAGTTATACATGTTATATATTGTTGTAATCGTAACAACTTGAGGAACATGTATAACCAGTCAGTTTTACTATAGGGCGAACGGCGTAAATGCAAAACTACCCGAAATCAAAACAAATTCGTTTTTTTTTTCAATTTGACAGCGCAAATGATTTTTTTCCGGTTTCGCAGCATATGTTATGGAAAAATAATGCCGGTCATTGCAAAGTACAATTTGTTTCGCAAAAAATAAGCGCTCATATAAGTCTCTAGGTGAAAAAATGCAAGCGCTATGGACTTTTAAACATAAAATGGAAAAAGCAAAAGCGCAAAAACGTAAATTGGCTTTGACCATAAGGGGTTAACAATTAACTAATGATCGCAAACTAGATTGTTTATCGTTAACCTGAAATTGTTCACCATATTAGGGTCCATTTACACAGAAAGATTATCTGACAGATTATCTGACAAAGATTTGAAGCCAAAGCCAGGAATGGATTTGAAAAGAGGAGAAATCTCAGGCTTTTCTTTATGACCTGATCTCTGTTTATAGTCTGTTCCTGGCTTTGGCTTCAAATCTTTGACAGATAATCTGTCAGATAATCTTTCTGTGTAAATGCCCCCTTACACAGAACGAGAGCTGTTACTCCATGTGATCCCAGCAAAAAAATGAACAATGTGTAATTACACTGAACGATTAGCAAATGATTAACAATGATTTTAGGGTCAGATCTAAATCAACGACACAAACGATTTTTTGATTGTTGCCTGAGCAAATAGACAGGACGGTTATCAATTAAATTTGAACAGAATAACGATTTTTCTCACGATAATCGTCCTGTGTCATAGGGCCCTTAATCTCCGCTCCTTACTGTGACCTACTGTATGTCAGATGGGAAGCAGCCCAGCACATTCACCTCTACCGCCATTTAGCCATTCTGTCCCATGCACACTAGATAATGATTCAGATTTGTGAATTAACTTGTACCAATGTACCTTGTAGCAAGTGTGAATATTACTAAGGCCTTGTTCAGACCTCATAAGAGACAGGCCATTCCTTGATCCGGCCGGGTCACGCAACGGCCGGTCTCAGAAAAGATCATCCTGGCGGGTACTGAGTTGTGATGCGCAGCTGAATTGCGATGCTCTCCACTGCACAATATGGAGCATGCGGCCGAAGCCACTTACTCCACAGTGTGCACTGACATGTCAATTTACCGCCAGACTGGCCAGACTGTATACCATGTGTATACACTCCGGCCGGGATTCCATAAACGGCAATGTAATGTATATTTTATTTATCACGGCCAATCGGCAACAACGGTCGTAGTTTTACGAAAATATACATAGTGTGAACATAGCCTAAGGGTACAAACACACTCCGCGTATACGCAGCGGATTTCTGGCTGCAAATTCACATCGAGACCCGCTGCGGATTCCTGCCTGTACACCCTATGGGCAGACAAGCTTGTCAGCAGCCCGCCCCGTTACCCCCCATTACCCCGGAGCGCATACATCGCCTGGTCCCCGCGCCGGCTTGCTTCCCGGCACATCTCGCTCAGCCAATCAGTGCGCTGTCCCACTGCAGTGCACTGATTGGCTGAGCTGGACGTGAAGACGTCAGGAGCCCCGAAGCAAGCCGGAGCTGGGAGCAGGTGAAGTATACGCTCCGACGGCAGGGGGGTAACGGGGCGGGCTGCTGCTGCAAGTTTGTCTGCCCATAGAGTGTACAGGGCAGGGATCCGCAGCTGGTCTCACTGCGAATTTGCAGTGAGAAATCCGCTGTGGATACGCCCAGTGTGTTTCTACCCTAAGGCTATGTTCACGGAACGGCCGGTCTCTGGCCGGATCATCTCGGCCAGTATTTAAGTACCGGCCGGATGATCTTTCGGCGGCAGAGCTCTGAGGCGGGCACATCAGTGCGTGCCCGCATCAGAGCTTACCATAGATCACAGTGAAGCGAGCAGCCGGAGCCGCTCGCTTCACTGTGTGAACTGACAGGTCTTTCTGCGGCCGGAATTCACAGAATTCCGGCCGCAGAAAACTGACATGTCAGTTGTTTGCGGCGGCGTATGGGATCCCGGTCGGAGCGCACTTGATGTGTGTACGCTCCGGCCGAGATCCCATAAAACAACAGGCATTGTCCACCGCGGTAAAAGTACGGCCGTTGTTGCCATCGGCAACAACAGCCGTACTTTTACATAGTGTGAACATAGCCTAATAGTGCATTAGACCTCTCCTCTTGTCATTGGATCATATTCTTAGAATTTGCCCCTCTCAGATGGTAAAAAGAAAATTTTTTGTAAAAACAATATATCTGCAAGTTTTTTTTCCCCAGAATGGAATCCGGCTATTGTTTTCTCCGCCTATTGATTAATAATTTCAGATTCATAAAAAATGTAAATGTAAAGCGCTTAAATCCACTAATCAACAAAACTGGCGGAGCATTCCCATCCATGAACAATAAATCTAAACATAATGTCATAAAAATTAAATAAAAATCCCAAAATAGAGTATCGTGTTTATTTATTCAGAAGTGTCATGTTTATTGAATGAGGTTTAGTCATCACACAAGGCGCACATCAACAAGAACATGACCCAGAATGAGATATACATTGAACTCTTCTCTATCCATGCATATATGAAAACCTACCTGGTTTCTAATCCTATCCATATTGAAACATACCGGCGGTGGGGGTCATTTAAAGGGATCATTTAAGAAGGGATTTTATGCATGTAAATGGTAGAGAAATAAAGTAAAATACTAATACCCCTGTCTAAATGCAGAGTTTTGAATTGATTGAATTATGGAGTATTTCCAATATGCCCATACAGCTGTCACCTACACATTTACGGCCAATTTTTTTTTTTGTCTGCTTTATTGAAGTCTGCTTTTTTAGATTATTCTTATGAATTGTGGACACAAATATTCCCCATTCCTCTAAATTATTGTCTATGTCTATACTGTATGTAATTGTCTATGCTTATATGCTGTTTTCTTTGCCTATATGCTATTGTTTATATCGATATGCTATCATCTATGCCTATATGCCGTTGTCTATGCCTATATCCTATTGTCTATGCTTATATGCTGTTTTCTATGCTTTCATGCTGTTGTTTATACCTTTATGCTATTGGCTATGCCTATGTGCTATCATCTGTTCCTATATGCTATTGTTTATACCTAAAGGCTGTTGTCTATGCTTATATACTATTGCCTATGCCTATATGCTGTTGTCTATGCTTATATGCTGTTGTTTATGCCTATATATTATTGTCAATGCTTATATGCTATTGTCCACGCCTGTATGCTGTTGTTTATGCCTATATGCTGTTGTCTATGCTTATAAACTGTTGTCTATGCTTATATACTATTGCCTATGCTTATATGCTGTTGTTTATGGCTATATAGTATTGTCTATGCTTATATGCTATTGTCCACGCCTGTATGCTGTTGTCTATGCCTATATGCTGTTGTAATACTTACCACATTGAACATATACACAGAGGGTCGGCACTACACTCCAACCGCTATCAGGTGCCACATGTAAATGACTGAAGGAGGCTCGGCGGGGCTTGCTGGAGAAAAAGTAGAAAGCCGCACTCAGCATCCAGTGCCTTCATGGATCCTTTTATTTACTTAATTTAGTTTTTTATATTGTTCTTAATATTGTTTATGTATATCACATGTTAACTACAACATCAATTACCAATTGGATATATAAGGAGTTCCATAGAAACAGGCTGGCACCGACACCTACCTGGCGTCTGGCCATTGTTGTCCACACTTAGTTTATGTATTTTTAACATAAGAAAACAAAAGGATCCATGATGCAACTTTCTACATTGTTTTCTGATACTTACCAAATAGTTTTCATAACCCTTTTTAAAGTGACACTGTCGCCCCCTTTTTGCATTATGACTTCTCCACACAGGTGTAAAGGGTAAATTTAGCAGTTTTCATACTTTATTTTATATCATACTTCATGGTGCTTGTAAGTTATCTTTTATCATCTCCGGATTGTGCTATGTGGGCAGGGCTTCGTGGACGTGGCCCACAACACTACTGGTTGCCTCGCCCCCGTGACGTCATCGTCCCATAGGCCCCGTCCTCTCAGCAGCCATTGGTATAAGCCAAACTAGAGGGGATGGGGTCTAGACCCTTAGGCTGGCCTGTTTCAATGGTCCTCAAGGGGCGGGGCCTATGTGCAGATGACATCACGGGGCGGGACCAACGGCAATGTTGTGGACGGGGCAAAGTGGTGCTTCGCCCATGAAGCCCCGCCCAGATAGTACAAACCGCAGATAATAAAAGATCACTTTTTAATAGAACACAACCGGTTGCCTCACCTCCGTGACATCATCGCCCCATAGGCCCTGCCCCCTCAGTGGCCATTGGTATGGGCCGACCTAGAGGGGATGGGGCCTAGACCTTTAGGCTTGCCTGTTCCAATGGTCATCGAGTGGCGGGGCCTATGCGCAGATGACATCATGGGGGTGGGGAAAATGGTAGTGTTGTGGGCGAAACTAAGAGGCGCTTCGACTGTGAAGCCCCGCCCAGATAGCACAATTCGCAGATGAAAAAAGATCACTTTTTACTAGAACAAGCACCATGACGTATGATATAAATTAAGGTATAAAATAAGGTATAAACTGCAAAATTTCCCCTTTACACCTGTGTAGAGAAGTCATAATGCAAAAAGGGGCGAAAGTGTCACTTTGAAGGGGTAGTGTAGCGTTTTACTTTTATTCACTTTAAAAAATTATACAACTTTGTAATGTGTGTTATTTTAGTGAATGGCCCCCTTCCCCGCGTTCTCCCCACCCCGGAAGTGTTGGCGCATTATACTTACAAGTTCGCTGTGGACCCCGGACACCTTCTTGTGTCGGCGACGACGTCATCTTCGGGGGGCCGGCCGAACCGCTCCAGCCATCCCTCTTGCCTGCCCCCCTCTGCCGCGTCATCAGTTGCCGGCCTCCCAAAGATGACGCCGTCGACACAAGATGGCGGCCGGGGTCGACAGCGAACACGTAAGTATAATGCGCCAACACTTCCAGGGTGGGGGGAACATGGGGAAGGGGGCCATTCACTTATAGTTATACAAGTTGTATAACTTTGTAATGTGTGTTATTTAGTGAATAAAAGTTTAACGCCGCACTACACCTTTAAAGTTAACCTTGAACCAACACATTTTCCTTCCAAGTGATCACATTTTGCATGTAACCTTTTCACAACTAGTTTTCAATATAATTAGCAGAAAAAACATAGAAATCAATTTACATGGTGTTAGAGATTCCAGCTTCCACTTTAGCACATTCAGTCATAATGTGACAAATTTGGGGTCTAAGAATATTTTCTTGAAGAAAAAGCAGGTCATCTCTTAAAATACCCTTAGAGGATACAACTGTTATGTGATCAACACATAAGAAACGCATTACTAGTCTACTGATGAACTGGGAAAAAATGGGCTGGCATTCACTGTATACTAGAAGGTAAAATGATATATTTCATAATAATTATACACAGGACCTTCATTACACAAGTTTTATATTGTTCTCTGCATGAAGGCCTTCCCAGGTACCTTCACAGCTTTCTAGACTAGCGGTAAAGCACTGTGGTAAAACCAGGAAGTGTTTTCAGGCGATAATTCATGGGCCCAGTGAAAAAAAATTAGACCTGCAGGGGTAGCTTACAAAAAAAATAAAAAATCTTTCAAATCAGCTGGTCCCAGCAAGTGCCAGAAATGTGTAATTTACTTCTATTAAAAAATATGAAGGCCTCCAGTACTTAGCAGCTGCTGTATGTCCTGAAGGATGTGGTGTATTCTCTCCAGTATTACACAATGCTCTCTGCTGCACCCTCTGTCCTTGTCAGGAACTGTGCAGAGTAGTAGCAAATCCCCATAGAAAACCTCTCCTGTTCTCCAGACTGAAAAGAATACCATTGCCTGCAGGACATTCAGCAGATAATAAGCACTGGAAGACTTGAGATTTTTTTTTTTAATAGAAGTAAATTACAAATCTCTGGCACTTGCTGGGACCAGTTCATTTGCAAGAAAAAAAAACTAGCCCTTTAAACTTGCATTATTAGAGAATGTCAGTCGCAGGCGGGCCTCCTGTCCCGTTCCCGGCACAGGCAGTGTGATGTACACTGATTGCCTTGGGGATCCCTGAAGCTCTCCAGAGCAGCCGAGCCTCTTATCGGAGAAGCTTGGAGACGCTCGGCTTCCGGAAGAGCTTCGGAAGAATGACAGAGGCTTCGGGTACTTCCGAAGCTCTCCCGGCAGCCGAGCATCTCCGAGCTTCTTCAATGAGATGTTCGGCTGCTTGGAGGAGCTTTGGGGATCCCCGATGCAGTCAGTATACGTCACACTGCCTGTGCCGGGAACAGGATAGGAGGCGCGTGGAGGCCGAGAACGGCCCCAGGTGAGTTAACTGTTTTCTTTTCTTTTGTAGTGGTCGCCCCATACGGTGGGGATGGGGCCATTTTTGAACTCCACCACCTTATGGGGCAACCATATCCAGGGTATAAGGCAACCCCGAATTCTAATTTTTCAGGGTTAAAATGTCGTCTTATACGCCGGAAAATACGGTATGATAGACACAAACGTCATATGAAATGCTATATTGAGCATGTAAGATTACTACTGTACTTTTACTAAGTCGAGTGTTGCTCTTTTTGTACTCTGTGTGGTTTAGATAATATATTGTAATTATACATTGGAGGGGGGCGGGGGGGGCAGTCATGGAATACATCCTGAATATTCATGAGGCACAGTTCTGATTAGGAAACGCTGATGAAATGACGTAGTCACTGTATGCCTATTTAAAGGAAATAAGCCTCTTCACAATGCAAGCGATATTGTATAACTAGCAAATGATTTGTAGAAACAACAGTGTGATGACATATGCTCCTCATAGAGCATCTGCCAGTGTTTAGGAGTGAGAATGTCACTCTAGAAAGAATTCTTCTGCATGAATTTAATATGAACTCTTTTGACTTCCTGTTCTGTTTCTTCACGTATAAATTTAGATTTTTGGCTTATGTAATGTTTTTATTTTTCCATTGAAAAAGTCATTTAGGAGCTTGTTTTTTTGCAGGGAAAATTGTGCTTATTACTAGTGTTACAAAACCAGAAACAAAATTAGAGAAACAGATCGCTGATCTCAGGGAGACCAGCCAAACGATAACACTGCCAGCTGCTAGTGAAAGTGCTCAATGCAGTGAAATTCTAGGTGCATTGCCCCCTGGGAAACATGAACATGCAAAAGAAGAGCCAGTGGAGCCTCATCGAAAAGTCTCGAAACACAGGACTACCCAGATATCCCTCTAGGAAGGACCCAGCCAAGGGGTGGCTCCTCTAAGGAAACCACCAAAACCACCATATTAAGTGGCCCTATAAGTCAATGTAATGACAATGGAAAAAACAAGGCCAGGTATCTATCCACATACAGCTGTTTCGGGGTGTTGCCCCTCATCAGTGTGGAGCAGGATTCTGGTTACAGGAACCACCCCTTGGCTGGGTCCTTCCCAGAGGGATATCTGGCTAGTCTTATGTTTCAAGACTCTTTGATGAGGCTCCACAGGCTCTTCTTTTTCAGAAAAAAAAATATTCTGCCTATTATCCCGCCAATATCAGGACTATTGTATGCTTCTAGAGCCCATTATAGATCTCTTCTCTTTCATGCTGATACATGCTGATGAGTGCGGGTGCAGAGACAACCAACCGCAGCCAGGAGCAGTGTGCCGTCAGAACCAGCAGTCACTTTGTTCCACACTACGCCAAGTTCGCCCAATAATCGATTTGTGTAAGGGCCTGTTCACACTACGGACAGGTCAATTCTATGAGCGGAGAGGAGCGCGAGGCCTCCCATTGAGAGAGATAGGCGGGATTCGGTGCGGAGTCCCCAGGGGGGGTTCCAAGCGGAATTTAAGCACCGATTCCACAGTGCGAACGGGCCCTAATAGTACCCTAAAACAAAGAAGTAGACTGAAGATCTTCAAGAGCCACAGAAGAACTGAGAAGTTCTCCCGACATCCTAGGTGCAGACTGCATGACATGGTGTGGTCTAAAGCACACTCTTTCATAATTTCCAAAACTGTAATGTGAACATAACCCTGTATTTTACCATTTCCCATCTCTAGTAAGTGGTAGCATTATCATGGAAACAGAAATACAGTCATTTTTACAGAGGTCACTGTAGCAATGTGAAATCTATTGCCGCTATACAAATAAATATTATCAGCTGTAAATAATATAGTATATTCACCATGGGTCAATAAAGAATATTAGCATGGGATTTCACAGTACAGTACTGCTTTTCTAGTCCTTTACACTTCAGGTTTAGAAACATAGAAGAATGTAGACAGAAGAAGACCACCTGGCCCATCTAGTCTGCCCTTCATTTCATTTACTTTATTATCATCTTTGGGCTATGTTCACACTAAGTTAAAAAAAAAAAAAAAAAAAGTAAAAAGGCGTCCGCTTTTTGTTTAAAAGAAAAAAAAGTCAGTTACTGCATCATTTTAATTGAGTTTAATAAATTGCATTGAAGTCCATGGAATAATGAAGGTCATTTACACACAGTGTTTTAAGTGATGGACGTTGTCTGCGTGGACGTCAAATAAAGTTCATGTCAATTATTTTCTGATGTTTTTTGCAAACAGCGGACGTTATTTTTCAGTTCACAGTTTTTCTTTTTTTTTTTAACGTCTTTTCACCATCTTTACTATTAAATTAAATGGACTTTTCAATTAAAGGAGAAGTCTGGGGAAATTTTTTATTAAAATATTGTATTTCCCCCCAAAATTATTACGGGAAATGCTTATGAAGTGCTTTTTCCCCTGCACTTACTACATCAAGGCTTCACTTCCTGGATAACATAGTGATGTCACTTCCTGGATAACATGGTGATGTCACTTCCTTGATAAAATGATGATGTCACTTCCTGGATAACATGATGATGTCACTTCCTGGATAACATGGTGATGTCACTTCCTGGATAACATGGTGAAGTCACTTCCTGGATAACATGGTGATGTCACTTTCTGGATAACACAGTGATGTCACTTCCTGGATAACATGGTGATGTCACGACCCGACTCCCAGAGCTGTGCGGGCTGTGGCTGCTGGAGAGGATGATGGCAGAGGGATGCTCAGTGTCCCTCCAGTGCCCTGTGTCCCTCAGTGTCCCCCTGCCATCATCCTCTCCAGGAGCCACAGCCCGCACAGCTCTAGGAGTCGGGTCGTGACATCACCATGTTATCCAGGAAGTGACATCACCATGTTATCCAGGAAGTGACATCACCATATTATCCAGGAAGTGACATCACCATGTTATCCAGGAAGTGAAGCCTTGATGCAGTAGTAAGTGCAGGGAAAAAAGCACTTTATGAGCATTTCCCGTAATAAGTGTATATTGGTGATTTGTATAACTTTTAGGGGGCAATGCAATAGTTAAATAAAAAAATGTTGCCGCACTTCTCCTTTAACTTCAGACGACCTAGGATGTACCGGTACGTCCTGAGCTATGAAGCGCACTCCGGAGCGGAGCGCGCTTCATAGCAGCTGGGGGCAGGCTGCAATCAGCAGCCGGCACCTCACCGTTAATGACATGCTGCAGCCTGTCATTAACTCCTTAAATGCCGCAATAGCGGCATTGCCGCGGCGTTTAAGTGTAAGTGACAGGGCGAGTCCCCTGTCACTTACCGATCGGGACCCCGCTGTGTGACTGCGGGGGTCCCGATCGCTGTATCGGACCGCGGGAGGTCTCTCACCTGCCTCCGTGAGGTCTGATCGGCAATCTGTTCACTGAGCCTGCACAGGCAGGCTCAATCAGCAGAGCGCCGATAACACTGATCAATGCTATGCCTATGTACAATGTCCGATCTTCACAAGTATGGTATTAATAAAAACTAGAGATCATGGCGGAAAAAATGACACCCCATACAGCCCTGTAGGTGAAAAAATAAAACCGCTATAAGCGTCTCAATAGGCCCATTTCATTAATAATTAATTGCCAAAAAAAAAGGATTTCATTCAAAAAATATATATAACATTAGAGAATCTGCATATGGTTGTGTTCGGACTGACCTATAGAATAATGATATCATGTCGCTTTTACCATATAGTGCATTACGTAGACACAGGAACCCCCCAAACGTTACCATATTGCATTCTTTTTTATGATTTCACCAATTTATATCTTCATAAATAATATATTTGGGATTCCGTCATACATGTTATGGTAAAATGAAAGATGCCATTACAAAGTACAACTATTCCTGTAACAAACAAGCACTTACATGGCCTTGTAGATAGAAAACTGAAAGCGCTAGAGCTCTTAGAAGGGGAGGAGGGAAAAACGAAATCGCAAAGATCAAAATTTGCGCTGTCCACTGGGTCATTTTGGGCCTGGTCCTCAAAGGGTTAAAGACACATCCAAAAGGGCAATGAGTCCAACTGACCTATAATAATGTACCAGCAGCCATCATTTTACTGGCGGGCGGCCAAACAGCGAAATGACGGACGTCATTCTAAAAAATTACAAACGGATAAGAAAAAACGTTATGTGAACATAGCCTTGGATAGATATACAGTTGTTTGCAATAAATTAGAATATAAACAAAAAGTTATTTTTTTTCCAGTAATTCAATTCAAAAAGTGACCTCATATATTCTATATTGACCTCATATATTCTACATACAGAGTGAACTTTTTCAAGCGTTTATTTCTGTTAAAGTTAATGATTATGGATTACAGCCAAGAAAAACCCAAAAGTCAGTATTTCAGAAAATTAGAATATTATATAAAACTAACTGAAAAAAAATGTCTTTAACACAGAAATGTCGACCAAATGAAAAGTCTGTACAGTAAATGCCCTCAATACTTGGTCGGGGCACCTTTTGCATGAATGACGGCATCAATGTGGCATGGAGGCGATTAGCTGATGGCACTGCAGAGGGGTTATAGAAACCCAGGTTGCTTTGATAGCGACCTTCAGCTCGTCTGCATTTTCGGCTCTGGTGTCTTTCATCTTCCTCTTGACAATACCCCATAAATTCTCTATGGGGTTAAAGGGAACCTGTCGCCCCCCGTGCCGGGGTGACAGGCTCCCGACCCCCCGTTGGAGCCCGCTATACTCACCTAATCCCGCCGGGTCCCGCTTCTGGAGGTGGTCGGGTGATGAAGATCGCAGCCGCTGCAGCCCGAGGCGCGCGCTGAGAGATGAGTCCAACACCCATAGAGAATGACGGAGCGCTGGACTCTCCTGTCATTCTCTATGAGCGTTGGACTCATCTCTCAGCGCGCGCGCCGGGCTGCAGCGGCTGCGATCTTCATCACCCGACCACCTCCAGAAGCGAGACCCGGCGGGATTAGGTGAGTATAGGGGGCTCTTACGGGGGTCGGGAGCCTGTCACCCCGGCACGGGGAGTGACAGGTTCCCTTTAAGGTCTTGCAAGTTTGCTGGCCAATCAAGCACAGTGATGCTGTGGTTAGTAAACCAGGGATTGGTACTTTTGGTAGTGTGGACAGATGCCAAATCCTGCTGGAAGATAAAAATTCCATCTCTAAAAATCTTTTCAGCACAGAGAGGCATGAAGTGCTCTAAAATTCGGCAGCGTTGACGCCAGCATACCTGTGCTCAGCCAATTGCGGCTGAGCAGCAGATGACGCGTCAGAGGGGGGGCCGGCATGAGAGACGGCTGGAGCGCCCTTCCGAAGATGATGTCGTCGACACAAGATGGCGGCCGGGGTCGACAGCGAACACGTAAGTATAATGCACCAACACTTCCAGGGTGGGGGGAACACGGGGAAGGGGGCAATTCACTTAAACAACACACATTACAAAGTTGTATAACTTTGTAATGTGTGTTATTTAGTGGATAAAAGTTTAACGCCGCACTACCCCTTTAGGCTGGGTTCACACTATGTATATTTCAGTCAGTATTGTGGTCTTCATTTTGCAACCAAAACCAGGAGTGGATTAAAAACACAGAAAGGATCTGTTCACACAATGGTGAAATTGAGTGGATGGCCACCATATAACAGTAAATAACGGCCATTATTTCAATACAACAGCCGTTGTTTTAAAATAACAGCAAATATTTGCCATTAAATGGCGGCCATCCACTTAATTTCAACATTGTGTGAACAGAGCCTTTCTGTGTTTTTAATCCACTCCTGGTTTTGGTTGCAATATGAGGACCACAATACTGACTGAAATATACGTAGTGTGAACCCAGCCTTAATATGCTTTGATACAGCACTCTGAGAACAGCCAGCTTCTTTAGCAATGAACTTTTGTGGCTTACCCTCCTTGTGGAGTGTGTGAATGACTGCCTTCTGGACATCTGTCAAGTCAGCAGTCTTCCCCATGATTGTGTTGCATACTGAACCAGACTAAGGGACCTTTTATAACACTTAGGAAGCCACTGCACGTGTTTTGGGTTAATTTTTCTAATTTTATTAAATAATTACTTTTGGGTTTCCTTGCCTTTAATCCATAATCATCAACTTTAATAGAAATAAATGCTTGAAAAAGTTTACTCTGTATGTAATGACTCAATAGAATATATGAGGTAACTTTTAGAGATGAGTGAACCTCGAACAGGCTCAAGTCGATCCGAACCCGAACTTTCGGCATTTGATTAGCGGTGGCTGCTGAA
This sequence comes from Dendropsophus ebraccatus, assembly GCF_027789765.1. Classification (NCBI taxonomy): domain Eukaryota; kingdom Metazoa; phylum Chordata; class Amphibia; order Anura; family Hylidae; genus Dendropsophus; species Dendropsophus ebraccatus. The sequence goes on along the minus strand of NC_091460.1, from coordinate 138,216,986 downwards.
CTTGGATAAAGCCCTCAGGCTATGTGGAAAACATGGATATAGTCATTGGCTGTATCCGTGTTTTCCAGACAAACTTAGAGCTTTATCCAACTTCAGCAGCCACCGCTAATCAAATGCCGATCGTTCGGGTTCGGATTGACTCAAACCCGAACCCGGTTCGCTCATCTCTAGTCACTTTTTGAATTGAATTACTGAAAAAAAAATTTGTTGATATTCTAATTTATTGCAAACCACTGTATGTTCATCCCAGGCATATTTAAATTAAATTACTTTATATTTACCAAGCACACTGTCAGGCTTGTTACATGACGGGACCCAAGGTGTAATTAATGTTTCTTTGTCGCTTATACACTTCCGCCTGCAGACTCCCATCAGGATTAGTAATGTTATTCTTGGTTCATCCCCAAGTGTCAGTTCATGGTGATTGCACTAGGCTGACCTATGCCCTAGAAACCTAGAGGTTGAATGTAGTCTAACAATGCAGTAATGTAAATCAACTTCAGTACTTATCCTTACTTTATCCTTCATTTTACTTTCAAATGCGGACATGTCTCCATGGACCTGCCCTCTTTTAGCTGAACATCAGCAGTGATGGTTAGCTATTCTCCATAGTGTGAATCAACAGCGCTCATCACTAAGGTCAGGTTTTCACAACAGACTTCCTCTCAAGCAGAGCTGAAATAATTATTAGGGATGTCAATTGCCAGAAAAGTGAATGAGCCACTAATTAATCCCACTGAGCACTAACAGGGTGTTTTCAGACATACATTGCTGGCAGTCTATGAGAAGGTGCAGTAAAACTGTGACAACTGCTGGGATATGGGAGCCAACTATAGGGATGTAGTGTAATGGAAGTCTACAGCCTTGGTTGATGGTCAAGCACAAAAGCATTTAGGCAGCTGGCCACAAACTGAACATATTTACATACTTTTAGTCTAATTTAATACAGGAGGAGTATAAGACTATGTTCACACAATAAAACAGAAAGTGCAACAGCAACCTACGGGTGCAAGTGATTACCGTATATACTCCCCCCTGGTGTACACATGCTAAAAACCTGCTCTGTAGAAATTAGGATCTTAGCAAACTATTTGATCTAACCATGTCACCACGTTAAGGTGTCCTCAGAGACATGGTCCCTACTCTAGCATTTTCACACTTGCAAAGGCCTCTCCTGGGCTGAACAAGTGTACAACTGGACAGATAGGATCCAAATGATCTCTTTTTATAGCATCCTTGGGACATGGGTCGAGTGCAAGCAGCATTTAGTGTACTATCACTATTAGGAGGCCTCGGTAAAAGCACAGAGGAGGAGGAAAGTGTAGACAGGTTCTCGGCTGAGGCTTCCTAATAGTAACAGTACACTAAATGCCAGGGTTTTTATAATTTTTTCTTTTAAAATTACAGTTAGAAGAAAGAAGACCAGACTAGAAGAATTGGCGGGAAAGAGGAAAAGCTAAAATCGTCCCTGACTTTAACTTATGGCTACTTAGTGTACACTGTGGTGGTATCCCAGATGAAAGCCAGTAGCAAGGATCTCCTTAAGATTCTAAGGGTAATGTACATGATGTCTAATAAATAAAAGTATTTATCTTTCTACATAGAGATACAGATTTAAATTTTAGTTTTTTTTTACTTTAACTGTATCAAGTATGTTTTCTTCTTAGTTTACCAGTAGTGATGAGCGAATAGTATTCGATCAAATACTACGCTATTAGTGCTATTCGATTGCGTTCGAATATTGGAATGATAACGCAGTAAAAATTTGATTCGCCCTCCCACCCCCCTGATGCTTTTTTCCAGCCAATAAGCCAATAAACATGCAGGGGGAGGGACAGGCAGTAGGAATGGGCAGGACTTAAAAAAAAAAAAAAAAAAAAAAAAAAAAAAACTCTTACTGTGATTGGCTGGCTAAACTATGTCACCTCCTGAATATAAGAATAGTGATTTCAGATTTGTGTTACTTGCTCATTGGAGCAAGAGAGGGACAGACTGTATACCAGAGAGAGAAAGCTTTTAGGTGAAGTTAGGTAGGGAGGGACCCCCAAAAGCCCTTGTTAGGGCTAAAAGTATAAAAACCATATATTTAGAAGCTGTTGTAAGACAGGCAGTGTGTTCAGACATCTACTGATAGTGTATAAGGCTGTGTACTGTGAGTGTTTGGGATAATACCTGTTATCTTGCTACTACTGATTTGCGCAGTCTGTGTCCCTTAAAGGGGTTGACCAGCATTTTATTGTTGTAAAAACAATAATATATCCGGTATACGGCTGTATACTGTGAGCGTGGAATAATACCTGTTATCTTGCTACTACTGATTTGTAGTTATCGTTAACTTTCGCTATTACGTATTTTACACTGCACCTGACCTGATACATATGCAAATGCTACTGCTAGACCGAAACGTACGCTTCTACTTTACGTTCATAATTTGTTTGTGAATCTTTGGCGTACACTTGGGAAAATTGGGATGTTTGCTCCTCACTAGTGTTAGATGCAGCCAGGCATGCTTCCCCTGCTGTCCCAGATGTATTCCACATTCCACAGGCATCATTTCCTGAGGTGTCATTGTGCACTTGGTGACCTCCTAGTGGTCGAATATTGATTTCCAGGTCCCAAGTATTTCTCTCCCATAAACTATAATGGGATTTAATATTCGTTTGAATATACGAATATCGGGAGCTATTCAAATCGAATTTCGAATTATCGAATATTTCACTATTTGCTCATCTCTATTTACGAGGAAACAAATGAGCAAATGGCATGATCAGGTGTATCACCAACACTGTGGCCAGAGTAAAATCTACGTATAGCAGTTCCATCTACAGATTTATTTATATATACAAACCTTCATGGTCCCAAAGTGCTTGGAAGGGTTCTCCAGCTGGGCCTAAGGGTGCTGGGGGGTCATTGAAAAATGGAGCAGAAACTTCCATCTGCAGCCCTTCAGGGGTCGGTTTTAGACAGATTGTCACCGGGTCATGTGATATGGGGGCACTGTTCCATTCATACTGAATTGAAAACTCCATCTAAACCAAGAAAAACATAACTGGTATATAATAAACTATGTTGGTAACATTCTGAAGCATTTCAAAAGACATGACAGCAAATGCAGGTACAAGAAACATAGAGATGAGGATTCCTCTGGCTGATATATGCAGGAAAAAATAGTAAAGAATTAAAGTACTGAGAATAGTTTCATAAGTAAAGGGGTTTGCTGGGTATAACATACTGAGAACTTATTCACAGGATAACTCATTAGTCGCTGATCTGTGGAGGGCTGACACCCGACAACCTGGCGGATCAGCCGATCGGCACCGGCACTACACAGCAAACAGGGCCAAAAGCAGTTAAACAGGAGCTAAGCTGCAGTTACCACACAGGGCATGGAGCCAACTGCTTCTACAGTCCTGCATGTCCCACAATGCAATAGCAACATTTCCGTCCAACATTAGGACCCTTTTTCATCACAAGTTTATCGGAGTGCTGTGGTTATCTTTCTATGAGTATGGATATCTACACCTTGGGTCTGCAAAGCTGTATACTGCTGGCGGCAACCCGCATTTCATCTGAGTGCTGCAGCTTTTTGCTTTTTATCTAGATGGATAGATAGATAGATAGATAGATAGATAGATAGATAGATAGATAGATAGGAGATAGATAGATAGATAGATAGATAGGAGATAGATAGATAGGAGATAGATAGATAGATAGATAGATAGATAGATAGATAGGAGATAGATAGATAGATAGATAGATAGATAGATAGATAGATAGAAGATAGATAGATAGATAGATAGATAGATAGATAGATAGATAGGAGATATATAGGAGATGGAGATAGATAGATAGGAGATAGATAGATAGATGATAGATAGATAGATAGATAGGAGATAGATAGATAGATAGATAGATAGATAGATAGATAGATAGATAGATAGGAGATAGATAGATAGGAGATAGATAGGAGATAGATAGATAGGAGATAGATAGATAGATAGATAGATAGATAGATAGATAGATAGATAGATAGGAGATATATAGGAGATGGAGATAGATAGATAGGAGATAGATAGATAGATGATAGATAGATAGGAGATAGATAGATAGATAGATAGATAGATAGATAGATAGGAGATAGATAGATAGGAGATAGATAGGAGATAGATAGATAGGAGATAGATAGATAGATAGATAGATAGATAGATAGATAGATAGATAGGAGATAGATAGATAGATAGATAGATAGATAGATAGATAGATAGGAGATGGATAGATAGTTCGGCTCCTGTTGAGCCGCTAGTTAAGTAGAGTTTTAGTCTTTCTTCGTCTACTCTGTTGAGTTTGGAGATCGTTTTCCGCACATTACTATTGCTATACGATTTTCACCAACCTTTTTGACCACAATGTGCGAAAAAGTGGTACAAGCATATATGGAGGAAAACACAGAAAAAGGAGTGGACTCATTGCAAATACAATCATTCCTTAATGGGGTTTTATTCGGTGCCTTTGTATACATTGCCTATACTGGAAATGTACCTTACAACTTTTCTTAATACCCTCTTTTGTTGTATGTATTCTTACCTGTAATGCAATGAGATGGATAATAAAAAGTTATCTGATTTAAAAAAAAAAAAAAAAGATAGATAGATAGCTAGATAGATAAATAGATAGAGATAGGAGATATATAGATAGATAGGAGATAGATAGATAGGAGACAGATAGATAGATAGATAGATAGATAGATAGATAGATAGGAGATAGATAGGAGATAGATAGATAGGAGATAGATAGATAGGAGACAGACAGATAGATAGATAGATAGATAGATAGATAGATAGATAGATAGATAGATAGATAGATAGGAGATAGATAGATAGGAGATAGATAGATAGATAGATAGATAGATAGATAGGAGATAGATAGATAGATAGATAGATAGATAGATAGATAGATAGATAGGAGATAGATAGATAGATAGATAGATAGATAGATAGATAGATAGGAGATAGATAGATAGATATATAGATAGATAGGAGATAGATAGATAGATAGATAGATAGGAGATAGATAGATAGATAGGAGACAGATAGATAGATAGATAGATAGATAGATAGATAGATAGATAGATAGATAGATAGGAGATAGATAGATAGATAGATAGATAGAGATAGATAGATAGGAGATAGATAGATATGAGACAGATAGATAGATAGATAGATAGATAGATAGATAGATAGATAGATAGATATGAGACAGATAGATAGGAGATAGATAGATAGATAGATAGATAGGAGACAGACAGATAGATAGGAGATAGATAGATATGAGACAGATAGATAGGAGATAGATAGATAGATAGATAGATAGATAGATAGATAGATAGATAGATAGATAGGAGACAGACAGATAGATAGGAGATAGATAGATAGATAGATAGATAGATATGAGACAGATAGATAGATAGATAGATAGATAGATAGATAGATAGATAGGAGACAGACAGATAGATAGGAGATAGATAGATAGATAGATAGATAGATATGAGACAGATAGATAGATAGACAGACAGATAGATAGATAGATAGATATGAGACAGATAGATAGATAGATAGATAGATAGATAGATAGATAGATAGATAGATAGATAGATAGATATAGGAGACAGACAGATAGATAGATAGATAGATAGATAGATAGATAGATAGATAGATAGATAGGAGATAGATAGGAGAAGATAGATAGATAATAGATAGATAGATAATAGATAGATAGATAGGAGACAGACAGATAGATAGATAGATAGATAGATAGATAGATAGATAGATAGTTAATAGATAGGAGATAGATAGATAGATAGATAGGAGATAGATAGATAGATAGATAGATAGATAGATAGATAGGAGATAGATAGATAGATAGAAAGATAGATAGATAATAGATAGGAGATAGATAGATAGGAGATAGATAGATAGATAGATAGATAGATAGATAGGAGATAGATAGATAGATAGATAGATAGGAGATAGATAGATAGGAGATAGATCTTCTGCATCTTTTGCACTGACCGCAGACGTGCATATGCGCCATTCATACAATTGGTACACAGACAACTGTTTGTGCTATTCTAAAGTTGTACTGATCAGTTATTTTCAATCCTACACTACATCCATAGTGACAGGTGCCAGTAAGCTTCAAATGCCCTTTGACAAACATTGACGCTGAAGATGTCTAAGGCTAAAAGCAAATGTTACAGAATGAAAACTGACAAAGTGCCCTCTCCAAGAACCCATCAGCAACCTGCAGCAATCCCACAGAAAACCTACCGGAGATGTCAGCCATGCCACAAATCAACCACCTTCATCTGTTTTCTTTCAGCGCTCAGCTCTCATTTATTGGGAAAAGTATCTAAGCATGTATTCACATGCTGCAGCCATAACTGGGTTTTTATTTTCCAGATCACATATAGTGATGGCTGCAGTGACAGTGAAATCCATCAGAATAAGCCCGATCAGCCCCTTATCTCCAATCTCCTGAACTTTATTCTAAACTAATCTAACTTATCACTACATCAAAGTGGTCTAGTCATAAATCAGCATAACATAAGAGGTAGCTCACCAAAAATCTTTCTTTCAAATCAACTAGTGCCAGAGATTTGTAATTTACTTCTATCAAAAAATCTTCCAGTATTTATCAGCTGCTGTATGTCCTGCAGGAAGTGGCGTATTCTCTCCAGACTGACACAGTGCTCTCTGCTGCCACCTCTGTCCATGAGCAGTAGCAAATCCCCATAGAAAACCTATCCTGCTTTCCAGACTTACACGAATCTAACCTGCCGATAGCCACCGTTATGGCCGATAATCTTTTTGCGTTGAAACATCTACAATCTAGTTAGCAGCGAAAGCAGACCGCCACTATCTTCTATAAGCTGCCCAGACGATCTAGCGATCCCCTGGGCATCCCCCCTGGCTCTTACCCGCTTGCTGCCGGCGTGTGTAATAGCTCCGACGGTGAGCGGGGAATGAGGAGCAAGCAAGTACTGACCTGACACGTCAGTGCTTGCTCCTCCGAATCACCCCTTGTAATGGGGCTTTACACTGCTAACAGCATGGGAACAGCACCGAGGAGGTAAGGTAACAGACTTACCTCCCTTCTCTGCACCCCGTGCACTATACAGGGCTATCAGAAGGTTACATTCATCTAAGCTGCTGATAGTTCCCCTTTAAATAAAGGACACATTAGATTTTCAAATACATTTCTCTCTCATACGTAATTGTCATACATATTATTTTATTTGTACTTCAAAAGAAACAAAAGCTAAACAGAAATGATAGGTTGTCCTGGAGTGAAAAAAAAAATAAAAATCAAATAGTAGAAATTGTTATTATAAATCCTCCACTGCCCCAGTAATGAAGTGATAAGAGAAACAGATCACTGATCTCAGGGAGACCAGCCAAACGACAACACTGCCGGCCGCTAGTGAAAGCGCTCAGTGCCGTGAAGTCCTAGGTGCATTGCCCCCTGGGAAACAAGCATATGCAAAAAAAGGAGCCCATGGAGCCTCATCAAAGAGTCTCGAAACACAGGACTAGCCATATATCCCTGCGGGAAGGACCCAGCCAAGGGGTGGCTCCTGTAGGGAAACCACCAAAACCACCATATTATGTGGCCCTATAAGTCAATGTAATGACAAGGGAAGAACCAAGGCCAGGTATCCATCCACATACAGTTGTTTCAGGATGTTGCCCCTCATCAGTGTGGAGCAGGATTCTGGCTAGGTGGTAGCAATGTCCAGCAATGAAGTGGTAGTGGTCTCCGCCATATGTCCTCAGGCTGTAAACAACATTTCCTGCAGGACATACAGCAGGTAATAAGTATGGGAAGACTTGAGATTTTTTAATAGAAGTAAATTACAAATCTATATTACTTTCTGACACCAGTTGATTTGAAAGAAAAAGATTTTTGCTGGACAACCCCTTTAAGTCTTCCAGTGCTTATCAGCTGCTGTATGTCCTGCAGGAAGCAGTGTATTCTTTCCAGTCTGGAGAGCAGAAGAGGTTTTCTATGGGGATTTGCTCTTATTCTAAACAGTTCCTGACATGGACAGAGATGGCAGCAGAGAAAGCACTGTGTCAGACTGGAAATAATACACCACTTCCTGCAGGACATACAGCAGCTGATAAGTACTGGAAGACTTGAGATTTTTGAATAGAAGTAAATAACAAATCTCTGGCACTTTCAGTCTCCAGTTGATTTGAATTTTTTTGGTGTACTACCCCTTTAATTTTTTTAAACTCTCTGACATCCCTATCATGCAGTGCTGTCAGCGTTTGGCCGTAAATCAGTCTAGTAAAGACAAATAGTCTGTAACAATTACCTTGCACCGTACCTGTCTCTTCTGTGAAAGTTGTGAATCAGAATTCATGCTAACAACAGCGGCTTATGAAGCTGTCTGTAGCTGCTGGCGCTCGTGATGCGGCTTCACACATACAGTAACAGATAGCAGAAAATGTGTCGCCAAGTAACACTGCATGTGATTTGGCTGCTGGCTGTGTGCTATTACTGAGGGACACCACCATTCTATTCTATCCTTCAGGTATAAAATAAATTGTTAACCGCAAGAAAAGAAACAGATGGAAAAATTTACTGTTCCATAAAACGTGAAAGCCAAAATGCAATTGTTCTTAAAGGGACGATAGACTGAAACATTACTTATACATTCAAAATGTTTTATAGACCTCTCCTTGCTGAATAAAATATAAAGCTTCGGAACAGATGCTTTATTCAGAGGAGAATGTAAAACTGAAAAGGATTTGACTTTCTTATGATAATGTGGCAACAAGGCCTTAGTAATGTATGCTTAATTGAACATTTTATACAGAACTCTATTGGGTGCGTTTATAAAAAATGTCACTTTTACGAAGATCTTTGGATCAGCAAGAATGACATCCGCCAGATCCATAAGAATCTATCCTGGCCCTACGATAGCCTCATGGAAGTGCTGAGAGTTGTGCGCAGTGTAGCGGGCACTAAATACAGGAGATCACACCTCTAAAATAATAACCATTAGGGACATTGACGGTTCACACTGAGCAAACACGGCGCAATTCCGCCGTGCTCAGTGTCCTGCTGTTAAGTGAATGGAGAGGGCGCTCGTCCACTGCCGCCACTCTCCGCTCAAAGAATGACAATGTTCATTCTTTGAGCGGAGAGGGAGCGGACAGGCGCGCGCTCTCCCATTTGCTCAAAGCAGCACGCTGAGCACGGCAGGATTCGCGCCGTGTTTGCTCAGTGTGAACCGGTCCTTAGGCACATGGGAAAAGAGGAGCCACATGATGCTCAACCAGTATAATGCCCTAATCTACCTGATCTGTGAATATAAAAGTGATACCTTATTTAGAGGACTATGTAGAGACAGTTCACCGGCACTACCACACTGACCGACTTACAGTATCATCTGGATGCAGGGTGGGGTAATGTGGATGTGTGCTATGTGGAGGTGTTCCTCGTGTAAAACCACTTGGTAGTACATATACACAAAATTGTAGAACAAACAGATTGAGGGCTTTATTCCATATGTGGCATACAAAAAGATTAGCAGGTAAAATTCATATCGAGCACGGACGCCAGACATTGGTTAGTGATTGCAGTTACTGCCGTCTCGCACGCATGTACGCTTCTTCAGAGTCTGATGAATCACGCATGCGCGCGATACGGCTGTGACTGCAATCACTGACGAGTGTCCGGCGTCCGTGCCCGATGGGGGAGATTGCTAAATTGAAACTTGCTCACTTGCCCCTAGCAACCAATCAGATTCCACCTTTCCTTCCCCACAGTCTCTTAGGAAAATGAAAGGTGGAATCTGATTGGTTGCTAGGGGCAACTGAGCCAGTTTCACTTTACACCATGTTTGATAAATCTCCCCCTACGTACCTACTGATGGGAGAAGTTTAACAATCTAGTTATAAATCACTCAAACAGTGATAGCACTTTTATTTTTTAGGCTATGTTCGCACACAGTAACACAGAGAGGCTTTGTTTACACACTGTTGAAATTGAGCGGATGGCCACCATTTAATGGCAAATAACGGACGTTATTAAAAAATGCATAAATCCCCTCAATTTCAACAGTGTGCAAACATAGCCTTTCTGTGTTTACAATTCACACCTGGGTTCGGCTGCAAAATACTGAGCAAAGATACTGAGTGTGAACATAGCCTTAGGTTACAAACCCACTTGGCGGGTCTGCAGCGAGTCTCCATGCTGCGTTTTTGCAGCGAGACTCGCTGCAGATCCCGGCCCTATGCTTTTAATGGCAGACAAACACGCAGCAGGGATGTACATCCCTGCTGCGAGTTTGTCTGCAGCCCACCCCATTAACCCCCCGGCCGCCAGAGCTGATACTTCACCTGATCGGGGCTGCGGGGGGTCGATCGGGCGGCCGGGGCTGCGGGGGGGCGGCCGGGGCTGCGATCGGGCGGCCGGGGCTGCGGGGGGGGCGGCCGGGGCTGCGGGGGGGGGCGATCGGGCGGCCGGGGCTGCGGGGGGGGGGGGCGATCGGGGCTGCGGGGGGTCGATCGGGCGGCCGGGGCTGCGGGGGGGCGATCGGGCGGCCGGGGCTGCAGGCGGCTGGCTGGAGCATATACTTCACCTGGTCCCCGCTCCGGCTTGCTGAAGACATCGGGAACCGCCGGAGCCGGGATCAGGTGAAGTATCAGCTCCGGCGGCCGGGGGGTTAAAGGGGAGGGCTGCAGACAAACTCGCAGCAGGGATGTACATCCCTGCTGCGTGGTTGTCTGCCATTAAAAGCATAGGGCTGGGATCTGCAGCGAGTCTCGCTGCAAAAACGCAGCATGGAGACTCGCTGCAGACCCGCCAAGTGGGTTTGTAACCTTAGGCTGGATTCACATTATCAATCTTCTACAGCCACGGGGAGTCAAATAGCGATCATTCCGGGTTTGGTTAATCCAAACTTAGGGTCCTGCGGTCAGGCAGGGGTTAAAATTTTCTGGTGTATAAGGCGAACCCCTGACAATCTTCTTGAAATTTAGGGGTCGTCTTATACACCCAGTTGCCTTATACGCCGGAAAATATGGTAATTTCTTCCCTCGAAATCATCTGTGTAGCTTCTGCTGTATTGTATTTTTCACTGTATTGTGTTTCCATCTGTGTGTATATACGCTCATGAGAAGTATGAATGCTGTTGATATAGTCTGACTGCACTGTATGCATAAGACAAAGCTCATTGTGATGCCAGGGCTGTGCTGCCACTAGAGCCAGGATGATTTTACAAAGTCGTCTCTGCTAAAGAGGAATTTAAAACCCCGGCTTTAAGCGAGTACTGTAGTTCATGAATGATGGATAAATATTAGTAGAAAGTGATATAGCAAAGAGGGAAGTGAAGAATTCCTTTGTTTAATTTCATGCTGCGATGTGCTTATGCTAACAATGAAATCTCTATATTACGATGGAAAGGTCAGTGGGAAATGTCACAGTTAATTTACATGAGCATGCTTTAGCTAAATAGTAAAAGGCATGGGTATTATTATTCTTGCAATCTGTCAAATTTTCATGATTTTCTCACCTTTACTGCGAGTGGCTTAGAGGTGAATTGCAGAACTTTGAGGGTGTAAATATTGCCTATTTCTGGCTCTCTGCAGTTAGGGGCACAGCGGATCCTTGGCTGTAGCTTTGCACATGTAGTCATTACCTTCATCCTCGGAGCTGTTTCCGTGATATTAAGAGTTTTATTCCTATGATAAGTAATTCTGGTACAATGAGGGCTGGACTCCTGTCCCTAGTCCACCGATCTGCTCCTCCTAATAAAAACCATGAGAGCGGGCCTGCCCCGGGGGAGTGGTAGTCCTGCCCCAATTATTACTTATTTCCATATGAATTAAACTCCTAATATCACGTAAATGGCCCATTGGATGAAAGGAAGAAACCTGTCGTCATCCACAGCATCCCATGCAATACAGGGACATATCAGCAGGTTACGCGTTTCCCTTTAACGATTCTAAACTTCTTATATGTCCCTATGGCACAGGAGACGCGAAGGGAGAAGGTATGTGCCTTACCTTCCTCCTCTGCGCCGTTCTGGGGCCGTTTGTCCGGTGAGACCATTAGGAGACCTGCACGCCCACATATCGTGGTGATCCGGCCCACTCCATTCATTATCATTATAAAGGGGCAGGCTGGATGGGTGCTGGCAGAGAAGATTATTGGACTTATAAATACAACTGAGGTGTTCACACACTGCATTTTTTCCAAATCACAGGGGGACATGTTCGGCAATTATGTGTGAATGCGCCTCTATAATAATGAAGAACTATGGGACACGTGTCGTATTCACGGCTGTATTAATGACAAAGAAAGCTGGAGATCAATTGGGGGGGGGGGGTACAGAGGTCGGACCCCTCACAATCTCTTACTTGTCCCCTATCTTGTGGAGTAGTTTAAGGTGGAGATCAGTGTCACTGAAGGTTGTTTTTTTTTTTTTTGCAGAAATCAATAGTACAGGCGATTTTAGGAAACTTTGTAATTGGGTTTATTAGGCAAATATGCCATTATCTGCATTCAAAACGCATTTCTCCAGGTCCCCCCCCTTCCTCCTCTCTCTCATTCACTGCTCATTATCAGGAAATCTCGACTCTTTTACATCAGTCAGACCCTGTCTGTTCTATGGAAAGTGGAGGGGGAGGAGGGAGATTAGTCGGCAGCAGAGAACAAAGGATTACACAGTGGGAGCAGTGTGAAAGCCATATTCAGAGGTCAGAGAGGTCAGTGCTGACTGTCAGAGGAGATAGCTGGTGATGTAGCTGTAAATTAACTCTTTGTTGTCCTGTTTTGGTGCCTCATCTCCCTCCACCCCTCCCCTCTCCATCAGAGAACCATGAAGACAGGGGGGAGAGCTTCAAACTGCTTTTTCATGATAAAAAAGCATTTTTCGGCTAATAAACCCAATTACAAAGTTTCTTAAGATCCCCTGTACTATTGATTTCTGCAAAAAAAAAAAATAAACAACATTGAAACTTTAAAGGGGAACTCCAGATAAGAAAAACTTGTTTTCTATTAAAAGTACATTAAAAGTTATATAGATGTGTCTATACAATGTATTACTGTATCTGTACAGTTCTGCCACACTGGTAGCTGATAGAAATCCAGGAAGTGAAAAAAAAATGGCCCCTGTGCCAATTCACATTGTCTCCTGCTCCTGCTGCTATCCCCCCCCCCCCCCCCCGGGGAGCAGGGCGTGATGTCACAGGAGGCTTGGCTGGATAACCCAATCCCATGACTGATTCACCATCCCTAACCGGCCAGAAGCAGCTGCTGCACTAATTTTACTGATTGTAATGGGTGGGAGCTGTGATGATCACATGAGGGAAAGCATTGCATTCTGGGAAATGCCAAACCAGGAAGAACAGAGACACAAAACAGAGCAACCCCCCCCCCCCCAAACAAATGGATTTTTGGTAGTTTCAAAACTGGGATAGATAGGTAAGTAATGCGTTATGTTTCTGCAGAAGTTTCATTTTTTTAACCTCTATTTGGAGTTCCCCTTTAAGCTCCCAGAGCTCCCTGCATTGGAGCTCTGATTGAATGCTAGAGCCTCAGAACTGAAGGCTCAAAACTGCTGACAGATTCCCTTTAAGGCCTACTAGGTTAAAATTGACCCATTAAAGCGCACCAAGTTACTGAGACAGTTGTGCTAGCATAAAGTCTAACAAGCTCTATAAACATTTAAATCAGATATCAGCAGTCGGCTTTCATTTCTGCATCTCCATGCACATTAAACGGTATTGTAAAGACTATAACCTCTGCTTCCTATCTCATTAACAGCAGGGCTTTGACTACAAAGCTCTGGAGAATTGTAGCTTATGCTACATCATTCCAATGAACAGTTGCCACTGTGCATTTTTTATGCCTCAAAAATGACCTTTAGATACTAATACAATCCTTCTGCTTTGCTGGATACACGAACTACATTTGGTATTAGGGATCCGCTGATTTCAAGATTTTCCAAGAGATACAATCAAGTAGTGCGCTCCATCTCTGGTTTTAATGTCCAAGAACTAATTTGCATGTTAATTTGGAGGTACATCCCTACACAGACTTGAAACTACAAAAAACTCCGGATGTCGAGCTGAAAATGTGAACTTTTAGACTAATAATATTAAAAGGGGAGATTTATGATTAAAAGAAAAAATATTTTTGCTGTCCATAGTAAGCGCTCACAGCACAGCTTTCAGCTCGTTGTTGCAGAACTTTTGGTAGGCCCCAAAAACCCTAAGAGCCCAACTCAATTGCTTGTGAGAATGCGTTACATCACCCTAGAATGCGTGACATCACAAATCTACACCTTTAACCCCGTTAATTTTAAGATTGCAAAATAAGATATGACTAATGTACAACATATTAATTATATTTTTTTGTAGAAATCAACAAAAAAAAACATTTTTTTTTCCAAATTTCAAACAAAGATATGGAAAACACATAAATGTAGAGTAACTAGCTGCAGCTACATTTCTTGTCTAACTTTTTGTTTTTAATTTTATTGGTTTTCCAAACAATTTTCACATGTTATCTTTTCTGAAGAATGTTCTTTGCATTTTCCCCACAAGTGAGCTGGCAGAGTGCTCAGAGTGCTGGCGGCCGCGGCCAGTGATTGGCTGAGCACTCTGCCAGCTCAGACAGGCTGCTGCGGCGCAGGACCGGGAGAAGTAGACCTGCACCTGAACAGGTAAAGTATGATGTTTTGAAATCGTCGGTTGCCCACCGCGCCCGCTATTCCACGTAGCGGTGCGCGGGTGCCGACCGATGATTTTAGGTTTGAACCTTACTGAATGATCAGTCGATGACACGATCTGATTGTTCTCTCTATTTCACGAGGCGATAATCTGCTTAATCGGGCCGATTATCGCTCCGTGGAATAGGCCCCTTAGTCGTCAAAAAATCTCTTGGTGTAATAGTACCCTTATGCTACGTTTACACGGAGCTCTAATTCGCCCAATCGATCATTTAACGATTTTGAAGCAACGATTTGGTTTATATAACAATCAGCGTTTAGACGAATAAATCGTTAGAAAAATCGTTTGAAAATCAGTCAGAAAAATCGTTATTGTGATCGTTTTTAAGATCGCTTAAGCCCATCTTTTACATAGGGGGAATCGGTGAAAGACTGTTTACACGAAGCGATCTGCGAATTTTTAGCGAACGATTTTAGAACATGTTGAAAGAGTAAAATGAACGATTTATCGTTCGTCGCTCGATCGTTCGCTGTGTTTACACGTACGATTATCGCTCAAATGCGATTGTTACAGGTGACACTCCATGGGAATTGTAGTTCTGCAACAGCTGGAGAGGGACAGGTTGGAGAACACAGCTCTATGGGATGGGAATACAGATGTAAGTGGCCCACAGCCCCATAACATACACTGAGCCTTGTATATTTACATAGGACTGCAGGAATGCAATATGACTGCCCTATACACACTGTATACGACCAGCACGTCCCACACAACCCTACCTCATGGAAGCTGGAGCTGTTCCTGTCATGAGTTTCAGTATGACAGTGAACAGCCCACTTCCTGCTTCCCCAGGATAGTGAAGCAAACAGGAGAGCTACCCGCCGCCCCGGTACCCCGAGGTCCGCCCCCTCACACCGTCTATACAGGCGGGAGGGCGGGCAGTGTGTCAGCGCCGCTACCAGCAGCTTCCCTCTGCCACACAACAGACGTGCCGAGCGGAGGCGGGCCCTGATTGGAGGGTTCAAAACGGCGGTTGTGATTGGCTGTCGCGGCAGGGAAGCTTGTGGTTACCAAGGAGCCGAGTTCTTCCGGTTTTTAGGTTTTTCGGTTACAGCGGTTTCTGACAGAGCCGGGCGGCTGTACACCCGCAGGTATGTGCGACTGATGGAGGCGGCTCGTGCGGTGTGAGGGCTAGTGTGCATATACCATGTGTGACTGGGGATGTGTATGGCTGCTCCTGGGGGGCTCCTCTGGCAGGCTGGGCTTACACACTCGTATACGTGCACTTTGGTTGACACTGTGGCACGCTGATTGCCAGTATATGAGTGTCAGGAGCTATGTGTGGCACACTGGCGCTGTGTGTGTGTGTGTGTGTAAGTAGGAGGAGGCTCTTTGGTGTGTGTGTGTAAGTAGGAGACTCTGTGGTGTGTGTGTGTAAGCAGTAGTGGGCTCTGCTGTGTGTGTGTGTGTGTGTGTGTGTGTAAGGAGGAGCAGGCTCTGTGGTGTGTGTGTAAGGAGGAGCAGGCTCTGTGGTGTGTGTGTAAGGAGGAGCAGGCTCTGTGGTGTGTGTGTAAGGAGGAGCAGGCTCTGTGGTGTGTGTGTAAGGAGGAGCAGGCTCTGTGGTGTGTGTGTAAGGAGGAGCAGGCTCTGTGGTGTGTGTGTGTGTGTAAGGAGGAGCAGGCTCTGTGGTGTGTGTGTGTGTGTGTAAGGAGGAGCAGGCTCTGTGGTGTGTGTGTGTGTGTAAGGAGGAGCAGGCTCTGTGGTGTGTGTGTGTGTAAGGAGGAGCAGGCTCTGTGGTGTGTGTGTGTGTGTGTGTGTAAGGAGGAGCAGGCTCTGTGGTGTGTGTGTAAGGAGGAGCAGGCTCTGTGGTGTGTGTGTAAGGAGGAGCAGGCTCTGTGGTGTGTGTGTAAGGAGGAGCAGGCTCTGTGGTGTGTGTGTAAGCAGGAGGAGCAGGCTCTGTGGTGTGTGTGTAAGCAGGAGGAGCAGGCTCTGTGGTGTGTGTGTAAGGAGGAGGAGGCTCTGGTGTGTGTATGTAAGTAGGAGGAGGCTTTGTGGTGTGTGTGTGTGTGTGTAAGCAGGAGTGGGCTCTGTGGTGTGTGTGTGTGTAAGCAGGAGTGGGCGGTGTGTGTGTGTAAGCAGAAGAAGGCTTTGTGGTGTGTGTGTAAGCAGGAGGAGGCTCTGTGGGGTGTATGAGCAGGAGTGGCTCTGTGGTGTGTGTAAGGAGGAGGAGGAGGCTCTGGTGTGTGTGTAAGCAGGAGCAGGCTCTGTGGTGTAAGGAGGAGCAGGCTCTGTGGTGTAAGGAGGAGCAGGCTCTGTGGTGTGTGTGTAAGGAGGAGCAGGCTCTGTGGTGTGTGTGTGTAAGGAGGAGCAGGCTCTGTGGTGTGTGTGTGTAAGGAGGAGGAGGAGGCTCTGGTGTGTGTGTAAGCAGGAGGAGGCTCTGTGGTATGTGCTGGTTTTCACCACATAGAAATTTTCTGCCTTGCACATTATAGGCATTGAGTTTCTGTATGGGGGCGCCCTGTCTCTCGCGCTTTGTATGGGGGCGCCCTGTCTCTCGTGCTTTGTGTGGGGGCGCCCTGTCTTATGGATACGTCAATGGTGGGTGAGTTTAAAGAAGCAGTTCACTTTTTTTTTTTTCTGGCCCCCCCCCCCGGTAGCCTCTGGCATGTATGCTCACGCAAGATGATCGATGTCCCGCGGCGTAGCTCCGGTCCCATCCCACGGTTCAAATCCGTTGCGTGCTCAATTCCGCCAGCGCTGTGACTCCTCTTCTCTGCCTTGTAATTTGAACGCCGGAAGTCACGCGCTTCCATAGAGAATGCATGGAAGCGAGTGACTTCCGGCTATAATGACAGCTCAGAGAAGAGGACTCAGCAGCCGGCGGAAGTGAGCACGCCCCGGATTTGAACCGCGGGACGGGATCGGAGCTACGCCGCGGGACATCAATCATCTTGCGTGAGTATACATGCCAGAGGCTACAGGGGGGGGGGGCGGGGGGCAGAAAAAAAAAAAGTTAACTGCTTCTTTAATTCACAAGGCCTATCGAATCAGAATAGGGCTTGTGCATGGAACTCACCTGATCTTCCAGTGACAGGAGAGACTACACACTGATCAGGTACAGCTGCCTAATGATAGGTATTAACTGGTTGTTGAAGGGGAACTCCAATGGTGATCCCATAAAAAAAAATGCACAAAAAGAATAAAGGTGCACTCACTGATCTGCCACCGATTGTTTGACTTCTTTGCCACTCGCCTAATCTGCTCCCAGCCCCTGATTCAAACCTTTACAAGTGATCACAGTTTTACATCATGGCACTGGCCTTGAAACTACATCATCCAGCATGCATTGCACCTCAGAGCCAACTGCCAAGCACTCATCCCTGTATTGCAGTATCTGCCCACCACTTCCTCGATCTGCTTCTGCCTTGCCCAGTAACAACAATATCTCTATCTTTCTTTCTGTGTATCTATCTATTTATCTACATAGATTAGAGAAAAAAGAGAGATGACACAACAGTGTTTCCTTTTCCCTGTACTACTCAGGAGAGGTTGTTGCTTCCTCACCCTTGGCCAGGTGATCACTGTGTGGTGGGCGAGGTTACAGATGATGTTATAGCCTGGCAACACACGAGACAGAGATCACGTGACCTCTGTCACAGAAGGAAGGGGAAGGACAGAGTGAACTCGGAAGTGAGGATTTTCAGCCACTTCAGGGTGTGAGTCAGGATGTGCTGCAGACAAACGGCCCAGTTTGTCATGTAATGGACACCTATTACAAGCTCAGGTTATGGGTGGGGATTGAATAGGGTTATATCTTTCTTAACCAGAGTTCCCTTTTAAGGGTGCCTTTTCATGCTGCAAGTTTCACAGCAAATTTACTACAATACACTGTACTGTTAGCCACCGCCTGCTTAAAGGAGAAGTCTAGCGAAAATTTTTATTAAAGTATTGTGTTGTTCCCCATAAGTTCTACAAATCCCCACTTACTACTGCATCAAGGCTTCACTTCCTGGATAACATGGTGATGTCACGACCCGACTTCCAGAGCTGTATGTGCTGTGGCTGCGTGAGAGGATGGTGGCAGAGGGATGCTCTGTGTCCCTCTAGTGCCCTGTGTCCTCCTGCCATCATCCCCTCCAGCAGCCACAGCCCGCACAGCTCTGGGAGTCGGGTCGTGACATCACCATGTTATCCAGGAAGTGACATCACCATGTTATCCCGGAAGTGAAGCCTTGACGCAGTAGTAAGTGCAGAGAAAAAAGGACTTTATATGCATTTCCTGTAATAAGTGTATATTGGGGATTTGTACAACTTTTGGGGGGCAATACAATACTTTAATAAAATTTTTCACCGGAATTCTCCTTTAACCTATCGCTGCTGGGCTAAAACAATACCTGCCCACTTCTCTGGATCCCAGCTCCCTGACTTCCCACTAAGCCAGTCAGTGGCTGCGGCGTGGCAGTGCACTTAAGTTGGCTTAACCGGACGTCCGGGAGCCAGAGAAGCAGCCGGGCTAAATTCTCGCAGCGGGAATGACACTACTAGTTTTGCAGTGGATTTCGCTACGGAACTTGTAGAGTGAAATTTGCTGCTGTACTGTACGTGTGTAGATGAGAATGCACTGAGCTCTGGACCACAGCCAGATCTTCCACCCTGGTCAACTATATGTAGTGTTTGTTTACAGATGACTATGTGGACCATAATAAGAAGTACATATATACTACCATTAAGTTTGGGGTCACATTGAAATGTCCTTATTTTTGAAGGAAAAGCACTGTACTTTTCAATGAAGATAACTTTAAAGAAATACACTCTATACATTGATAATGTGGTAAATGACTATTCTAGCTGCAAATGTCTGGTTTTTGGTGCAATATCTACATAGGTGTATAGAGGCCCATTTTCAGCAACTATCACTCCAGTGTTCTAATGGTACAATGTGTTTGCTCATTGTCTAAGAAGACTAATTGATGATTAGAAAACCCTTGTGCAATGATGTTCACACATCTGAAAACAGTCTAGCTTGTTACAGAAGCTACAAAACTGACCTTCCTTTGAGCAGATTGTGTTTCTGGAGCGTCACATTTGTGGGGTCAATTAAACGCTCAAAATGGCCAGAAAAGGAGAACTTTCATCTGAAACTCGACAGTCTATTCTTGTTCTTAGAAATGAAGGCTATTCCAATGCGAGAAATTGCTAAGAAATTTGAAGATTTCCTACAACTGTGTGTACTACTCCCTTCAGAGGACAGCACAAACAGGCTCTAACCAGAGTAGAAAAAGAAGTGGGAGGCCGCATTGCACAACTAAGCAAGAAGATAAGCACATTAGAGTCTCTAGTTTGAGAAACAGATGCCTCACAGGTCCCCAACTGGCATCTTCATTAAATAGTACCCGCAAAACACCAGTGTCACCATCTACAGTGAAGAGGCGGCTGCAGGATTTTGGGCTTTAGGGCAGAGTGGCAAAGAAAAAGCCATATCTGAGACTGGCCAATAAAAGAAAAAGATTAAGATGGGCAAAAGAACACAGACATTGGACAGAGGAAGACTGGAAAAAAGTGTTGTGGACGGATGAATCCAAGTTTGAGGTGTTTGGATCACAAAGAGAACGTTTGTGAGAAGCAGAACAAATGAAAAGATGCTGGAAGAATGCCTGACGCCATCTGTTAAGCATGGTGGAGGTAATGTGATGGTCTGGGGTTGCTTTGGTGCTGGTAAGGGGGGAGATTTGTACAGGGTAAAAGGGATTGTGAATAAGGAAGGCTATCACTCTGCAACGCCATGCCATACCCAGTGGACAGCGCTTGATTGGAGCCAATTTTCATCCTACAACAGGACAATGACCCTAAACACACCTCCAAATTGTGCAAGAACTATTTACAGCAGAAGCAGCAGCTGGTATTCTATCATAGGTAATGGAGTGGCCAGCGCAGTCACCAGATCACCACCCCATTGAGCTGTTGTGGGAGCAGCTTGAGCGTATGGTACGCCAGAAGTGCCCATCCAACCAATCCAACTTGTGGGAGCTGCTTCTAGAAGCGTGGGGGGCAATTTCTCCAGCTTACCCCAACAGATTAATAGCTAGAATGCCAAAGGTGTGCAATGCTGGAATTGCTGCAAAAGGAGGATTCTCTGACGAAAGCAAAGTGTGATGTAAAAACAATGTTATTTCAAATACAAATCATTATTTCTAACCTTGTCAATGTCTTGACTCTACTTTCTATTCATTTCACAACGTATGGTGGTGAATAAGTGTGACTTTTCATGGAAAACACAAAATTGTTTGGGTGACCCCAAACTTTTGAACGGTAGTGTATAATGCCCCACTTACTCATGATGCAACTTTAAAGCACCGGGGGGCGGTGGGGCATATGTAATGTCCTCAGGCCGGAAGCTCCATAGTTATTTCTTTCCTAATTGTATCCTATATAAATAGAAATGCCATGTAAATATTAATGCAGAGCGTAAGGGGTGCTTGTGGAACTTATAATAGTAGTGAATGTGACAAATGTGGTTTAGACTATAATTAGACATTGTTGTGAGATGTTATTATATTGCCTTGAGCAGCAGCAATTCCTTTAACCAGAAGGCAGGATAGTAATAGGTTTTATTTTATGGCGTTTTCAGTTGGCCTAACAATGGAAATATGTTCTACTCGTTTTCGATCCGGGCGTCATTTATGTAACAAGCCATAATTATCCTCATTGAATCATTATCTGTGATCTACCTTTAATAACTATGGTAA
Organism: Dendropsophus ebraccatus; assembly: GCF_027789765.1. Taxonomy (NCBI): domain Eukaryota; kingdom Metazoa; phylum Chordata; class Amphibia; order Anura; family Hylidae; genus Dendropsophus; species Dendropsophus ebraccatus. Next base: position 138,195,493 of record NC_091460.1, on the reverse strand, counting down.
GGAAACGTTGCACCTCCGAGTTATTTTAGTTATATGTCAGAATTGCTTTGTGTTTTAGGAACAGTGAAATGGCAAGTGTCAAGACTGAGTTCCTTCAAGATCAAGGTGAGTAACTTATTGGTAATAAGAACTAGTTTTTAATCAAAATATTTTTTCTGTGTCTTTGTTACAAAACTTTTTAAAAGAGAAGTTTATTGAATGTGAAAAACTGGATGAAGGAGGGGGGGGGGATGTGCGGGAAGGTAATAAACAAAGTAAACTTGCCTATCCTTGTTCCTGTGTTGCAACGCTCCTTGGTCACTTTCACAGCCGCCAGGCACCTGCAGCTGTTCCAGCGGCAACCTCACTGACTGGCTGGCTTAGTGGACAGTTGCTCAGCCGGGCTGTGATGTTACATGATGTACCTGGGTTCCAGCAGCAGATTAAATCCGGCGTCCATCAGTGGGACTGGAACCGGCGCTACGGAGGCACAGGGACGGGTGAGTTTACTTTGTCTGTTATATTACCACACCACTGCCTGCCTGATTTTTAATTTTATTGGACGTCTTAAAAGAGGATGTACCATCAGGTACATCCTCTTTTATATGACCCACGGATAGAACGGTGTCGGCACGGGGAAGCCGGTGCCGCGTCCCTTTTTTGAACCGTGGCCCGGTTCCCGTGTACACTGCCGTTCTATCCATGTGTGCCGGGGCTGAAGCACTGGAGGGGGACTGGCCGGCCCCCATTGGGAGGAAACCCCCGCCTCTCTGTGACGCGGCTCCATTGACTCCACTGGGGGCGGCCCGGCCCGCCTCCAGTGCTCCAGCCCTGGCACCCATGGATAGAACGGTACATCCTCTATAACCCCTTAGCGACTCATGACGTACCTGGTAAGTCATGGTGCCGTGAGGGGAGTTCAGAATGGCGCTCTGAATGGCGGCTCTCCCGGCTGTGATCTGCAGCCGGGGAGTACCTCTATTAGCCGGCGTGGGTCCCATTGCCGCGCCGGCTAATTAAGCTTTTCAATGACAGCTGCACTGAAGTGCTTTACACTTCCTATCCCTGGTGTCTAGTGGGACGGATCTCCCCCCCCCCCCCCCCCCCCGATCGCGGGGGGGGGGGGATTGATCCATTCTTCTGCCCGTGCCAGGCCTTAGTGTCGCAATGACTCTGGTCCTGGCTCGGCAATAGATTGCTATGGCCTGCAGCAGGCCAAAGCAATCCATCACCGATCAAATGGATCTTTGCTGTGTATATACACAGCATTGATCTCTATGAAAGATCAGTGCTGTCTATATACAAGTCCCCCAGGGGGACTTCTAGTTCATGTAAAAAAAAAAAAAGGAAAAAAGTGTTTTTATTAATAAGAAATCCCCTCCCCTAATAAAAGTCCAAATCACCCCCCTTTTCCCATTTTATAAATATAAATTAATAAATAAACATATTTGGTATCACCCGAACTATTAAATTATCACATTCCTGATATCGCACGGTAAACGGTGTCAGCGCAAAAAAATTCCAAAGTGCAAAATTGCGCATTTTTGGTCGCATCAAATCTAGAAAAAATGTAATAAGTGATCAAAAAGTCATATATGCGCAATCAAGGTACCGATAGAAAGAACACATCGTGGCGCAAAAAAATGACACCTGACACAGCCCCATAGACCAAAGGATAAAAGCGCTATAAGCCTGGGAATGGAGCGATTTTAAGGAACATATATTTGTTAACAATGGTTTGAATTTTTTAAAAGCCATCCCATAATATAAAAGTTATATATCGTTGTAATCGTAACGACTTGAGGAACATATATAAGAAGTCAGTGTTATAATAGGGTGAACGGCGTAAATGCAAAGCTCCCCAAAATCAGATTTTTGAAGCCAAAGCCAGGAATGAATTTGAGAATAGCAGAAATCTGTCTGTTCTTTATTATCTGTTCTCTGTTTATAGTCTGTTCCTGGCTTTGGCTACAAAGATCTGTCAGATAAATCTCTCTGTGTAAACGCACCATTAAGAAGCAACACTGATTGACAATCAATTTCACATGTTTTTTTTTTTTTTTTTTGCAAATGGAATAGACAACAGGTATAAATTATTGGCAAATGGCATACACATTCAATAAAGGAGTGGTTCTTCAGGTGGGGACCACAGATCACTTCTCAGTACCTATGCTTTCTGGCTGATGTTTTGGTCACTTTTTAATGGTAGCATGAAACTGACTCTACAACCCACACAAGTAGCGAAGATAGTGCAGCTCATCCAGGATGACACATCAATGCGAGCTGTGGCAAGAAGGTTTGCTATGTCTGTCAGCGTAGTGTCCAGAGGCTGGAGGCCTACCAGGAGGCAGGCCAGTACACCAGGAGACATGGAGGAGGGCAACAACAAAGCAGCAGGACCGCTACTTGCGCCTTTGTGCAAGGAGGAACAGGAGGAGCAATGCCAAAGTCTTGCAAAATAACGTCCAGCAGCCACAAATGTGCCTGCACAGACTGTTAGAAACCAACTTCATGAGGATGGTATGAGGGCCCGACATATAGAGACGCCATGGAGAGCAATCTGCTGCCTGCAACATCCTTCAGCATGAAACTTGTACTCTATTAAAATTTATATAGATGTGTCTAATATAATGTATTACCATATCTGTACGGTTCTGCCACACTTGTAGCTGACATCCATGAAGTGAACAAAAAAAAAAAAAAAAAGGCCCCTGTGCCAATTCATATTGTCTCCTGCTCCTTCTGCTATCCCCACTTAGGAGACAAATATCCCATGCCTCTATCTCACATTGTGTGTGTTTGTTGAGGACAGGCTGATGATGCAGACAGGGGGCAGGGCGTGATCTCACAGGAGGCTTGGCTGGATCCCCCAATCCCCTGAGTGATCCACCATATCTGAATGGCCAGAAGCAGCTGCTGCACTAATTTAACTGATTGTGATGGGCGGGGGTCTGTAATGATCAGCTGAGGGAAAGCATTGCATTCTGGGAACTGCTCAACCTGGAAGGACAGAAACAATACAGAACAACCCCCCCCCCCCCCAAACAAATGGATTTTTGGTAGTTTCAAAACTGGGATAGACAGGTAAGTAATGCTATATGCTTCTGCAGAAGTTTCATTTTTTTTTAACCTCTACCTGGAGTTCCCCTTTAACCCCTTCCCCCAATATAACGTCCAGGGACGTCATGAAAAGCAGTGGCAGAATGCATTCTCTGCCTCACCCCTCTGTTCTTAGATGCGATCGGGCAGCAGGAGAAGGCTGTGTCACACAGCCTCCTCTTGCTGCCACTGCCCAGAGAGGAGCCGCGCTCCCCTGGAGCAGTTAACCCCATAGACGCCGCGGTCGATGCGACCGCAGCGTCTATAGGGAGATATGCTCCTGCCTGCCGATCAGGTGCCTGGGAGGAGGCTGCGGCACATGCTGCTGTGCTCCCCCCAGGCTTCCCTTCTCTGCTGCCGAGCCCCCACCCCCACCCGTGTGGCCGCCCGATCCCTGTGCTCCCCCATCATGAGCCTCCCCCCTTCAGATCGGGTGCCTGGGAGGAGGCTGCGGCACATGCTGCTGCTCTCCCCCCAGGCTTCCCTTCTCTGCTGCTGAGTTTCCCCCCATGCAGCCGCCCCTCCCCGTGCAGCCCCCCCCCCCCCCCCGTGCGGCCGCCCCCTCCCCGTGCTCACCCATCTCCCGTGGCTGCTCGCGCGGCTCCGGGAGGGTATCCATAGCAACCTAGACGCTTCCCAGTGCGTCTGGGTTGCTATAATTTCTAATGATCAGGCCCCTGCACTTTGGCAGGGACCTGATCATTTGAATGATCTGTCAGTGTAATACTGACAGATCATTCAATAATGCATTACAGCACAGATCATGTGCTGTAATGCATTATAGATGTGAAAAAGTGAAAGTAAAAAAAAAAACACTAAACACATACATACATACATACATACATACATACATACATACATACATAATTAAAGAAATAATTAATTACAATAAATAAATTAAATACATAATAAATAATTAAAATAAATATATATAAATTAAATAAATATATACATTCCACATCCCCCCTTTATAAATGATCCCCTATAAATAAGACACACATATTTGGTATCGACGCATCCGTAATGACCCCGTCTATTAACCTGTTACATTAATTATTCCACCAGATTAACGCCATTAAAAAAATAAATAAAAAACTAACAAAAATGACAATTTTTAGTTAATCCCGCCCCCTAAAAAATAAAGAATAAACCTATCAAAAATTCACATGTACCACTAAAAGCGTCAGCTTATGCCGCAAAAGAAAAGCCCTCTCATAACTCCATTGGTGAAAAAATTTTAATATTACAGATCTTACAATATGCAAGACACAAATAATATTTATAGTATAAATGCCATAAACTATAACAAGAGCTATATAAAATAGATATCACTGTAACCGTACCGACCTGACGAATAAAGATAACATGTCATATGCAACTTATAGTAAATGGCATACAAAAAAATAACAAACTGCTGCAAAATTGTGTTTTTTATTCGTACCACCTCAGAACAAAATTAATAAAAAAATGATGAGGGTGTCACATGTCCCCCGGAATGGTACCGATGGAAACGTCAACTTGTCTTACACAAATATTTTGGCACCCCAAAGCCTCTGTGACATGATATAATGGCCCAAAAAAACCTGAAATAAGAAAAGACCCCAAAATTCCCCAGGTCTCTGTCATGTCTGCGTCCTGTGGTTGAGTTAGGTGACGCACTGCGGCCACATATGGTGGATTTCTAGAAACACTGGAATGAGGGGAATAAATAGTGAGTTCCATTTCTCAGTTAGCATTTGATGTGTAAGAGCAAAAAAATGGATTAAAATGGAATATCTGCCAAAAAAATGAAAATGTTAAATTTCCCCTCCAACTTGCTTAAATTTCTGCAAAACACCTAAAGGGTTAATACACTTGTGAAATGTTACTTTGAATACTTTGAGGGGTGCAGTTTTTACAGTGGAGGGATTTATGGGGGTAACTAACATACAGGCCCCACAAATCCACTACAGAACTGAACTGGTCCCTAATGAAATCAGAATTTGTAATCTTCCTGAAAATTTGAAAAAAAGCTGCAAAATTTCGAAGCCCTCTAACATCCTAACAAGTAAAACGACGTTCACCAAATGACGTCACTATAAAGCAGACATGTTGTAGATGTTGCAGTAATAATTAGTTCATGTGGCATGACTATCTTTCTTAGGAAAAAAGAGTCTTGAAGATAAAGAAACATACATTTTTCAATTTTTTTGCGCAAATGTTGTGTTTTTTACAAAAAACTACTGAGTGTATCAACCAAAGTATACCACAAACATAAAGAGGAATATGTCACAAAAAAACTGTCTCAGAATAATCGCGATAGTTAAAAGCATCGCAGAGTTATAACTACATAAAGAGAGACAGGTCAAATTTGAAAAATAAGCCCTGGTCATTAAGGCCAAAACAGGCTGCGGAGGCAAGGGGTTAATGGTGTGATTTTTTTATTTAATCGTATAGCAGAATTAATTTGTTTTTTTTTTTTTTTTTTTTTTTATAAAAAGCTATTAAAATTTTCTTTTACACCAATATGATACTTGTAAAAACTAAAGATCATGGGGCAAAGAAATTACACCCCAACCAGCCCTGTAGGTGGTAAAATAAGTGTTATGGCTCTTAGAAGGCGGGGAGGAACATTGCATTAATATGACTCAGACATCAATGACCTGCCAAAATTTTCCACAGAAAATTGGATGCAGGGCTCAGAGTTCAGTGTGCTCTAAAATCTGAAATACATGTGAGGATATGACATGTACTTGTCTCTTATTGCTTTTAGCACGTCCAAAAATTGCACCAAAACTTAACATGTAAAAGTATGCTGAGCTAGTGCGTGTCAGCCTATCCTGCCCGTGGAGTGCTCTGTAACCAGACATGTACCAGACTACTGGCAGCCTACCCTCCCCGTGGAGTGCTCTGTAACCAGACATGTACCAGACTACTGGCAGCCTACCCTCCCCGTGCAGTGCTCTGTAGCCAGACATGTACCAGACTACTGGCAGCCTATCCTCCCCGTGCAGTGCTCTGTACCAGACTACTGGCAGCCTATCCTGTCCGTCCAATGCTCTGTAACCAGACATGTACCAGACTACTGGCAGCCTACCCTCCCCGTGCAGTGCTCTGTAAACAGACATGTACCAGACTACTGGCAGCCTATCCTCCCCGTGCAGTGCTCTGTACCAGACTACTGGCAGCCTACCCTCCCCGTGCAGTGCCCTGTAACCAGACATGTACCAGACTACTGGCAGCCTACCCTCCCCGTGCAGTGCCCTGTAACCAGACATGTACCAGACTACTGGCAGCCTACCCTCCCCGTGCAGTGCCCTGTAACCAGACATGTACCAGACTACTGGCAGCCTACCCTCCCCGTGCAGTGCTCTGTACCAGACTACTGGCAGCCTATCCTCCCTGTGCAGTGCCCTGTAACCAGACATGTACCAGACTACTGGCAGCCTATCCTCCCCGTGCAGTGCCCTGTAACCAGACATGTACCAGACTACTGGCAGCCTATCCTCCCCGTGCAGTGCCCTGTAACCAGACATGTACCAGACTACTGGCAGCCTATCCTCCCCGTGCAGTGCCCTGTAACCAGACATGTACCAGACTACTGGCAGCCTATCCTCCCCGTGCAGTGCTCTGTACCAGACTACTGGCAGCCTATCCTCCCCGTGCAGTGCCCTGTAACCAGACATGTACCAGACTTCTGGCAGCCTACCCTCCCCGTGCAGTGCCCTGTAACTAGACGTACCAGACTACTGGCAGCCTACCCTCCCCGTGCAGTGCCCTGTAACAAGACATTTACCAGACTACTGGCAGCCTACCCTCCCCGTGCAGTGCCCTGTAACCAGACCTATACCAGACTACTGGCAGCCTACCCTCCCCGTGCAGTGCCCTGTAACAAGACATTTACCAGACTACTGGCAGCCTACCCTCCCCGTGCAGTGCCCTGTAACCAGACCTATACCAGACTACTGGCAGCCTACCCTCCCTGTGCAGTGCCCTGTAACCAGACATGTACCAGACTACTGGCAGCCTATCCTCCCCGTGCAGTGCCCTGTAACCAGACATGTACCAGACTACTGGCAGCCTATCCTCCCCGTGCAGTGCCCTGTAACCAGACATGTACCAGACTACTGGCAGCCTATCCTCCCCGTGCAGTGCCCTGTAACCAGACATGTACCAGACTACTGGCAGCCTATCCTCCCCGTGCAGTGCTCTGTACCAGACTACTGGCAGCCTATCCTCCCCGTGCAGTGCCCTGTAACCAGACATGTACCAGACTTCTGGCAGCCTACCCTCCCCGTGCAGTGCCCTGTAACTAGACGTACCAGACTACTGGCAGCCTACCCTCCCCGTGCAGTGCCCTGTAACAAGACATTTACCAGACTACTGGCAGCCTACCCTCCCCGTGCAGTGCCCTGTAACCAGACCTATACCAGACTACTGGCAGCCTACCCTCCCCGTGCAGTGCCCTTTAACCAGACATGTACCAGACTACTGGCAGCCTACCCTCCCCGTGCAGTGCTCTGTAGCCAGACATGTACCAGACTACTGGCAGTCTATCCTGTCCATGCAGTACTCTGTAGCCAGACATAGACCAGACTACCTTGTCTAGCATGTATTTCCATATTCATTATCAATCCCTTGGTTTTGTTCTTCTTTTTTTTCTCTACTTTAAAGGGGGACTTTCTCCGGAGGTCTCCTATCCTCTCTCTTGCAGGCAACCACTTTCCCTGCATGACTAAACGACATAAACATATTTCATGAGAGGAATTCTTTGTTTTCTATGTCATTCATAGTTTATTTGATAAATGGGATAATAAAGGTCTGTCGTTCTCATTGTTGGTAATAATCTGAATCTCATTACACTACAGCACATACAATAAATGTATTTGACATTTTAAAGCCCCCGTTTAAGGCCTAGCTAATGAGTTTCTGTCTGTCACCTCGCACATCTGCTGTGCTCCCCAAAGTGCGTGCCTCTTGTCAGTGGAGATGTTTATGAGCTTCACTCCCAGCAATACTCAGGTGAATAGTCATTTCCAGAGATCTATGTGTGCATTGTGTCATTTGTACAGAGAACGGGAGGCTTTGGAGCTCATACATGTACGGAGCAATACCCAGGGACTGATATTATGTTATACATGTATGGTTGTAAAGATACTGATATTGGTCAGATTGTCATTAAAGAAGTCCGGTTAAAATATTAAAGTACTGTACTGTCCCCCAAAAGTTATACAAATCATCAATATAAACTTATTACAAGAAATGCACGAGGATTGCTTTTTTTTCCCTTCCGTTCTCTGTGATGCTGCAGGCTTCTGCACTTTTGTGAATTATGCCCAGAGAGGTGCAATGGCACCAGCCGTGACTAGCCGAATCTTAAGGCGTTATACATTAAAGGGGTAGTGCGGCGGTAAAGAATTATTGACAGAATAACACACATTACAAAGTTATACAACTTTGTAATGTATGTTATGTCTGTGAATGGCCCCGTTCCCCGTGTCCCACCACCCCCACCCGTGTACCCGGAAGTGTGGTGCGCTATACATACCTGTCACGTGCCGAACTGTGCTCAGCCAATTGCGGCTGAGCATCTGATGACGCTGAAGAGGGCGGCCGGCACTCAGGACGCTCGGAGGGATTCGGCCGTCCGAAAACGACATCGCTGACTGAAGATCGGAGACGAGTCAGCACGGGACAGGTATGTATAGCGCACCACACTTCCGGGTACACGGGTGGGGTTGGTGGGACACGGGGAACGGGGCCATTCACAGACATAACATACATTACAAAGTTGTATAACTTTGTAATGTGTGTTATTCTGTCAATAATTCTTTACTGCCGCACTACCCCTTTAACATAAAGTGTGTTTATTTTACACAAGAAACATGTAGAAAAAGTAAATGTACAGATACTATTTTATAGGCCCACACATTATGATCACTATGCTTATAACTTCTGTTTTTCCAGTAATGTAAAAAAAAAATATATATTTTTTTCTTTTAGTCCAGAAATTAAGAGAGCAATTAAAGCAGTATGAAGAAAAAGAATCTTCTGAACATGATATACTACAGGTATTTTTATATTTGTACAACAAGGGTATGTTTTTAAAGGGATATAATAGGATTTTAGTTTTTTGAATAAGGCTAGGACTCCTGTAAGAAAAATTCATACTTGCCTATGCTGGTCCCCTATAGATCCAACTGCAGCTTTTTATCATCCTCCAGTTCTTGTTTTTTCTCCCTGCTTCAAAGATGACACGTTGGAACAGGACCTGCCCACTTAACTTTAAACACCATTTTAAAATTCTGTACTTCTAATGCACCGCATCAAATTCTTGTGTGGCACTACATGGCTTCTGCTCATCCCATCCTCTAGGAGCAGTCTTTCGTACGTGTATAGTAAATTAGCCTACAGTGGTAACTAAAGATGAGCGCAACTCCAGCATGTTCTGGTCCGTCTGCACCTGAGTGCGGAGCATTTGATTAACTGAAGTTGGATGCAGCCCTATGGCCTATGGCTGTATCCATATTTTCCAGGCAGCCTTAGGGCTCCAGTGCCAACCACTGAGTGACACACATGAGGTGCATTAAAAAGGTCAGTTTTTAGTCAAAACTGTATTAAACGTATTGTGCCCGTCTACTATTTCTCTACTAACGGATGCGTCCCAGCTGCTCTTCAGAACATCATAATTTAGGGCTATGTTACTACGTCTTTTTATAGACACTTTTTTTTGGACAGCTGTGATTTTGTCGCCAAGATGTGGCCATGTTTTGCAAATTACTGTTATAATTTGCATAATATGGTCTTGACTTGGCGTAAAAAAAACCCATTGTGGGCCTAAATGTCCAAATATGCATTTAAAAAAAAAAAAAAAAAAAAAAAATTTTTAAGCAACAAAATATCTAGCAAAAACTTTTGCAGACAGAGCGGCCCAATGCTTTTAGGCCACCCTGAGTGCTTGCCTAACGTTTGGTCAAAATACAGATTCAGGCCATGTTCACACAATGTAAGCTTCGCGGTAATCACAGCCGCTGTTGCAACGACTGTGATTAGTACAGAACTTACGTTGTGCTGCAGGCTAAGAGAATCCCGGCCGGAGTGTATACACTCTGGCCGGGATCCCTAGCGACGCAGCGAGAAACTGACATGTCAGTTTTCTGCGGCCACTATTCAATGAATAGCGGCTGCAGAAAACCCTTGTCAGTGCACGCTCCATAGTGTGCAGTGGAGAGTTCTGATGTGGGTGCACGCGGATGCGCCTGCATCAGATCTTCAAGGTGCTAAAGATCATTGGATGATCTTTTCTGAGACAGGCCGATCCGTGACCCAGCCAGTCTCTTACCAAATGTGAACATAGCCTCATACTGTAGGTGTGGACAATCTGTAAAGAGATTTGTGTTTGTATGTATGTAGCAGAGTTGTTAGTATATGGTCATGTAGAAGAGGTGTCTGTGTGTGTGTGTGTGTGTGTCTCTGTGTTTATGTAGCAGAGTTGTGTATGTGTGTGTGTTTCTGTATGTAGCATAGCTATTTGTGTATTAGCAGAGTTTTAAAGGGATACTCTGAAGAAATCAAGTGGTTTTAGCAAGTTATACAAATTTGTAAATTGCTTCTATTTAAAAAAAAAACTCAAACCTTCAATAATTAATCAGCTGCTGTATGCTCTGCAGGAAGTGGTGTATTCTTTCCGACATGTTGCTCCCAGCTACAACCTCTGTTCATGTCAGGAACTGACCAAAGCAGGAGAGGCTTTCTATGGGTATTTACACCAGACTGTTCCTGACATCAACAGAAATCGCAGCAGAGAGCACTGTTTGAAACTGGAAAAACTACACTACTTCCTGCAGGGCATACAGCAGCTGGAAAGTACTGGAAGGCTTCTGTGTGTGTGTGTGTGTGTGTTATGTTGCTGTTCTCTGAAATTATATTTTGTCTACAGATCAGAAACCTGAGAGAGAGAATATATATAAGGAGACATCTGCTCACACTATTTCACTGTATAATGGCTTCTATACAATCCATTGAGCAGTACTGTATAACATGACAGCAAGCAATGTCTGTTCATTTTATATCCTTTTTTTTTTGTTTTTTTGTTTTTTTTCCTAGGCTTCTGGTAATTTAAGGAATTATGAGACTGCATCAGCCACTTTAGCTGAGAAAAGGTAAGCACATAAACTGAATTATCCGCTTTTATCGCTTACACCACTATATTGGTTTTTTATAGGACACTGGAATTTATCACTACTAGATTGCTAGTTTTACAAGACTGGAAAAACTCTTGAATACAACACTCATCAGCTTTTTTTATTTATTTATTTTTTTTTAATTTGAGATGAACAGTTTGCAAAAAAAAAAATGAAATAAAATAAAAAAAATTATTTTTTTTTATGTTTTTGGAATTATAAATAACAGTCTCATCAAGGTGAGTTTATGAAAACTGACAAAATAAGCCAGAGCTGTATTAGTCACAGGTCATACGAAAATACATCAAATCTGTTCCGCCTAACCTCTACCCTCATATTATGCAAATCTGTTTCTTCCTCTAGAAACGCTGAATTCCTAATTGGAGATTTTGACAAATACAGTGAGGAAATGAGTAACCAACTCCATTTATTTCAGGTATCTGTCTGTTTCTCTATCTGTATCTATCTACCTGGCCATCTGTCTATTTGTCATCTGAATATCTGATTACATTTATTGATGGCAATGAAAAGTTTTAACTGTGTGCTCTTCTTTTTTTTTTTTTCTTTTTTTTTTTTCTCTCTTTTTACACTTGCTTTTTATTTTATGTTTAGGCTGAAATGGCTGAAATGAGATTAAAGCTAGAAAGCATTGTAAAAGAAAATGAGACGTAAGTAAACAATGATTGTCTCCACATATTTATTCCTTTCTGTTACGCGGTTTAGTCCTATGCAGTGTTCCATATAGGTTGAGTGAATCACCAGTGCACTGTTCATGTGTTGTATGGCATAATCGCTTTAAGGAGGTCGACCAAGCATTAAATATCACTTTTCTCTGTTAGCTTATGCAAAGCATAATTTTCATTGGATGCATTCAACCACCACTGTGTTCTTTTATAGCATATTATAATAACTTTTAAATAAATCAAGGTAAAATAAAATACCCCTGTTCTGGATCTTGCATTTTCATACTTGTTGTAATGGCCACTGGTGTCCTTTTGATTTCTGAGAACAACCACAATGCATGTTAAAGGAGAAGTCCGATGAACATTTTTATTAACGTATTGTATTGCCTCCCAAAAGTTATACAAATCCCCAATATACACTTATTATGGGAAATGCTTATAAAGTGCTTTTTTCCCTGCACTAACTACTGCATCAAGGCTTCACTTCCTGGATAACATGGTGATGTCACTTCCTGGATAACATGGTGATGTCACAACCCAACTCCCGGAGCTGTGCGGGCTGTGGCTGCTGGAGAGGATGATGTCAGGAGGACACTGAGGGACACAGGGCACTGGAGGGACACTGAGCATCCCCCTGCCATCATCCTCTCCAGCAGCCACAGCCCGCACAGCTCTGGGAGTCGGGTCGTGACATCACCATGTTATCCAGGAAGTGACATCACCATGTTATCCAGGAAGTGACATCACCATGTTATCCAGGAAGTGAAGCCTTGATGCAGTAGTAAGTGCAAGGGAAAAAAACACTTTATAAGCTTTTCCCGTGATAAGTGTATATTGGTGATTTGTATAACTTTTGGGGGACAATACAATGCTTTGATAAAAATTTTCACCAGACTTCTTCTTTAAAAGGATTACTCATATGTCTATATACAAGAGGATCCAAACAGTGGGACTGAGCTGCTAAGCTTGTGTGACCACCAGTATTGGCTGCATTAAAGGGAACCATATCGCCATCGATTGTGCTGATATGGTTGCCTGTAGCACATTATAGAACTACTGTGCAGCTCCCCGAGCATACCAGCCGCCACTTCAGCTGTAGCTTTATAAAGGGGAAAAAAAGTTGTATTATGCCGCACAAGGCTGTGGGAGGGGCGGCAACTGGTCATCTAAGCAGGCACAGTCGTGCTGATTGGTTCCCTTTTTAAGTGACTGTTTTGGGAAGAATGAAAAGGACACCAGCCAGCACCATGACAGGTGTATACAGCCAAACCTATACACAGGAACATTGTTTAAAAAGGACAAATGTAATATTTTTTTTATTGTGAATAAGGTTACTACAGTTTTTACTCTGACTTCTTTCAGTATTATAACATTGCAAAGTTACTTACACTTGCAAACACAGGGGTCTTTCCATTGTTCCTTTCCATTATATCACTAAGCTTAGTTAGTCCTCTCAGTGCATCAGTTTGCCAGCTTTCCATGAGTTGAATGCAAGTAAGTGGAGGGGGGGGCACTAGGTACCACCTGCAACCTACCAACCTACCAAAGGTGAAGAGAAGCAGTAAGTGACGGTGACCATTTGGATTTGGATTGCACTTATGAAATGGATGTCAACCAGGCTTTTTGTTAATGGTACCACTACAGCAACAGCAGCTGTGAGCAGCAGTGGCGGACATACCGCATGTGCAACCGGTTCGGCTGCACAGGGGCCCCAAAAGATTAGAATGTATCTGTGTGTTTCTGATGCTGGATAATCCAGGATCTGCAGCTGATTTTCTGCAGCAGATTTCATTTAAATAACTGAACACAGCATCAAATCTGCTGCAGATCTGCTGCAGATCCTGTAGGTGTGAACGCACCCTTAGGCTGGGTTCACACTACGTATATTTCAGTCAGTATTGTGGTCCTCATATTGCAACCAAAACCAGGAGTGGATTAAAAACACAGAATTTCCACACAATTTCAACATTGTGTGAACAGATCCTTTCTGTGTTTTTAATCCACTCCTGGTTTTGGTTGCAATATGAGGACCACAATACTGACTGAAATATACGTAGTGTGAACCCAGCTTAAGGGTGCGTTCACACCTACAGGATCTGCAGCAGATTTGATGCTGTGTTCAGTTATTTAAATGAAATCTGCTGCAGAAAATCAGCTGCAGATCCTGTAGGTGTGAACGCACCATAAAGTACAAACATCATGATTTGCTCAAAAAAATGGAAATACATTTATACTTAGAGGGCTTGTGCCTTAAAGCAAATATGTTACAGTGAGATGTAAATCACATACTTATATGTAGAGGAGTACAAATGTGATGTATTTAGTAAACTAACTTGCATATCTGAACCGATTTTTCTCTCCTTGGATTTAATCACTTCTTGGTTACCTCCCTGAACTGTGACCCTGGTATAGTCATGCAACAGTGCACACAGTTTCCCACAGTCCTTTTATTTTATTTTATTTTAAATTTTTAAAAAAAAAATTTATTTTTAAATAAACTTCCACAATCCCTCTTGGAAGATTAAGGTTGTGCCCCTGGCGTACGCCAGAAAGAAGGTGCAGATTCTTACCTTCAGAGCAGATGTAGATTATCGTGCAATGCCTGTGTCATCTGCAGGGTTGGCCGTACTGAAAGGCATGCGCCTCTTACTAAATCTGGCTAATGAAAAGGGGCTGGGCTTTATTTAAAGGAGAAGTCTGGTAAAAAATTTTATTAGTACTGTTACCCAAAAGTTATACAAATCACCAATATACACTTATTACGGGAAATGCTTAAAAAGTGTTTTTTCACTGCACTTACTACTGCATCAAGGCTTCACTTCCTGGATAACATGGTGATGTCACTTCCTGGATAACATGATGATGTTGTGAAGGTGGCCATTACGGGGTTATTACTTTGGGTAAAAACATTGTAAACCTTAAAATTGCTTCAGCCTTGTAACTGCTTCTAGAAGGAGAGGAATGCTGGCAGCACGCCCATGAGAAAAGCACCATGAACTTACATCATAGTCACAACACAAACCACAAGAACCAGACTATTTTATATAAACCACATATATGGTAAACATCACGTTGTGCTAGCCTGACTGCGCAGTACAGGAAGCTAATGACCATTTATGGACTGACCAATTAGAGTGTGACATATATGTGACTTGAACCCCCACCTGTATTAAAAGATTATATATATATATATAATATATATATATTTCTTGTAAAACCAAATAAAGCGTGAGTGCGCACTCCTGAACTCAGCTGAGTGAGGAGGTTATACCATCTTGCCTGATGTCATGTCCTCGTTGCTAGCGCTCAGCTTAATTTGCACAGTGATGGTCACTTGGGAACAAGGGAGATGAAAAGCAAATCTCACCTGGATAACATGGGGATGTCACCACCCGACTCCCAGAGCTGTGCGGGCTGTGGCTGCTGGAGAGGATGATGGCAGTGGGACACAGGGCACCGGAGGGACACTGAGCATCCGTCTGCCATCATCCTGTCCAGCAGCCACAGCCTGCACAGTTCTTGGAGTCGGGAGGTGACATCACCATGTTATCCAGGAAGTGACATCACCATGTTATCCAGGAAGTGACATCACCATGTTATCCAGGAAGTGACATCACCATGTTATCCAGGAAGTGACATCACCATGTTATCCAGGAAGTGACATCACCATGTTATCCAGGAAGTGAAGCCTTGATGCAGTAGTAGGTGCAGGGAAAAAAGCACTTTATAAGCATTTCCTGTGTATATTGGTGATTTGTATAACTATTGAGGGCAATACAATACTTTAGACTGGTGTACTTGTAAATGTCCCCCTTTGTGTCTGTTATGTGGCAGTGCTCTTTTTTTCCTGTGCTCAGTGTGTGACTAGACACTGGTGACCATGTGCTCCATAGAGTAGACTGGGATCACATCTTATAAAAGCTTTCAGAACAGCCTCTTGTGGTCATTTTAGACTGCCGCTCCATTATATGCCTAGCTGTCACTAAAACTCTGAATCTCAGGATCCTGGTCTTGTTTTAAAGCCAAGAATCTTAAGTTTTCAAACAAAGCCAAGATCATATAATCTATCATTGCTAGTAGCCAGAATGTATGAGATATGTCCTTGGCTCCTGAGTTGCCACCCTGGGCCTGCCATAACATATCTGATACATCCGTGGCAGGGAAAGGGTTAGGGAAATGTGGAATCTCTTGACTGATAGTTGGTTGTAATCTCTATTTACAACCCTATTTTGACCCCAGCAATTGGCCAGTAATCTGTAGGAAAACTAGGAAGTAATAATTGTACTTCCCCCTGCAGTATTGTCACGAGAAATTAAAGTGACAGTGAAGCGGGAGCGCAAAGTGATGAGTGGCGGAATCTGTTGTAAGTTGTCTGCGAGAATTCTTTAGTGTGCCCATACTTTAACTTAATTATAGTCTCTGAAGTGAAAAAGTCGAATCTTTGGCCAGTAGGGTAATGGAGCACACTGCCATACACTCCTCACGGCTGTGTCTCAGGCTCGCAGTGGTTCTCGTCAGTGAGGCCAGCTACCATCAATAACTTTTTAAATGTCTGAAAAATGATTACGGATGACAGTAATGCTTTAAAGTGCCGCTGTCGTTTAGTTGTGTTTTTTTTTTTTTTTTCCAGAAATCAATAGAACAGTCAAGTTTTAAGAAACTTTGTAATTGGGTTTATTAGACAAATATGCCATTATCTGCATTCAAAAAAGACTTTCCCCAGGTCCCCCCCCCCTCTCTCTTTCACTGCTCATTATCAGGAAATCTCAACTCTTTTACATAAGTCGAGCCCTGTGTAACCTATGGGGCGGGGAGGGGGGAGGAGACAGATTAGTCGCCAGCAGAGAGCAAAGGATTACACAGCGGGACCTGTGTGAAAGCCGTATTTAGAGGTCAGAGAGGTCAGTGCTGACTTCAGAGGAGGTAACCCAGTGATGTAGCTGTAAATTAACTCTTTGTTGTCCTGTTTTGGTGCCTCATCTCCCACCACCCCTCCCTTCTCCATAGAAAACCATGAAGACAGGGGGGAGAGCTTCACGCTGCTTTTTCTTGATAAAAATGCTTTTTTTGGCAAATAAACCGAAATACAATGTTTCTTAAAATCGCCTGTACTATTGATTTCTGCAACCAAAAAAAAATAATTAAGCCAAAGTGACAGTTTAAGCATTACGTAATATCTATTTAAATTCACATTATAATGCATGACACAACATGTTCAGAGCTTTAGAGGGCAACTTTGGTTTAATGTCTATTCTAGGGATGTATTAAAGGGGTAGTGCGGCAGTAAACAATTATTAACAGAATAACACACATTACAAGTTATACAACTTTGTAATGTATGTTATGTCTGTGAATGGCCCCCTTCCCGTGTCCCACCACCCCCACGTGTACCCGGAAGTGTGGTGCGCTATACATACCTGTCACATGCCGACACGCAGCTGATGACGCGGCAGAGGTAGTCCGAAGACTACATCGCAGACTGAAGATCGGAGACGAGTCGGCACGTGATAGGTATGTATAGCGCATTACACTTCCGGGTACACGTGGGGGTGGTGGGACACGGGGAAGGGGGCCATTTACAGACATAACATACATTACAAAGTTGTATAACTTTGTAATGTGTGTTATTCTGTGAATAATTGTTTACCGCCGCACTACCCCTTTAATAAATATATTGGTGGAACAATATAAAAATAGAGGAAAAACACCTACTTGTCCCCTGGTCCCTTACTGGCTCCCGCAGTTCCTTCTGGTCCCTCGCCAGTCATCTCTTCTGCCTGCTTTGGAGATGACCGCTCAGAGGAGGACCTGCCTATTCAGCCAATCACTGACCGAGATGGGACATTATTGTTACCAGTAATTGGCTGAGTGGGCAAGTTCTGCTCTAAGTTCTCGTCTCAGAAGAAGTCAGAAGAGATGTGTGACGGGCCATCGGAAGGAGCCAATCAGGAGATGCAGAGACAGGAACCAGCAGGAGACTGGGAGTAGG
Organism: Dendropsophus ebraccatus; assembly: GCF_027789765.1. Taxonomy (NCBI): domain Eukaryota; kingdom Metazoa; phylum Chordata; class Amphibia; order Anura; family Hylidae; genus Dendropsophus; species Dendropsophus ebraccatus. Next base: position 138,177,581 of record NC_091460.1, on the reverse strand, counting down.
TAAGTATAGCTTCTTTTTTTCTTTTTTTCTTTTTTTTTTTTCCTATTGTCTAAGAAATGAATGATTTATTTTCCTTTCAAAGCCTGAGAAGTGGTGCCTATTTACAAGTATTCTAGTTGATACCTCCTCTCACTATATGCGGGTGGGCAGTCAGTCTTACTACTTTGCATTTCCACATGCATTGAATAGTCTTGACCTGTTGTGCTATACCAACACTTAATGTAGCCATATTTTTTCTGAAGTTACTTGTTCTGTGAAAGGTTCCCTACCTTCTCTGACTACGTGCCATTGGAAATTTTCTTTATAACATGTTCCCTTTCTTTAATTTTCTCTTATTCTTAGTTTAGTGCATTTGGCATACACCAAAAATGCCCAGAGCGAGCTGCTATTCAAATAGTATTCCGGTACCTCCTGCTTTTGCAGTGATAATGCAAATAGCTTTATCGGAAAAGCTCAGTTTAAAATGAAATGTAATTTGTTTTCATATGTGAGCATGCCCAGCGTATAGTAACAAGATAGGGCATTTCAGGGCATTAGAACCGGCTGCATACAGTAGAGGCAGACAAGACTCGTATGTCACATGACCCGGTCATCAGTCTTCTGCAGGTGCACATTTGCCTATACAATGGATAACATCTATACTTAATCTCAGCAGTAGTCTGCAGAGATTCTTACTGGTCAGATATGGCAGGAAAAAACAGGTCAGCTTTGCAATGCCAATTGTCCTGTTATAGGTAGGTGACAGGCTGCTATTATATGTTCTAGTACACCTTGCATCAAGCAGCTTTCAAATTGTAGCTCTTCCGTTAGTTCAGCAATTGAGAAGTTCATAAAATTCTTTAACTTCATGTTTGAAAATGTAAGCAATGCCTGGTTGTGTTCTAGTAAAATCTTTATATTTCTTTGCCAAAAAAGATAGTGAATTAAAGGCTTGTTAAAGGGTTATTCTGCCACCTGTCAGAGAAACGGAGAAACACAGTGATCTGCTACAGCAGTGGTCAGGTGTCCTCTGTCACTTCAGTGGGCAGGGTTATAATCGCTAACCCAGCCCATTGAAGAGAGGGAGGATACGTAATCCCTGATATGGACGGTGGGGGCCAGGAGGAAGGAGTGTGTCAGAGGGGACTCCACTTAGCTCATTTTTTGCATCCAGAGGGGGTGAGTTGGCAGAAAAAGCGACAAAAGGGCACAGAACACATAATTTCTTGCTTTGACCAATATGTGAAGTTGTGGGTGGGTTATTATAAAAGGTAAAAAAGATTTTGGGTGGAATACATCTTTAGGCTATGTTCACACTACGTAAAACTACCGCCGTTGTTGCTGTTTTTGTGCAGTGGAACACAGCCTATTAAGCAATGGGATCCCGGCCGGAGCGAACACGCATCGTATACGCTTCGGCTGGGATCTGTGCGGCCCCGCAAATAACTGACAGTTTTCTGCCGCAGGAAGACCTGTCAGTTCACACAGTGAAACGAGCGGCTCCGGCCGCTCTCTTCACAGTGTGCTATGGTAAGCTCTGATGCGGACGCAGTACTTCAGTACCGGCCGAGATGACCCGGCCAGAGACCGGCCAGGGTCACGGAACGGCTGGTCTCACACGTAGTGTGAACATAGCCTTAAAGGGTAATTATTAGCAAGTTAGAAACATCTAAACTGCTGATATCTCCCTATAGTGCATGGGGCACTGAGGATCAAGTTAAGTTTCTTACGTATATCCTCAGCACCGTTTCTTTTATATTAGGGGAATCATAATACAAACATATTAGCCAAAAAATTATAAAAACACACAGGTACTAGAGCCATATGTACGTGAACACAGCCAAGGAGAAAATTGGGTGAGTAAGGTTCACCTCCCAAAGTACAGACTAGCTTAATAGTAAGTGTACTCAGTACAATACACCAAAAAATTCTAGGTCAGAATATTCCATAGTGAATATTTAGAAGTGTAGTAGTATCACAATGTAAGCTTAGTGCACTATTGCACCAAATAGGTATCGTCACAGCTAAAGCTGTGTACTGTGAAGTAAGGGATAATGTGCATGGCTAAAAAGACCATAAGTAAATGTACCTGACCTACACATCCAGAAAGGGAAAAAGGGGGAGAGGAGGTAAACCCCAGCCAACCTGACTAAAGTTTTGCGTATCGCTATGTCGGCCCCAGACCTTGTTTGTAGTATAGAATAAAACATTTTTATGTTCTGGAAGCACAGACAGATATATGAAAGGTACCACGTGTACCATGCTGTGCAAGGAATGGATATCCAGGAGTCCCAAATTTTTTAAATTTGGCAGCTCAGCCCAAGGCCTCATATGCAAGTTTGTATAGGGGTAAAATAGAGTTCGCCACACCTAATCACCCACAGTAGGTTTCTTGGGGTGTTTTAACCCCTTAACGACCGTGGGTGTACATTTATGCCCTCGGCACCTGGACTTTAACGCAAGAGGATGTAAATGTACACCCTGCTCACTTACCCCCCCCCCTTGGCCCCTCCCCTCTCCATAGAGCATAATGGACACAGAAATCCTGCTTCTTCTAAAGTGAGGGGGAAGTAGGAAAACAGCTTTTTGAGTACAGAAGGAAACTCTTTTTACCTATTACAGAGTTTCTTAAAATTGCTTGTACTATTGATAGTTATTGATTTCTGCAAAGTGACATTTTAATGACACTTTAAGTTGTCCCTGAACTAGTGGTTGGAGCCTAGCCCGTATGACATCTCCCACTGCACACACATACTATGCCCTTAGAATGAGCAGTAACATATCGTACATTATAGAGCAGTACCGAGTAGCCTCAGACCCTGGGTTGAGATTTATTACAGTAAATTCCTCTGTAGTCTCTTTGCAGTCGGTTTCCTTATGGATTTCTCCACCCACTCCCTCTCTCATCTCCATAGGCAAACAGCCAAACTGCAACTCCAGTGATCTCAGGCCACAGAGAATGACAAAAGTACATAGGTACATACAAGATGCTGTTAATATCTATATGCTCAGTCTGAACAGGAGCATAGGGGAATCATTAAAGACAATACTGCTTCATTTACTATATAATAATTCCCCCCCCCCCCCTAAAATGTTCTGAAAACAAATATGTTAAAATATGTCAAAGAAAACAAAGAGATTATTTCATGTTCACACATTTTATTTCAGTAGGAAATAGTTTATTTCTATTTACATCTAGTTGCATACATTTGATGGTCCGTAAGTCCATCTCATTTCCCATGCTACTGGTTACTAACCTATGCATTGGTTTACAATCCCTTACTATATATTATTTATGGGATGTGTTATGGTGCCTGCAGGCCCACAGTACTATTAACAGGTCCTATCCAGGTTTCAGTGATTTTATTTATTTATTTATTTTTGATGGTGTGTCAGGTCACACTTGCATATTGAGATACCTACTGTGATGCAGAGCTCGATTTCTAAAAGCGTCTGGAAAGATGTGGTGATAATTTATGAGGTGGGGTATTGTCAGAATTACACCTGAGACAGCTTGAATCCCAGCTATCGGTTGTATTGTTAGAATGCTAGCGGATTTATAGTCTTTTCGGCTTTCCAAAGACTACTTTTTAACCCAGTAAAATCTTTTCAAAAGTCCGGGTGTCATCTTATGGGACGGATGCTGAAAAACTTCGGCACCGTACTGGAGAATCCGCAATTGCCGCGTACAGTGGGGGGCTCAAAAACGTTCGCATCCACGCTGTATGCGGTGACCATATGAAGGACAGAGCAAGCTGCAGGTGTCTCTGGTATAGAAAAAAAGATATATGGTAGCATGGCGCTGTGCCCAGACACACCTCCTTCACCTGTCTGGCCCGCCCTTGTATCCTACCGGTATTACTGTACCTCCTTCTCTGCCTCTCAGATCTCACGTGTGTGTGTGTGTGTGTGTTTTGGGTTTTTTTTGTTTAGTTTTTTAATTTTTATTTGGTGTGTGTGTTGGAAGAGGGGTAGTCTTATATGGTGAGTGTATCCCAAAAAACATTTTAACTGGAAAAGTTGGGGGTCGTCTTATACGCCGGAAAATATGGTGTGTGTGTGTGTATATTTTATACACTCACCGGCCACTTTATTAGGTACACCTGTCCAACTGCACGTTACCACTTAATTTCTAATCAGCCAATCACATGGCGGCAACTCTGTCTTGACCATGTCTACATGCCTAAATGCACAATCTCCTGCAGTTCAAACCGAGCATCAGTATGGGGAAGAAAGGTGATTTGAGGCCTTTGAACGTGGCATGGTTGTTGGTGCCAGAAGGGCTGGGCTGAGTATTTCAGAAACTGCTGATCTACTGGGATTTTCACGCACAACCATCTCTAGGGTTTACAGAGAATGGTCCGAAAAAGAAAAAACATCCAGTGAGCGGCAGTTCTGTGGGCGGAAATGCCTTGTTGATGCCAGAGGTCAGAGGAGAATGGGCAGACTGGTTCGAGCTGATAGAAAGGCAACAGTGACTCAAATAGCCAACCGTTACAACCAAGGTAGGCAGAAGAGCATCTCTGAACGCACAGTACGGCCAACTTTGAGGCAGATGGGCTACAGCAGCAGAAGACCACACCGGGGGCCACTCCGCTCAGCTAAGAACAGGAAACTGAGGCTACAATTTGCACAAGCTCATCGAAATTGGACAGTAGAAGATTGGAAAAACGTTGCCTGGTCTGATGAGTTTCGATTTCTGCTGCGACATTCGGATGGTAGGGTCAGAATTTGGCGTCAACAACATGAAAGCATGGATCCATCCTGCCTTGTATCAACGGTTCAGGCTAGTGGTGGTGGTGTCATGGTGTGGGGAATATTTTCTTGGCACTCTTTGGGCCCCTTGGTACCAATTGAGCATTGTTACAAAGCCACAGCCTACCTGAGTATTGTTGCTGACCATGTCCATCCCTTTATGACCACAATGTACCCAACATCTGATGGCTACTTTCAGCAGGATAATGCGCCATGTCATAAAGCTAGAATCATCTCAGACTGGTTTCTTGAACATGACAATGAGTTCACTGGACTCCAATGGCCTCCACAGTCACCAGATCTCAATCCAATAGAGCATCTTTGGGATGTGGTGTAACGGGAGATTCGCATCATGGATGTGCAGCCGACAAATCTGCGGCAACTGTGTGATGTCATCATGTCAATATGGACCAAAATCTCTGAGGAAGCTTCCAGCACCTTGTTGTATCTATGCCACGAAGAATTGAGGCAGTTCTGAAGGCAAAAGGGGGTCCAACCCGTTAATAGCATGGTGTAACTAATAAAGTGGCCGGTGAGTGTGTGTGTTGTATGTATGTGTATATAATATGATTCAAATATGCGGCAGCACTCCAAAAGTCCAAGAAAAAAGTGAAAATTTATTGACACTCCATGCAAAAAATACAGCGACGTTTCTGACTGCACACCGCAGTCTTTTTTCAAGCTTGAAAAAAGACTGCGGTGTGCAGTCAGAAACGTCGCTATATTTTTTCCATGGAGTGTCAATAAATTTTCACTTTTTTCTTGGACTTTTGGAGTGCTGCCGCATATTTGAATCTATATTGGAGTACACCTGGATCGGGGTATGCGGTGTGCACCCACCTGCATATTATTTTACCACGAGTGCTGCGGCTTTTTTGCTATATATATATATATATATATATATATATATATATATATATATATACACACACACACGTTTGGTTTAAGAGTAACTTGGACCGTTTTACAAGAACATTTTTTAAAAACTGTGACTTGCTTTAAGAGCATTGCTTTGGTTTAAGAGCTCCCTGTACTGGATGGAAGGGGGAGTGAAGGAGGGGGATAGTCTGCATAGCGGGGTCTACAGCCCTGTGCTCTGATCCAGGAAGTCTCCCTCACCTCCAAATCATAGCAGATCCACTTCAGGCTGGGGCTTGCATTAAGGGACAGGATTTTGGAGGTAATCTCTTCATAGCTGTAACCCCTCTCTCCCCGAACAGAGAGTGCTGCTATACTGTGCCCACATCTGTCCTGCTCATTCCTTCATGCTCCCTACAGTCTCTGTCACCCCTTGTGTTTCTCATACTCTCCATTCCTGTTATAATGTACCTGGACTTACACTCACACTGCTGTATGGAAAAGTTTCTGTCACTGTCCTCCTGCACAGCTTTGTGATTCTCACTTCCTGATATCTACAAACTGCTGTTATGTTTTCAGGGTTATGCAGTTACTATATATTATACTCTACATACTGATTGTTATACTCTACAGTAACTTATAATATCTCATATTCAGCTGTTTCTGAATGTTTATTTCATTTGTTTTACATGTTGTTCAGAATAAAATATTATTTTTGGGGTGTGGAACCAATTGTCTGCATATCAGTGATTTCTTATGGGAAATATTGCTTTGGTTTAAGAGTGGATTTGGATTACAAGCACGGTCGTGGAATAAATTATGCTTGTAATCCAAGGCAACACTGTGTGTGTGTGTGTGTGTGTATATATATATATATATATATATAATTTTTTTATTTTTTTTTTAGTAAATGGTTTATTTGTAGAAAATACAGCAATACAGATGTTTTAGGATTGAAACTTTACACTTGTGACTCCTACCATTTCCTTGCTTCGGCCCTTATTTCACATGTTTGTGCCATTATTATAACTGGGGGCAGGAAGTAGCCATTTTTGGAATTTTCAACAAATTATCTCCCTGCATCAACAGGTATATAGAATCTTATGGTAGAAATCAAGCACTTCTGTGAAAATTAACATTTCTTTAGCAAAGCTTTACTAAAAATACATTCTGACGAGTGAGTACATTTCCCAATGGGTTTACACATTTTAATCGTTTCTACGCTTTTAGTCATAGAATTCTATGAGTAGGAGCACAGAGGTGCTTGGAATGCATTATAGTGTTGGGGGAAGCATATACTCACTACACTGGTACTAGAAATCAGAGCGAGTACTATGGGCATTGATAGGCTTGAATTGCCTCTATTCGGGTAATATATACAGTCTCCCCTTCTCTCTTGCCCCTCACCCGCTCTGTTTGCCTTCTGTGCTTACTTGAGTTGGTGATACAAAAAAGGCTGTACCCCTCAGTCCGAACAATTAGGAGAATGGACTTTTTCTTTTCCTAAACTCCACCAAGAAATGTGAAATGGATGGTCTATTATAGACTAGGAAGCAGGGCTGTGGGGTTCACTTTACTTTTTTATGTATTTCTGATAATCATGAGTCTTGTAGTCTCTCTTTGAGTGTCTTTCTGTTATGTCTTCGTGTGCTTTATTTTTGGTTGTGTTCACATGTTGCATAATTTTCTATGATGGTCTCATTCATATTCAGATAAACAGACACTAATATATCCAATCACAAAATTTTCTGTAATCTATCTGTTCACCACCATGTAGAACACAACCTTATTACCCTTTAGGGGCCTTTTAAGGCATACAGGATATGGTGGAGATTTGATGTTGTAGATATCAAAGTAACTAAATGATGGAACTTGGCATTAGGGTCTGCAGAAGATTTGATACTGCAGATTTAAACATGTGAATGGACCCTTAACAAAAACTTGACATTTGGTATAAACATAGGAGTAGTTTTTATCCAGCTGCAGTCTGGGTACTGAGATTTCGGGGGTGGCCACAGTGAGCTGGGAGAAGCACTCGGCTAAGCGATTCTCACCTCCTTTTAGGACCCTATTACATGGGGGAATAATTGGCCAATTTTTTATTTTTTTTTTTTGATCTGTGTGATAGAGACAACGATCATCGTCTGATCACGTCTTTAGGTCCGGACCTAAACTTAGGGCCCTATACCACCGGACGATTATCGTTTGCGTAATCGTTAACGATCTCAAACGACCTGAAAACGTTCAGTCATTTCCATGGAACGATAATCATTACTTATGATCGTAATTGCAATCGTTTTTTCTTCGCTATTGCGTTCGTATCTATTGCGAACGACCGAACGATGTCTTATTCAATACGAACGATTTGCGAACGAGCAACAATAAAAATAGGTCCAGGTCTTATAAAGCGATCAACGATTTCTCGTTCGGTCGTTAATCGTTAACTGCATTTCAACTGAACGATTATCGTTTAGATTCGAATGATTTAACGATAATCTGAACGATAATCGTCCGGTGGAATAGGGCCCTTATCACCTGCCAACCATGCATCACTACATGTGTTAGCGATGCGTGGCTGATGAATGAATAAAAAACTGTTATACAATTACCTCTCCATGCTCCCGGTCTTCTCCTTCCCTCTGCTTTCACTCCTGGCGCTGCAGCTTCAGAGTGGCCTGTCTGAGCTGACAGGCTGCTCAGCCAATTACTGGCCACGGCGGGAAAAAGTGGACTGCTAATACCGTATTTTCCGCCGTATAAGACGACTTTTTAACCCTGAAAAATCCTCTCAGAACTCGGGGTTCATCTTATACGTCGGGTATGGTCGCCGCATACAGTGAGGGAGCTCAAAAATGGCTGCATCCCCAATCAGTTAGCTCACCTGTGACCCGTTACCAGCAGCCTCGCATCTTCGTCCCATTTCCGGCACAGGCAGTGTAACACTGGACGTCCCGAAGCTCGGCTGCTCGGGAGAGCTTTGGGGACCTCTGGTGCAGGCAGTGTATGTCATAGTGCCTGCGCTGGGAACGGGATGGGAGATGCCTGGCTGCCAGGAACAGGCCACAGGTGAGTTAACAGTTTTTTGTTTTTTTTTGTTTTTTCTTTTACTGCAGTTAACCCCTGCCTGACTACAGCAGGACTCCAGCTAGTTAACCCTGCTGCGGTCAAGCAGGGGTTAACATTTTCCGGCGTATAAGGCGAACCCCTTACAATCTTTTTGAAAGTCAGGGGGTCGCCTTATACACCGGAAAATATGGTATCCTTGAAACTGTGCCTCTGTGCATAGGTTTTAGACAAAAAGGAGAGAAGGCGACTAAGCTATAAGCAGATTATGAACACTCTCAATTACAAAAATAGTAATGTAAATCTTTTATTTATACACAAACATCAACAAATTAGTTAAAACCACTTAAAAATGCCAATAATAGCCATGAACAAACACACAATGTTCAGAGCAACAAGTAGTATGCCAGGTAGGCTAGGTAAGTCCCAATACACAGGATGTTGCAAATGTAACAATAAAAAAAAAATCGGTGAATGAGCAGCATTTATAATCAATATGCAGTAATACAAAATCTAGGAAAAATTTTGTAAACCATAATTAATTGCTCTATGATGTAAACAATAGGTTACAAAAGGAAGTCCACCCAGGCATACAGCGCCTACATCCCACGCGTTCCATTATGCCCTCATAACTTCATCAGGAGTTGAGATTGTGCATCGGTTTGTTGTGGTTGTAGAGCTCTGTGGCTAGATTTATGTGCACATCCCCTAAAGCAGGGATGGGAAACCTTCGAACCTTCGGCCCTCCAGCCCTGTCCAGGCATGATTGTAACTGTAGTTTTGCAACAGCTGGAGGGTGGAAGGTTCCCCTCCCCTGCTTTAAAGTGTAACTGTCATTTCAGGATCGTTTTCCTGAAAACAATAAATATCTATAGTACAAGTGATTTTAATAAACTCTTAATAGGTTTTATTTACCAAAAGAGTTTCCTTCTGTACTCAAAAAGCAGTTTTTCTAGCTCCCTTCACTTCAGAAGAAGCAAGATTTCTGTTTCCATTATGCTCTATGGAGAGGGGAGGGGCTGAGAGGAGTGAGTGAGCACGGAGGAGTCCTGCACAGCACAACATCCTGCAATCTTCTCTCAGCAAGTTTCTAGATAAGCACTGACCTTTCTGTCCCCTGAATCCAGCGTTTTAGGTGCCCAGACAGTCTACAAACAGCTGACCTTCATGCCTCTTCTCCCTGCTCACTCATCTCCCTCAGCCCCTCCCCCCTCAATAGGATATAATGGACACAGCGGAACCCATCTTCACTGGCTTCTCTGTAATGAAGACTGATTTGCCTGATAATGCACAGATGAAGTGAAGGGAAGGCTTGGATATTGCTTTTTAAATACAGAAAGAGACTTTTTTGCCTAATAAAACCTATTATAGGGTTTCTTAAAGGGGTTATCCAGCGCTACAAAAACATGGCTACCAGAGACAGCTCCACTTTTGTTTCCAGCTTGGGCGGGGTTTTGCTGCTCAGTTCCATTGAAGTGAATGGAGCTTAGTTGCAAACTGCACCTGAACTGGACCTGAAGAGTCGTATTGTCTCTGAAAGAAAGTGGCCATGTTTTTGTAGCGCTGGATAACCCCTTTAAAATCGTTTATACTACTGATTTCTGCAAAAAAGACAGTTAGACTTTAAGGTTACAGTGAGATTATTATTGAGTATTAGAAGTGCTTTAGCTGTCTGTACAGTATGATCTCGGGAGCCTTTACTGGCATAGTAATAATAGTAATAGCTCTGTCTCCTCTCTAATAAGCTGCACATTCATTTCTTGTTTACAGTTCCATACTCTACAGTTTTTATACCAGATAAAACCCAGTTGTTTGACTTAGTTCATCTGTCCGGCTCATTTGTTTTTATTTCATCCCATTTCTATGTATACAGCTCACACACATAATATTGACTCTGTTTCATAGTTCTCAAAAAACAACGTACAAAGATATGCCTTCCATCCATTTGGCAAAGCGCTCTATAATTGGCACCATAACCGTCACCATCCCGCCTGCCAACGCTTGACAATCCACCACGTTAACACGAGGCTTCGACTAATGAAGCCATCATACACATTGCACCTAACATGGGATACAGCTGATAATGTGAATAATGTCATTGTATAATCCCCCCCTTTTAGATCTTGTAACTGTGGAGAGTTAATTAGAGGTTCGGTTTAGCAGACAGCTACAAAATACTACACGTAAAGTGACAGAAAGCGAGAGGGAGGTGTCACCATGTAAAGAACTCCTAAAGAGATTGCCTTTAATTCTCTTAGGCTTCACGAACAATTAAAAGAGTCCCTGGAGAAGCAGCTGGAATCGCTCCCTACTAATGCCGCTTTGGCCAGCGAAGCTTCTACAGAACAAGAATTGATTAAAAACCTACAAGAACAATTGCAGCTCGCAAATCAGGTAAGCTAAAACGTTGCACTATCCTCAAGTCCTAGGCAAAGAATACTCTGTATGATGGTATCGCACCTATGTGCATTTCCTTCCCCTATAATACCAAGCCAGGATAAACTTAAAAAAAAAAAAAAAAAAAAAAAATAACAACGAAGGAATAAACCTTTTATGACTTTGGTAAGAGCTATTTTAGCTCTGCTGGCACAGCTTTCTTAAACTACACAGATGTACACTAACTCACGAAACATCTGTGACCTATTAAATTAGCTCTTCATATATGGTGTTAGAATAGAAATTCTATCTGGAGTACACAAGGTACAGCAATATACTGCTCAGTCCTTCAGCCTCTGATGGTGCCTGTGCTGGAGATAGGTGAAGCAACAGCGCCCCCTGCTTGATAGAAGCTATGTATTTTTTTTTTTGTGTGTGTGCTTAACCTTCAACAGAAGGCTTGAAGTTTAGTTTATGAAATTACTGTATTTTTCTGTGCATAAATAGCAAATAAAATGGAGCTAAATGCTCAGCTTTTTTTATGTTATTTATTCATTAATTTTATATATATATTATATATATATATATATATATATATATATATATATATATATATTTTTTTTTTTTTTTTTTTTTTTTTTGTGTGTGTATATATAATATAAAAAAAAAATTATGTGTGTGTATATATATATATATATATATATATATATATAATAGTGTATGAATGTATATAGTATATTTATCTCTTCACAACCATCATACTGCCTATACCAAAATAAAAGCGTATTATTGACTTTCTTTTTTTCCAGGAAAGGGACAATGCATTACGGCTGTGGCAGACAGTTGCACAGGAAATGGATCGCTTGCAAGCAGTGTACCAAAAACATATGACCGACGCACATCTACATGTGGCAGAGAGACAGAAGCAAAAGGTGCAGTAGTCTGCTGCCTAGGCTGCAACAAACGGCATGCTGTACTGAGGACCTCTTACTATGACAATAAAAATAAAGACAACAGTACACATAGACCTATTAAACAGCTAGCCAAAGTGGCAGCTACAGCAGCGAAAAAGTATTTCTGCTTTTGTCACATGATCTATTAGTGCTACTGGATGTCTGAGAGTCATGTGCTGCTGCTTATGATTCAATTGCTTTTTTGCAGTCAGACAGTATTACAGGGTTCCTCTTCATTAGTCAGCAGCATTGATGTAGGTTTTGCTATCCCTACTGTGACTACACAGAACCAAGGGGCAAGTTATAAAGCAGCTGTCAAGAGTAACAGTGTTCTTTATTGCCTATAACAACAATCAGAGCAGCTCTTTCATTCTAGCTCTTTAATATTTAGAACCTAGAAACTACTTCTACTGATTGACATACAGACTTGTTAGCTGAGGGAGGGGGGGGGGTGCATACTGGAGCTCAGCTCCACCAGTTGGACTTTTCAGCACTTATGTATTGTGTGAACATAGCCTAAGTTTCCAGCCGTAGCGCGTTCCGTGAATAAGCGGCCGGAGATTTACGTAGTTTGCGAACAATGGAAAGTATACGATCTACGGCTGCACAGTTCACACTACGTACGAACTTACGCCCGGGATGTATGCGGCGCCGTAAAAAATTAACCAGACCATTGTTTCGGGACGGAAATGCTGTAACTTACGCCCGTAGCATAACATGCGGTCCCGTACAGAGTGGTGATTTGTTCTTTTTTCCACTTTGTTTTGCCGATCCAAAAAGTTCTGTGGGGTGTCCGGGGCTAGCCGAAGATATCCCAGTAAAATACCGCTGTCAGATCGCTACGTACACCGCTCGGGAAGCGTACGTAGCTTCTGGGCGTAAGTTCGCGGACCGTACGTAGCCGGCCGCAACTTGCGTAAATTCCGGCCGGAGTTTTACACGTATATGTCCGGCTGGGAAAAATATGCGGCCGGACATATACGTAGTGTGAACATAGCCTTAAAGTGTATCTGTCGTTTATTTATTTTTTTGCAGAAATCAATAGTACAGGTGATCTTAAGAAACTGCAATTGGGTTTATTAGCCAAAAAAAGCATTTTTATCATGGAAAAGCAGTTTGAAGCTCTCCCCCCTGTCTTCATGGTTCTCTATGGAGAGGGGAGGGGTGGGGGAGATGAGGCACAAAACAGGACAACAAAGAGTTAATTTACTGCTACATCACTGGGCTATCTCCTCTAAAATCACCTCTCTGACCTATGAAGGGGCTTTCACACAGCTCTGGCTGTTTAAAGGGGTTATCCAGCGCTACAAAAACATGGCAACTTTTCCCCCTACTGTTGTGTCCAGTTCAGGTGCTGTTTGCAATTAAGCTCCATTTACTTCAATGGAACTGAGTTTCAAAACCCCACCCAAACTGGAGACAACAGTAGGGGGAAAGTGGCCATGTTTTTGTAGCGCTGGATAACCCCTTTAATCCATTGTTCTTTGCTGGCGACTAATCTCCCTCCTCCCCCCTCCCCTCCCCTCTACAGGGGCATGTCTGATGCAACAAGACATACTTTCCCGGTAATGAGCAGTGAATGAGAGAGGGGGGGGGGGGGGGGGGAACCTGGGGAAAGTCTTTTTGAATGCAGATAATGTCATATTTGCCTAATAAACCCAAATACAAAGTTTCTTAAAATCGCCTGGACTATTGATTTCTGCAATAAAAAAAAAATATATATGACAGTGACACTTTAACCCTTAGGCGACCCTGGATGTACCCAGGGCCGCCTCCATGCATCCCAATCCCGGGTGCCGCTCGTAGCCGATCACTGACCGATCGCCATGCCTGCTAAAACAGTAATCGAATGCAGCTGTGTCTAGTGGGGTGGATCGCTCCTTCGGGACGTCGTCCCGGAGGAGGGATCCACAAATCTTACTCCGTCTGGGGTCCGCGCAGTAATGGCACTGATCCTGGCTCGGCACTCGATTGCTTCAGAAGCAATCAATGTGCCTATCTCATCTATCTATGCAGCATAGATCTCAATGAGAGATCAGTGTACTTATACTAGAAGTCCCCCAGGGGGGAATAACCCTAACCCCAGGGGGGAATAACCCTAACCCCAGGGGGGAATAACCCTAACCCCAGGGGGGAATAACCCTAACCCCAGGGGGGAATAACCCTAACCCCAGGGGGGAATAACCCTAACCCCAGGGGGAATAACCCTAACCCCAGGGGGGAATAACCCTAACCCCAGGGGGGAATAACCCTAACCCCAGGGGGGAATAACCCTAACCCCAGGGGGGAATAACCCTAACCCCAGGGGGGAATAACCCTAACCCCAGGGGGGAATAACCCTAACCCCAGGGGGAATAACCAGGGGGGGATGGGGAAAGAAGGTTGGGCAGGGCAGGGTGGTTAAGCTACATTGGTATAGCCACTAACAGGTCAGCCATGGGGCAAATAGTGGACCCTCCTTGTAGGTCGTCCAGGCAAGCCACAAACGGTCCACCCTGGTCCCTCTGGAATGCTCCTCTGCAGTCAGGGATTCCATACGGTAGAGAAGATCCATCTCTGTCACCCATTCCGAGATGGATGGCGGGGCCCTGGATTTCCAGTGCCTGGGGATCACAGTTCTGGCTGCGGTGAGGAAATGGCGCAAGAGGCCCCTCCTGACTGCAGAGGGAGAGCCCGGAATCAGTGAGAGCAGGGCCAGACCAGGAGAGGGTGTGACCGACCTACCCGTGATGAATAGGCACATTTAAAGGAGAAGTCCGGCAAAAATTTTTGTTAAAGTATTGTATTGCCCCCCCAAAAGTTATACAAATCACCAATATACTTATTACGGGAACTGCTAATAAAGTTCTTTTTTCCTGCACTTACTACTGCATCAAGGCTTCACTTCCTGAATAACATGGTGATATCACTTCCTGGATAAAATGGTGATGTCACTTCCTGGATAACATGGTGAGGTTACGACCCGACTCCCAGAGCTGTGCGGGCTGTGGCTGCTGGAGAGGATAATTGCAGGGGGATGCTTAGTGTCCCTCAGTGTCCCCTTGCCATCATCCTCTCCAGCAGCCACAGCCCGCACAGCCCTGGGAGTCTGGATGTGACATCACCATTTTATCCAGGAGTTGAAGCCTTGATGCAGTAGTAAGTGCAGGAAAAAAGAGATTTATGATTATTTCCCGTAATAAGTGTATATTGGTTATTTGTATAAATTTTGGGGGGCAATACAATACTTTACTAAAAATTTTGGCTGGACTTTTCTTTTAATTTCAGTGTGTTTTAAATTTGCCCATAATTGCGCATCTGCAATTACAGATACATTTTGAGAACACTTATACTTTGTTGAATATCGGGGTTGGTTTGTGACTGTTTGTTTTTGTTTTATATTCATATATTGTGAAAGTATATTTCACTTTAAATTTTGAAAAACATAAAAAATAATTAGCCACATTGTAATTTATTTCTTAGGAAGAGCTATTAAATTTTCAGCAGCTAACCAAACAACTCCATGGGGCACATGAAAAGGTGGAGCAGGTAAGTGTAATAACCATAAAGACTGTAGTGACTGTGATGTGTGAAATGTAAAGGAAAGGGTGGCTGAACAAGCAGTGCTAAACCTTCACTGTGTTTACTGAAGTATGAACGGCGCATATTTAAGGGTCCATTACAAACTCCTCATAAGGTATTTCTAATGAGGTGTTAAAATCACAGCTTCAGTCCATTTTACACTGAATATACTTTTCAACGGTGTGTTTAAGTGACCAATACATTTTACCATGAAGGTTAAAAGACAGCAAATAACTTTTTCTTGGTCATAAAAAAATGTGTATACATATTTAATATATTTATTTGATAGCAATTATACACCTATCCAGTAAATACTTGTGTTCTTTATATTACTTGCTATGAAACTGTAAGCTGTGTTGTAAAAGTGCTGTCTGGTCATTTTCAATATTATCTAAATTTTCTGACTAGAGCAAATACTTTATATTGTGGCTAGGACACACACCCTTCATTTATGGAATTACGTTAAATGCTCTTCACATTCATTTTCCTCTACCTTCTCTTATTTTAGTTCTCCGCTCAGCCAACACCTCCAAATGAACCATTTAGGGCATTTTAAAGGGATACCCGTTCTGTATGAGGACTTTTCTCTACACCGCTGTAATTTTCTTACCTTATTTTATTATAGATCTCTTGGTGCTTGATCCAGTGCCGCCTGGGTGGGGCTTACACTTAGAACCACCCACATTGACGCTGTAGGCCCGTCCCTCCATGATGTGATTGTTGTTTAGGCCCCACCCCTCAGCAGGCATTGAAAAGAGACGGCCTTGAGGTCTAGGCCCCACCCCCTCTAGCTGGGCCCATTCCAGTGGGTGCCGAGGGGGTGGGGCCTAAATGGCTAGGACATCACAGGGGGCACAAACCACGGAGGATAAAAAGCATTTTTCACTGGACCAAGCACCAAGAAATTTATAATAAAGTGAGGTATGAAAACTGCAGAATTTAGGCTTTACAGCTGTGTAGAGAAGTCCTCATACAGAAAGGGGGGGGCAGTGTCACTTTAAATACTCTATAGTTTTGTGTGTGTGTATAAGTATATATAATATCTCTATCATATATTTTTTTCTGTCAATTAATTCCTGCTGGTTTTATTTGGAGCAGCTTTATCTCTATTACAACCTACTACACAGTCTTGAGTCTAAAGGTTCATTTATCCATTAAAACAGTCATTGCAAATGATTGTTATATTATTATAATAATAATAATATTAATATTATATCAATATTATATCATAATGCCACCCGTCTAACCTTTACATACATGCTCCATTACCATCAGAAATGCAGTAGTTATATTGCTTTGATTGACTTTATTTCCATATGATGATAAAAGTGTTATGTGTCAGTAGGTCTGAAAGGTTTGTCCAGTTCAGAATATCCATTTTCAGACACCCTTTTTGGCAATTAAAAATGTAATTGTAGTTTGCCACTTTTTGTTTTTTTAAGTATTTCCTTTCTTATTACACTTATTCACACTGCGGAAAAGTCCCTGCCGCGGAATTCCACCTGCCTCAGTATCCCAATGTTAACTCCCTTCCGCTGCTGCACAGTAAATCAATGTCGCTGCAGCGTTAATTTAAAAAAGCTGCGCCTGTGTTGTTCACGGTGGGTCCCAGCTGTCAGTCACAGCTGGGGACCCGCTGCAACTGCCAGCACCAGAGCCGCAGTTCGGTGCTGACAGTTGACCCTATACATAATGCGGTCTCGTAACCATCGGGGCTCTGCGATGTGATCAAGCGGAGTCTGCGCCGGGGATTTCTGCCTCTTTTCCTGCCTAAGGGTATGTTCACACTTAGCAAATGTGACGGAATCCCGCCTGCCTCAGTGACACTATTTCTCTATAGGAGGGCTCACGCGCCTCTGCTCCCCGCTCAAAGAATTGACATGTCAATTCTTTCAGCTGAGGTGCGCAAGCTCTCCCATAGAGAAACAGTGTCACACTGAGGCAGGCGGGATTCCGTCACATTTGCTCAGTGTGAACATACCCTAACTTAGCATAGATATGTTTTATCCCAAGCTTACATTCTGTTATTGTAGATTGACCAACGACGTCTGCTGGAAGTTTGTTCCAAGCATCTACTACCCTTTCAGCAAGATATTTTCTCACGCTGCTTCTGATCTTTTTCCCCAGTGACCTCTCACTGTGTTCTCTTGTTCTTGAGTTCATTTTTTTTTTCTAAAAACAATTCCCTCCTGAACCTCATTTAGTCTTATTTGTAACTCTCATTGCTTTGTATAACGCTCTGGAATCAAGGGTGCTTTATAGGGGTAGTGCGGCGTTAGAAAATTATTCACTAAATGACACACATTACAAAGTTATACAACTTTGTAGTGTATGTTATGTTAGTGATGGGCCCCTTCCCCGTGTCCCCCACCACCACCGGAAGTGTACCTGATTATATACATACCTGATTCGTGTCAACCCCGGTCGCCATCTTGGGGACAATGACCTGGTCTTCGGGAGGCCAGCCGGACCGCACCAGCCCTCCTTCATGCCGGCCCCCCTCTGCTGCATCATCAGCTGCTCAGCCGCGATTGGCTGAGCATAACTAAGCTCAGCCAATCGCGGCTGAGAAGCAGATGACGCGTCCCTCATGCCGGCCCCCCTCTGCCGCGTCATCAGCTGCTCAGACGCGATTGGCTGAGCTTAGTTATGCTCAGCCAATCGCGGCTGAGCAGCTGATGACGCGGCAGAGGGGGGCTGGCATGAGGGACGGCTGCAGCGGTTCGGGTGGCCTCCCAAAGATTACATCATTGTCACAAGATGGCTGACGGGGGTCGACACGAATCAGGTGATTATAATGCACCACACTTCCGGGTTTAGCGTGGGTGGGGGGGAACACAGGGAAGGGGGCCATTCACATACATAACATACATTACAAAGTTGTATAACTTTGTAATGTGTGTTATTTTGTGAATAATTGCTTAGTGCCGCACTACTACTTTAATTCTTAACATTTTTTATTTGAAAAAAAAAAAAAAGATTGTTTATTAGTATCAGTGAGTCTTCCAAATACGTATTGACACTGGAAAGTGGTCTTGATGTAACTCGAGGCTGGGTCACATTTTCATTTCCATCACTGGAAAACGTGAATAAACAGCACAGTACAAGTATCACTTATACAACATGAGTCACTCTGTTGATAAACTGAAATGTAGATGGGGTTTATCACACGGCAGTCAATAAAGTATGATGGACGCCATTGAGCCGAACTATAAATTTGCTTAGAAGCCATCTGTAATTTAGTATGAGTTTCAGTTATGATTCATTTGGCGCATATGTTATGCGGCTTCTTGTGTATTTGTGGTTACTGGGCGTTGTGAGAACATGCAGGACATTGAGTCATCTCCTGACATAACCCAGCGCATAGGTTTGAATAGACTGTCAACTACTGAACAGCAAAAATTGTAAAAAGGAAATCTTTGTAAATGTTTAGTCAGCTGTGGGTTTCTTACTAGTGCAGAATA
This sequence comes from Dendropsophus ebraccatus, assembly GCF_027789765.1. NCBI lineage: Eukaryota > Metazoa > Chordata > Amphibia > Anura > Hylidae > Dendropsophus > Dendropsophus ebraccatus. The sequence goes on along the minus strand of NC_091460.1, from coordinate 138,158,572 downwards.
AATGGAAAGAAAAAAATAGAACTGTCTGCGGCCCTGCGTTATTAAATCTTTTCAGACACAGAGCCTAGTGGAGAGCACACAGTGTCCTGTGGAACGTATGAACGCTAGATTAGGCATTGCTGGCTGACAAGGAAGAAAATAACCCTCTTCCTAATGGTCTATCATGTTCCTCAGTTTTATTGAAAAATCTAACTTTAATCCCCCCAAATGCTCAATATTTAATAACCCAGAAGCATTTAAAGGAGAAGTACAGAATTTTTTTTTATTAAAGTATTGTATTGCCCCCCAATATACACTTATTACGGGAAATGCTTATAAAGTGCTTTTTTCCCTGCACTTACTACTGCATCAAGGCTTCACTTCCTGGATAACATGGTGATGTCACTTCCTGGATAACATGGTGATGTCACTTCCTGGATAACATGGTGATGTCACTTCCTGGATAAAATGATGTCACGACCCGACTCCCAGAGCTGTGTGGGCTGTGGTTGCTGGAGAGGATGATGGCAGAGGGATGCTCAGTGTCCCTCCAGTGCCCTGTGTCCCTCAGTGTCCCCCTGCCATCATCCTCTCCAGCAGCCACAGCCCACACAGCTCTGGGAGTCGGGTCATGACATCACCACGTTATTTAGGAAGTGACCTCACCACGTTATTTAGGAAGTGACATCACCACATTATCCAGGAAGTGACATCACCATGTTATCCAGGAAGTGAAGCCTTGATGCAGTAGTAAGTGCAGGGAAAAAAAACACTTTATAAGCATTTCCCATAATAAGTGTATATTGGGGATTTGTATAACTTTTTTGGGGGGCAATACAATAATTTAATAAAAAAATTTGCCGGTGTTCTCCTTTAACTGAAGTGTGATGGGGGTTAAAGTATACCTGAGTTTTCAACAAAAATTCTAAAAAAAGCCGTAATCTCGTGTGATTAAAGGGGTATTCCAGGAAAATCAACTTTTCCTTTATCCACAGGATAAGGCAAAAGTAGGAGCTCGTAGGGGGTCAGACCTCTGTACCCCCTGCAGATCTCCGTATCTGGCCAACGGGGTATGGGGAGAGCCAAATACAGCACTCTTCTGGTATACACATAAGGGAAACAGATCGCTGATCTCAAGGAGACCAGCCAAACGATAACACTGTGGTGCCTCACTTAAGAGTCTCGAAACAGGACTAGCCAGATATCCCTGCAGGAAGGACCCAGCCAAGGGGTGGCTCCTGTAGGGAAATCACCATATTAAGTGGCCCTATAAGTCAATATAATGACAAGGCTTTACTAGGCTTTGCTCCCACCTAATGCACACTGATGAGGGGCAACACCCTGAAACAGCTGTTTGTGGATGGATACCTGGCCTTGGTTTTTCCCTTGTCATTACATTGACTTATAGGGCCACTTAATATGGTGGTTTCCTTACAGGAGCCACCCCTTGGCTGGGTCCTTCCCGTAGGGATATCTGGCTAGTCCTGTGTTTTGAAACTCTTCAATTAGGCTCCACAGGTTCTTCTTTTGCATCTTCTGGTATACTTGTCTCTTCCTTTCACTCCATAGGAATGAATAGAGCCGCTGGCCATGTGCCATGCCTGTGGCTCTATTCATAATACAGAAGCTGGGGGTCTCATATGGAGATCGACGGGGGGTACACAGGTGATGAACAGAAGAAAACCTGCCTGGAGCATTCCTAATGGTGAAGAGGGTGGGAAATAGGGGTGGAGAGGCGGTGCAAGTCTAATGCACAGAAACTCTAGGCCAAGCCAATTTGACACAGGGCTGCAAGTTTAAAAGTTGTTTTTTAGGACAATAAGGGTTCTATTACACGGAGCGATTTTTTTAACAATTAACGATCGCAAACGAGATTGTTTATCGTTAACCTGAAATCGTTCACCATATTACACAGAATGATGGGTCGTTACTACGATTGTTTACTCCATTTGTACTTGGCAAAACCATGAACAATGTGCAATTACACTGAACGATTAGTGAAAAAATGCGGAACTTAAGCGAACCAATTTGGAATTACATTGAACGATTAACGATAATTTTAGGTTCAGATCTAGATTAACGACATACGAACGATTTTTCGATTGTTTCCTGCAATTACACAGAACGATTATCGTTTAAATTCGATATAACGATTTTTCGCACAATAATCGTCCCGTGTAATAGGGCCCTAGCTGCATCACCAGCTGAACTGACCCCAGGACAGATATTGGATTAAAAGCAGCTATCCGAAGATACAAGGGAGATTATGGGTATACAGTCATTTTAAGGTTACTCAGAATCTGTTTATCAATAATGTCTCGACATGGGAAGGAACCACCACACTGAGTACTAAATCAACATGCAGTTTGTAAAGAACCAAACATTCTTCATATTATATCATGAGTAAAGTTGACTGGACTTGCTGAACTGTTCGAAGCTGACAACGTTCTTTCAACCTGAATGCTATGCATTTTACTTCCAGCAGCTGGAGAAGTTTGATGCAGCCCTTGGGAGTCCCAGAAAACCCTGTTTTCCTGGCAGCTGCCGGGAGTCAGACGCTGAGCGTTCAGGTTCAGAGAACACTGCTAAACCCGTACAGTTCGTCAAGTCCGCTCAACACTAATCATGAGTTTGTCTATTTCTGATATTGCATCGCAAGTGTTATTTATCTGAATATTCATATTGTTTATTTACAAAAATTGCTTAGTTTGTTTGTTTGTTTTTATAGACCAACCAACAGTTCCTTCATACCGTGAGCGAACAGCAAATGGAAATCGACCAGCTTCAAAAGCAGCTAAGGTATGACATGTACATGTGTAAATGGATGTGTATAATTTTATTTGTAAAGTAGTATTTTGTAAAATTGCCTCCAGAGAACGCAGTATGATGGAGCCTGAAAAATGGATAGCCGTAAAAAATAGCAAGTTGAAGTAAGGACTATAAATTGTCTGGTACAGATTTTACAGTGCAATAATTTTCTAATGCGATCCAAATTTTTCCTGCGCGTTTGTGACTATTTTGTTGTCAACAGAGGTGAGTCTATAAGTACAAACTGTGCAAATGCTTTTTCACAGTATGTGGGTGTCGTAATAGCCTCTTTATTTGGTCCGATGTATGTTAACAGGCAAGCAAGATTGGATGTAAAAGTAGCAAATATGAAAGCTGAAGAAATGGCTGCAGTTGTAAAAACACTGGAAGACCAGGTGAAGAGAAAGGTGAGTCATGAATTACTTATGGTATTTATTAAGGCTGCTCATAAATGGAAAGGAGGTGAATTTGCATTTGTTTAGTGAAGCCTGTGTGAAAGTGTAGCAAACGGAATACACCGTGTATAGCTGTCCACACAATGGAGATCACTGTTTTAGTCAGGAAGAGAGCATTTTAAGGGATTCTGTCACTAGGTTTATGCTGCCTCAAATGAGGGCAGCATAAACTAGTGCTATAAATTCTGAACAGATTGGTGTATTACTTACATCACTTTGTTCAGCTGTTCTCCTAATATGCAGGAGAATAGGATTCTTGCCACACCCCTTCCCCCGCCCTACAGCTGCTGATTGACAGTTGTCTGCCTATACACAGCATGGATAGATAACAGCCAATCAGCAGCGGGTGGACAGAGTTTTCTGCTTCTTATGAATATCTAGGTTTACTGGGCTTCTGCACATAATGGAGAGGACTACTTATTGTAAGTGATACATCATTCTGTTCAGCTTCTCTGTCACTAGTTTATGCTACCCTGAGATAGGGCACTATTAACTTGTCACCCCCTTTTTTGCATTATGACTTCTTTACACAGGTGTAAAGGGTAAATTTTGCAGTTTTCATAAGTCATTGTGCTTGTTCCAGTAAAAAGTATTCTTTTATCATCTGTGGATAGTGCTACCTGGGCGGGGCTTCACAGCCTCAACACCACTTAGCCCTGCCCACATTGACATCGTAGGCCCCACACCTCAGTGATGTCATTGCCACATAGGCCTGCCCCTCGGTTGCCATTGGTAAGGGCCTGCCTAGACCTTTAGGCCAGCCTATTCCAATGGCCGTTGAGGGGCAGGGCCTAGACCGCTATGACGTCACAGAGGCGCAGGGTCTACTGCACAGTTGTGGGTGGGTCGCATGATGCGAATCTGATGAAGAGGCTGTGCCTTGAAACACGTAATTCTTGTAATAAAACTTTAATTTTACATCAAGCTTTGATTTTACATCAAGTACTACTACTCCCATCATTGAAGGAGTGATGTCCTTCTGATGCCGTCAGCGCCACCAAAAGTCCCGGATCTTCCTGCACGGTTGTACCTCCAGCTGGCATAACCTTCCTTTGAAGCACCATGACGTATGATATAAAATAAGATATGAAAACTGCAGCATTTACCTTTTACACCTGTGTAGAGAAGTCAGAATGCAAAAAGGGGGGACAGTGTCACTTTAATGTCGTAAGTAATATAATAAGTAACTATAATTCAAGGCGCACATGCAGTCCTATGTAAAACCACAGAAAAGTGACATTACATTAGATAACTCTATAATTTATTATTCCTTTTTTTAATAATGTGTCTTTATCAGATGAATATCCTATATTTTCCACAGTGAAGTCTTTTTGTTGAGCTGAATTGCACTTCATAGAGGAAATAACCTCAGTAATAGCAGATCTGTGAAATCCTAATCCAGCATCTGCCCTATCTCATTACCGATAAGATGGTGGATATTTCACTCCCAGCAATAGCCCCCGAAGGGGTAGCAAAAATGGAAGAACTATGCCTATCTCTATCTTAATGTCTGAAGACATAATTGAGACACTGCTAAGAAATCAATAAGTAAACATTGCGAGCAATGAAAATGTATATGTAATGCTGTTTTTTGCCATCTCTCCAGCTCATTTAGAGCGGAGAGAGATCCAGGTGCTTTTGTTAGTGCTGAAAATGGGTTATGTTAAATCTGTTCTGTGTACTCTGTAGGAAGAAGAGGTGTTGGCAGCCCGAGGCAAGGAAGACGCGTCAGACAAACGGGTGCAACAGCTTCAGACTGCACTGACACAATTAGAAACCAGGTAATGACTTCTATTCTGAATATGAATCATTTTACCTTCATGCATATAGCAGCAATAGCATGCTTTAATTTACAAGGGCACCGTGTGTGAGTAATTGGTTTCCTGGTGATCTATTGGAAGCATGTCATCTTCTGGTTATAAGAGTCCAGTATAATGTATGGTGTGTGTATATACAGAGATATATATATATATATATATATATATATATATATATATATATATATATTATGTACAATTTTATTACATCTTTTGCAATACAGCAGTATTACCCCAAAGTGCACCAATGACATCCTTGTACACTTAGCATTGGACAGTGCAGCCAATAGTAGCTACATATATGTGATTCAGAAAGTCTGTCCATAATATCCAACACCTTCTCCTTTTTCCCACAGGAGTTTTGAGGTGATAGTGAGGTGCCCCCAAAGAGGGAACCTGTCACCGGGGATGCGGGCACAGAGCCCGCCCGACCCCCCCCCCCCCCCCCAGTACAGCCCCAGGATACTTACCCTTTCCGGAGAGTCCCGTTCCTGGAGCTGGTCCCGGGATGAAGATATCAGCGCCCGAAGCCGAGCACGCGCGCTGCAGAGGGGTGTCCGATGCCCTTAGAGAATGATGGCTCCATTCATTCTCTATGGGCATCGGACCCATCTCGGCAGCGCACGGCTTTGGGCGCTGATATCTTCGTCCCGGGACCGGCTCCAGGAGCGGGACTAGCTGGAAAGGGTAAGTATCCTGGGGCTGCACCGGGGGGTCGGGCGGGCTCTGTGCCCACGTCCCCAGTGACAGGCTCCCTATAAATATGTAGTGTGTGTATAGGTGCTTTGCTTCAAGTCAAAGTGCCACAATAAATACCAGTAGCCATGTTCCCCAAGACACTATTTAAATCCCCCACCACCACCACCCCATTAGACCATGGCTGCCAAGTTTCTCTCATGCACTGTTTACCACCAACAGAATGGCCACAAAAAAAAATGACAACTGCAAAGGGCCCATCCATAAATACAACAACCAGATTGCTGACCCATAGTTAACATAAATGGAGTCCCCCCCCCCACACACACACTCACACATTAAACAACGCCAGTGGCAAGTGACATGCTCACCAATAAAAGCCAGAACAGTTCTTTCATTAGCAATGCCATGAGAGTTTCCCCATAAACAGTGGCAGGGTGAGCCCCATTCACAATGCCAGCAGTACCTTACATAAACAGTGCCAGCTGGAAGATGAGAGAGGCCTACAGCCTGAGCTGGCCTTTTTGTAGTGCAAAAGAGGTAAGATGAGTATTAAATGTTTTATATTTTAAGGCTATGTTTTTTTTTCTATTACTTTGTGTACGTAGACTACAATAGACAGAGTCTGTCCCCATGAGATAATGTAAAACATCATTGAGCATGCTATATTATTTTAAAGAAGTCCAACGAAAATCTTTATTAAAGTATTGTATTTACCCCCAAAAGTTATACAAATCACCAATATACACTTATTACGGAAAATGCTTATAAAGTGCTTTTTTCCCTGCACTTACTGCATTAAGGCTTCATTTCCTGGATAACATGGTGATGTCACGACCCGACTCCCAGAGCTGTGCTGGCTGTAGCTGCTGGAGAGGATGATGGCAGGGGGACACTGAGGGACACAGGGCACTGGAGGGACACTGAGCATTCCTCTGCCATCATCTTCTCCAGCAGCCACAGCCTGCACAGCTCTGGGAGTCAGGGCGTGACATCACCATGTTATCCAGGAAGTGACATCCCCATGTTATCCAGGAAGTGACATCACCATGTTATCCAGGAAGTGACATCACCATGTTATCCAGGAAGTGACATCACCATGTTATCCAGGAAGTAAAGCCTTGATGCAGTAAGTGCAGGGAAAAAAGCACTTTATAAGCATTTCCCGTAATAAGTGTATATTGGTGGTTTGTATAACTTTTGAGGGGCAATGCAATACTTTAATAAACATTTTTGCTGCACTTCTCCTTTTAAGTTGTGCTTTTGTCTTTAGTGCAAAGTGTATCCAGGCTTTCCAGGTGTAGCACTTCTTTGAGTAATATAAGGATGGAGGACGTAGTAGGTTGTATCCAATGGTGTAAAATGTTTTTTTAGGGAAGATAGGAGGATAATGTGGACAGCTTTGATTGTGAGGACTCCCAATGTAAGATCAGTTATATAATAAAATATACAACCTTGTGGAGTGAGCTCTATTTCAATTTGCCATGCTTTCTTAATAGGCTGCTTGGTATCTGACTAAAATGCCTGTAAACAAACGGGTTGGAGTCAATTAATGGTAGCACATACCGATATATAAAAAGGTACCATGCGCCTCCTTGACCTAACAGCGCCAGCAGTTTGGAATGTGAATTGCAGCTGATAGGTTCATTTTAATGCTTGTTTTTCCAATGCAAAGGCTGAAAGCAGCAATGCAAGACGTAGAACAGTTAAAAGGAGAAAAAACACAATTAGAAAAGCACCTTGGGGAACTACAGACAAAATATTCGGAATTGGAAGTGGAGAAGTATGAAGCGGTTTCCAGAGTGCGTGACAGCTTACAGATCATAGAAGAAGCCAACCTACAGAAAGACCAGGTAACTCTCGTCCTTCTAGGCATTCAATTCTTTGCTAATCAGTCACCGGTGTAATTGTGGGATAAACCAGTATAAACGAATGCATATGTAACATCGCACGTTGCTTGAGCAAACGATTCACAGACTCAAAAATGCATTAATATGACTCTCTTTGGTTTAATAGATTAGGAAAATAGGAGTTAATGGTGTATTCCACTCATAACTTTTGATATGTTTCTGCCCATGGTGATCGTAACAGTTCCTTTCATACTTGTTATTATCTTCTCTTTCTCCTTCCCCCAGTTCTGAGCTGCTGCTTTCTATTAAAGACACAAAAATCTGTGTGTGAGCTTTTGTCTCTCTCTGTCTCCACCTACTCCCCCCTGCCTTCTGAGACGGCTGATGTAAACAAGTCCCTGACTGGCTTTATCTGCAACTTTGTAGATTCTTTGTAATGCTGGGAGGAATAAGCCTGAGGTCAAGTTGCTGAGAAACTCGCCGTGATTAATCCTCTTGGCATTACAGAAGCTACAATATTGCAGATAAAGCCTGCCAGGGACTGGTTTACATCAGTTATCTTACCGTGGGCAGCAATATACCAAAATTTAAACTTGGGTGGAATACCTCTTTAAAGTGACTCTGTACCAAACCACTTGTACCTTCTGATAGCTGCTTATAATCCAAGATCTGTCCTGGGGTCCATTCGGCAGGTGATGCAGTTATTGTCCTAAAAAACAACTTTTAAACTTGCAGGCCCGTGTCCAACAGCCTGGGCTTAGAATGTCTACTAGAGATGAGCGAACCGGGTTCGAGTGGTTCCGAACCCGAACGTTCGGTATTTGATTAGCTGGGGCTGCTGAACTTGGATAAAGCGCTAAGGTTGTCTGGAAAACATGGATACAGCTAATGACTATATCCATGATTTCCACATAGCCTTAGGGCTTTATCCAACTTCAGCAGCCACCGCTAATCAAATGCTGAAAGTTCGGGTTCGGATCGACTCGAGTATGCTCCAAGTTCGCTTATCTCTAATGTCTACGTATTAGGCTGGCACACCCTCCGTACCTCCTCCCCGCCCTCCTCATCATTAGGAATGCTCCAGGCAGATTGTCTCCTATTCATCAGCTGTGTGAATACTGAACATGGGCTGGATTGTTAAGGCACCTGTGCAATGTTCAAACAGGAGAAAATTTTTCCAGTAGCATTCCTAATGATGAAGAGGGTGGGGAGGAGGGACGAAGGGGTGGTGCAAAGTTAGAGCACAGATACTTTAAGCCCCGGCCGTTGGGCACGGGGCTGCAAGTTTAAAAGTTGTTTTTTAGGACAATAACTGCATCACCTGCCAAACGAACCCCAGGACAGATCTTGGATTAAAAGCAGCTATCTGAAGGTACAAGTGGTTTGGGGCGGTCAGATTGTGGGTACAGAGTCGCTTTAAATGTATATTCACCTTGAGAGTATAAACCCACACACCGTATATGCAGCATTTTTACTGCTGCGATACGCAGCAAACTCGCAGCAGATTAGATCTAAATAACTGAACACAGCATCAAATCTGTACCAACAAATCTGCTGCGTATACGGTGTGTGTGTGTGTGGGTTTATGCCCCGAGGCTATGTTTACACAATGTTTTTTTATGACGGTTCACACAGTGTCTTGAATAACGGTTGTGGTTATATACCGCCATGAAAATAATTAACCTGTCAATTATTTCCAAACAGCAACTGAAAATAATTGACAATTCACACATGGTGTGGCTGTCTTGCTGCTGTACTGTGCATGGAAATCAATGCTTAATTTGTTCTTAGTCACACCCAATTCCATGTATTTAAATAATATTTGGCTGCAGGAACATGTAAGTCAGCAGCTGTTGTTTGAAACTGCAAACAACGGCCGCTGTTTTAACGCTGGGTGAACATAGCCCTAAACATCGTTTCACATTGTATATATCCCTACCATTTAAAGGATAAAATCTCATGAACGTACAAGATACTCTGAAGTCTTTTCATGCAGCAGTCCTGAGTTGTTATACATTTGGTATTCTACCGGTTGTTACTGAACACGGACAACAGTGCATCGACCAACACACTTTACTAGCTGAACTCAGTTCCTATTATGCAGTCGGACAGCCAGTCTCTCTTGCATACTGTATAATTTATTACTACTACCTATAATGTATATATCCAGAATTCAAAGTTCACCAAGGAGTGCAGGGGGATTTCATAGTGATGGTTCAGTACTGTTAGCATATATATATATATATATATATATATATATATATATATATATATATATATATATATAATATATATTAAATATAAATAATCTATTTTATGTATATGTGTGTGTCTCTCTCTTTCGTTATATATACAAAATTAAATAAATAAAAATAAATAAAAAATCTGTATGTATGTGTGTGTGTGTATATATATATATATATATATATATATATATATATATATATATATATATATACATATATATATATATATATATATATATATATATATATAATTTATATATTTATTTATATATATATATTGCTTTCGTATAATGTGTTGTTACCCCCTAGCTCTTGTATAGCGCTCTGGAATTAAGGGCGCTCCTATAAATTAATAATTATATATTAGGTGTTTGTACACATTGATAAGTTTTCAAAGTTTAGCTGAATCCCTGTCCGCTTTAATCCATCCACTCAATAAGTTTTCAGTATAGGCTAATGGATCACTGCTTCTAAAAGCCTGTCATAGCTAAAGAGATGCGGGTTATCAGACCATGATGAAGCATATTTAGAAATGCTATGTGTAATTGCAGGACCTGTTTGTTAATCTATTTCATATAGACATTATGTCACTTAGTTTGGGCATTAGCTGATGCCTGCTGACACCCGGGCGTTAATGAAATAATGAATGTTTTTCCTAGCATGGAATCTTATGTTAGTGTCACTCCAATTTACGTAATTGCTACCAAGTCTACTATAGAACACCAGACTTTTGGCTCCTGCCCAATAGTAAATGAAACCTCCTTGTTCAAGGGAGGCCAGAAATTACAAGCTGTGGCGAGTTTGTTGCTGACCTCAGTTATATTTATATGTCTCTTTAAATGTGTTTATATAGCCACCTTGTTCTTTAGTTCCCAATAGTCTCCCATTTGCTATATTTAGGTGGTTGTATTAAAGTGCTTATTTAGGACCACATGTCTAGATTCTCACCAGCGTTGAGAGTAAGATGGTAAATTCCCCTACGTGATCTCCTGCGTAGGATACTGAGAACCTTACTGAGAAACTTTTTGTTGACCGTACTACCAGTTGGATAAGAATATTAAAAAAACTACACGATTATCGTGCAGTGCAAAACATTGCAATATTACAAGGCGCACATTGAAATCAGTGAGTTTCTGTAATTACCACAGAGATGATTGCATTGCCCATCCTCTATACAGTTGTCATTCCCTGTTAGGGTAAATAGAGAGCGGTTGTCTAAAGCAGAAAGAATGTCAATAGTACAAGCAATAGTACAAGTAAAGGTTTGCTGAGACTATTATAACCTATGGAGGGGGTAAGGCAAAGGGGGATGAGTGAGCAGGAAGAGGAGACAAGCAGCTGTATATTTTGGAGACTGGGCACATAGAACACTGGATTCACAGGTCACAAAGGTCAGTGCTTATCTGGGAGCTTGGTAAGAGAAGATTGCAGGATGTAGTGTTTTGCAGGGCTGCCTTTTCTCTCCTCTCTTTGCTCCCTCCCTCTCTCCATAAAGCATAATAGACACAGAGAACTTGCCTCTTCTGAAGTGAGGGGGGGGGGGGAGGTAGGAAAACAGCTTTGTGAGGACAGAAGGAAACCCTTTTGCTTAATAAAATCTATTACAGAGTCTCCTAAAATCGCTTGTAGTATTGATATTTATTGAATTCTGAAAAGGGACATAAAAATGACAGTTACACTTTAAGGGGCTTTCTTCAACATATAGACAAGGTAAGTAGGGAATGAACATTAATTGCCTGTGTACTCTGAAGGTTCATTACAATATAGAGTTTATTTTCTGTAAGTACATGGGATGCAGTAGGGAAGCTTGCAGGTTACAGTATATGTTACATAATATTTTTTTTTCCATCATTTTCAGGCATTTTTAAGAGAAAAACAAAGGGAGGAAGAAATTCAAACTATGAAACAGGCCATTGCTAAAATAATTCAAGAAGCTGCGGCAAGAACACGGAAAGAGGTATAGATGTCTTAACCAATGTCTGACTTGTAGTGCTGACTTAAAGAAGCATTCCGGATTTTTTTTTTTTTTTTTGTCCTAATGCGTGGCTTCATTCCGGTCACGTTCTAATCCGTGTATGTCCACATCACTGCTCTTCCGACTACATGTCTATTGAAGGCCAGAAGTCACTTTCTCCAAAGCATTCTCTATGGGAGAGCGTGACTTCCGGCCTTCAATTGACATGGAGACAGAAGAGCGGTGACGTGAACGTGCGCCAGCGCACAGCGGGGGGACAGATAAAGAAATTTCCACAATGCTTCTTTAATATGGGCTTTCAGTGAATAGTAGCAGAGTTATATAGCCTGTCCATTCCTAAAGCTGCCTCCATTATGTTATCATATAGGCTTTATGCATCCCTGTGCTGTTTAATTATTCTTCACACCACATCCACAACTCTTGCTCTGTATCCTCTCATATTTGCAGTCAGATAAGGAAATCTATTATTAAAGGACAAGTGCCGTGAAAAACTTTTTCCCAGTAATTGAAGCACATTTCAAAGTTATATAACTCTGTAATGTGCTTCAATCACCTATCTGCCTCCCTTCCCTGTCTTTTCCCACTTCCACACCCCACCAGGAAGTGTCCTAACTCACACAGACCTCATTACTACCGTCACCAGGCAGCTCCTTCTTGTGAGGATGAGTCATCAGCAGGAGGGCTGCTCTAGCTCCTGTTACAGCAGCCCCCCCTCCCCAGTCCAAGTGATGGCTTGCAGTTAATCAGCCAATGGGAGCTGAGCAAGCCTGTCACCTGACAAGGCAGGGGAGGGGGGAGGCTAGTGTAACAGGAGAAGGAGCTGAGAGAAGAGCCTGGTGACGGTGAAGACAGTCATTAGGTCTGTGTGAGTCAGGACATTTCCTGGTTGGGGGTGGAGGGGGGAAAAGATAGGGAAGGGAGGCAGATAGGTGATTGAAGCATATTACACAGTTATATAACTTTGTAATGTGCTTCAATTACTGGGAAAAATGTTTTCATGGCACTTGTCCTTTAGCCTCTCAGGGACTGTACTTGACTATAATTTGCGATAGTCTAGAATAGGTCCAACAGGCTGTACACTGACAACTGAAACTGTCCCTGTTGTTATAGTTATCAAAATCTAAATCAACAGTAGATGTGAAAAAAGCAAGATTGCCATATACATTCATTATTTTTTTGTTGTTATCTTGCTGTAAAACAAAGCGGAACTTACCAGAAATCCAGGTCCAGTCTCCTTAAGGCAGCTATATAACAGCTATACTTACCAGTATCTAGGTCCAGTATCCTGATGGCAGCTGTATAACAGCTATACTTACTGTATCCAGGTCCAGTCTCCTAAAGGCAGCTATATATCAGCTATACTTACTGTATCCAGGTCCAGTCTCTGGAAGGCTGCTATATAACAGCTATACTTACTGTATCCAGGTCCAGTCTCCTGAAGGCTGCTATATAACAGCTATACTTACTGTATCCACGTCCAGTCTCCTGAAGGTAGATTTTCTGACTTGTGCTGGTTGAAAAAAACAGACTAAACACAGGAATTCCGGCCAGTACAGAGAGTTACGGCCCAATGTCTCCATCAATCACATGGTTGCCTTCTCTCTGTGAGCGCTCAGATGGCCTGGGATACACCGGACTTCCTGTTTTCTGACTGTTTCCCGTTCTTTGAGCAAAAAAACAGGGAAAACAGGAAGTGCCGTGTTCTCCATGATAACAAAAAAAATGAATGGAAGTTGCAAACTTTCTTTATATCACATCTACTGTTGATTTTAGATCTAGAAAGTTATAACGACAGGGACACGTTAAGTCAAAGGGATATGGTACGTTTTGTTTTAGCAGTCTAGCATGCTTATATTAAAGGACAGCTGGGGAGATGACCTATCTGTCTATCATTCACACTACTCTTAACCTACAGTATATGCAGCTTATAAATACACTGTACAATAAAGATTAAAGTGTCCCTGTCGTTTAAATTTTTTTTTGCAGAATTCAATAGTACAGGCGATTTTAAGAAACTTTGTAATTGGGTTTATTAGCTGAATAATGCTTTTTTATTATTAAAAAGCAGTTTGAAGCTCTCCCCCGTCTTCATGGTTTTTTATGGAGAGGGGAGGGGTGGAGGGAGATGAGGCACCAAAGCAGGACAACAAAGAGTTCATTTACAGCTACATCTTTTTGAATTTCAAAGTCTTTTTGAATGCAGATAATGGCATATTTGCTGAATAAACCCAATTACAAAGTTTCTTAAAATCTCCTGGACTATTGATTTCTGCAAAGAAAATAAAAATAAAAATAAACAACACGACAGTGACACTTTAAGATAAGATTATAGAAGCATCTTGTTCTATGTGGTTAAACTGTAAATCAGCTGTTGTTGTGCTACAAGTTACCCACTTACAATAATAGTATACAGTGCAGAAATAGTTTGTACTGTTGTCATTCTCTGAGTGATCTGTGATTCGGCTTTGGGAGGGTCATCTGCATTGTTGTAACCCATGTACCTTATCATAATGAAACAAAGATTTACCCAAATCCCTTGGAGAGGGGAACTTTGCCAGTGTGCAGATTCTGCTGTCTGCAGCCATCTCATTAAATATTAAAGCTACAGAGTATTGCGAAAGAAAGTAAGTCTGGCAGGGAGGAGAAAAGTTCATTTTGTGTTTTGCACAGGACAAATATTTTTCGGATGAGTCTATTTTCCTATAGTGCCGCCATGAGACACCATCAGCTGTAAATTGTCCACAATCAGCACTTGAAGAGTGAAATGATATTAAGCCGGTTTCATATCACATTTTATATTATTCATTATTTATGCATCGTTGTAGTCCACAAATGCAAATATTAAAAATGTTGTTTTTCTGAGAACATTTCTATCTAGAGTAAAAGGAAATGCCGATGCTGTAATATTGGGTTTAATTAATAATTTAGTTATCTGCAACCTTTCAGGTAATGGCAACGTGTAGAAAAAGTACATGTCGAATATAATGCACCTTTATATGAAACTCTTGTTACAAACCTTCAATGGACAACTGGAAGTTTAAAGAGGTACTCCGTCAAAAATCGACTTGTTTCAGAAAGTTTATATAGATTTGTCATTTACTTCTATTTAAAAATCTCCAGTCTTCCAGTACTTATCAACTGCTGTATGTCTTGCAGGAAGTGGTGTTTTCTTTTTACTGTGACACGGTGCTCTCTGCTGCCACCCAGGGCCGTATTAACAACTGCTTTTGCCCTAGGCACTAAACTTGAAGACGCCCCATCTTCACACACCGATTGGCAATACCAGACCTGACCAATACCACCATACCCCCCCACCCCCCTTGGAAAAGACACCAGATATACTTGCAAGTCTGAACAGGAGGTGGGAGACTAAAAACACCATTGGTTCCTAGTGGTAAATACGGCCCTGCTGCCACCTCTGTCCATGTCAGGAACTGCCCAGAGCAGTAGAGGTTTTCTACTTTTGCTACTACTCTGGATAGTTCCTGATATGGACAGAGGTGGCAGCAGAGAGCTCTGTGTCAGACTAGAAAGAATACACCACTTCCTGCAGGACATACAGCAACTGATAAGTATTGGATTTTAGATTTTTTTAGATAGAAGTCAATTACAAATCTAAATAACTTTCTGACACAGTTAATTTGAAAGAAAAAGATTTTCGCTGAAGTATCCCTTTAAGCATTGTGGATCTTACGTGAAAGGGGGTCGTTCAGAATTAAAGGGACATGGCTGATTTCCTTCCAGAGACAGCACCACACTACTTAGTAGATGCATTGCTGCTTTTAACTGCAAATATATGCGATTCCTATGTAATGTGCTTACTATAGTGAGTGTTTTTTAAAAATGCCAAAAAAAGGTAATTTTTTTAAAATAAAACATTCACTGCTCTCATTTAATTATTATTATTATTTTTAAATCATTCATTGCTCTCATCTAATATTATTATTATTATTATTGTGTGTGTGTGTATATATATATATATATATATATATAGTGTGTATATATATATATATACATTTTGTATAAATTATACATCAGAATATAGCACCTACAAGTATACCCACCATACCTACCAACATTCCAAAGTATAGAAAGTTTTCTGTTTTGTACCAATAAACTTAAACTCTTTGCTGTTCTGTTTATGCGCCATATTCTTTTTGCTTTATTATTTTTCCCTTTTTTTTATTTATAATATAATCCTTTTTAATCCTTTTATCTGGGCTTAAGCCTGAAAAAAAATATTTCCTGGTACACAGCTATTTAATAAAATGCTTTAAAATAATTCTATTAAACAACAAAATGGACTTTAGAGATATGTTAGCCGCCTCTCAGAGGAAATATGCAAATAATGATTTTATTGCAGGGATGAGTGCTGTTAGGTACATTGAAGCCTATGACAGAATTTACACACTGCTATCCTGTTACTATTTGGTGAATGGAATCACAGTGGCTGTCAATATATACCATATAATAGTTTAATGCCATTTTATATATAGTATACCTACACTGTTATGCTGAGCCTATGCAGTATATAATGCTGTAGCAGTATAGTACAGAAATGAAGATGGGAGGATCTAAGTCATTGCCATACCAGAGTACTTCTCCTTTCCTCACAATCATATTGACAATGATCGAGGTTGGTTTACATGCTGTCCCACCTCATAACTGAATATCATTTTAATACTGTTTAAAAAAGCATTGGGCATCCTGCCCAAATATTCTTAAATTATTCGTTATATAGAAAGATACAACGCTACATAGTGCAGACAACTTTATCAAGGGGAGCTTGGACAGTGAGAAAATAATATTTAATCTGCCCACTAGACCACCAACGATGGGGGACAGAAGCCTTTTAAATGCAGCTGTCAACTTTGACAGCTGCATTTAAAAGGTAAATTAGTGGCCACGATAGCACCCGGGATCGCGGCGGTTCAAAGCGGGGTCGCCGCACAGCCCCCCTTTGAATGCCCTTAACGACGCGAGGGCGTACATTTACGCCCTTTGTCGTTAAGGGGTTAATATTACATGCATTATAGCTGGAAGATTTTTGCATGATTCTCCGGGATTGACTTCATCTAATGTTATATGAAAAATACTACTTGTATAATAAGATTTCCTTCCAATAGTGTATTTAACATGGACATTGCCAAATTCCATATAATAAATCTGTTTTAGGTGTACCACATTTAGGACACTCCGCTTTCCTATTGGATAGCTTCGGAGATATGGGGGGGGTTTTAAAAGCATAAATCGCATGATGCAATAATTTGAGTTGGGTTTCTCTCCAAACTTCATTTATATGTTTCCTAAAGTCCATTATGCTGGTACTCACATGGTTAATAATATGCGGGTTATTAAGCACTTTAGTACATTTTCCCCCAAAAAGCCATATAGGTCTGAGAGCCAATCCCATCGCGTTAAGAGTAAAGAGAGAAATCTGGGTTTTTTTTTTTCCATAATGGAAAACGCTTAGAGCATTGCATTGACAAAGTATATTTCAAACGTGCAGCTTTTCCAAGCTAATATGGTGTCCCGTAGAATAAGAGAGTGTTTGATGACTGGGGGCAGAGATGCAAGAGGGCCATGAACAATGGCCATAAGATCCCAAGGTGCAGCTAGCTGTTGTTCCAACATTGGGGTACTATTACACGGAACAATCGGCCCTATCCAGACGATTATTGCTCCGTGAAATAAACACAATGATCAGCCGATGACAACGATCATCGGCTGATTGTTGACATATAGGTTTGGACCTATAATTGTCGGGCGCCGACCGCGCATCGCTACGTTTAATAGCGGTGTGCGGCTGACATGTTTGGAAAGTAAATACATTACCTATCCACGGTCCAGGGCTCCTCCTGTGCTCTGCTTCTCTTAGCTCTTAGCTGAGAGGCCGCTCTGAAGCTGCAGCGCGCAAGACCCAGGGAGAAGCGGACCGCAAGAGGAGCCCTGGACCATGGATAGGTAATGGATGCAGTTTAAGGGCTGCAAGGACATCGGTAATGATGTCCATGCAGCCCTTGTTAAACGATTATCGGCCGTGTACTAGGCACAGTAAACAAGCACCGATCTAGCAGATCCCTTATTTATGTATCTGTTTATTTCCTGATTATTTATGTATGATGCCTTGTAAGTCTAAAATGTGGTTACTTTTTTTTTTCAGGTCGATAGTGCTAAAAAGCTGTCTAATGTAAAGATTTCACAATTGACCAATGAAATCTCCATACTACAGAGGGTATGTACCTATTTACCAGATGTAGACATTAATGTTCTATATGTATATAGATAGTTATATAACTTTGTAATGTGTGTTAATTTTTTTTATTTATTTTTTTTGGGGGGGGGGGCGCAGGAGTACTCCTTTTTAATGAACTTTGCTGCATCATACACATTCAGCTCTGCCACATCAAAATACACCCACAGCTGTTACAAACCCACAGACATACACAATGCTACTACAGCACTATACAGTCTCACGCACCCTTTCCTACATCACCATACACAAACATAATACGTGTATATATATATATATATAATATACACACACACTCTAATTTAATACAGATTGCCCCTACCTAATGTGAATACTCCTCCCAGTCATGTGACTATTCAGTGCCTGGCAGTGATCTCACAGATCGGTGTCTGGCAGGAGAAGGGTGAGGACTGTGCAGCTATCAGTCTTTGCACACTTCACTCAGCAGTCAGGCACAGCACTTCTTCAGCACTTTGCCTGAACATTAGAGAAACACTCAGGGTGGTCTGACACAGCAGACATTTTTAGTAAGGTATTTTCTTGCTATAAAATGTGTATTATAGACTAAGAAATATGCTACACACCCCTTAATCATCCCCATCACCTAATATTCAATATGTTCAATGATATTAGGTGAATTGTCAGAAATTGGTACAGACATCTCATTTTTGGGGAGTTGACTACTGGTGCTCTTTAAAGCGACTCTGTACCCACAATGTGCCCCCCTCCCCCCTCAAAACTGCTTGTACTGTCAGATAGCTGCTTTTAATCCAAGATCTGTCCTGGGGTCCGTTCGGCAGGCGATACAGTTATTGTCCTAAAAAACAACTTCGAAACTTGCAGCCCTGTGTCAAACTGGGGTTGCCCAGAATTTCTGTGCACTAGGCCTGCACCACCTCTCCGTCCCTCCTCCCCGCCCTCTTCACCATTAGGAATGGCAGGATTTCTCCTAATAATCACTTGTCTGAACACTGCACATATGCTTTAACGAGCCAATAAATATGCAGGGTTAAGAAGAAATCCTGCCCAGGGGTGTTCCTAATGATGGAGAGGGCGGTGCAGGTGTAGGGCATAAACATTTTAGTCAACGCCAGTTTGACACGGGGCTACAAGTTTAAAAGTTGTTTTTTAGGACAATAACTGCATCACCTGCCGAACGGACAGATCTTGGATTAAAAGCAGCTATCCGAAGGTAAAAGTGGTTTGCGGGGGCAGATTGGGGGTACAGAGTAGCTTTATGGTTACCCAGTTTTTTTTTTGTTTTTTTTTTTTAAAGAAAATATATCTCCTCCCTCCCCATATACACCCTCATCTGGCCTGGTGCAGTGTCCTGGCATTCTTTCTGAAGCCCACGAATTACGCTATTTGAACTTGGACAGAGAGCAGCCTTGAGTAGCTGGAGGTGCAATGCTGTGTCCAGCCACAAGAGAATCTGCCTGGGCAGGAAGCCAATGGCTTTTTGCTCTGTCAATCAGAACTCTGCAGTACTTTTTTTGTGAGGATTCACCACGAACACTCTCAGTTAAAGGCCCAGCAGTTCATGCTTGCAGGCCCTCTTAATCCACAGGCCCCATAGCAGTGGCGTAGTCTGCCTTTATGGTAGCTATGCCACCGCCATGGACTAGACTGATGCTGCTCCAGATTAAAAAAACACATCCCAGTTTCTAATCCTAGACAGCTCCATAAAGCAAGAACAGACAGCTGTTTGGTTGCACTGAACTGATCTGAAGCTTTTTCCCCCCCCTGAGTATGTAAATGTTTTCTAACTTGTGTCTAGTAATAGCAGATTGTATAGTTGCAGCACTTCCATAGAGTCGCATTGCAAATCCTATAAATGCCTTTTGAAATTGGCAAATTTCCTATTTAAATTAAGTGTGATTAACAGTACATTATGTTTTTCTAAATCATGGCATAGTGCTCTTCAATGCAAGCGGAATGATTCTATAGTCAGTGAAAAGTTCTTATAATTCAGTACCATTTAGTGCTCATTAAATGCAAATAGTAGCGCTTAACACTTAGGGGATAATTTGAGAAATGTCAGTAAAATCTGTGGATGAATGTGTGTTTTTTGTTTTTTTTTTTTTTTTTTTTTCCCGTTTTTCTTTTCATTGACTGTAGTGTGAATACAGTTTAGGCCATTAAGAATTCTGCAAAATAATTTTCTTTCAGCTTAAAATGTCTGCATTTAAATGAAAAAAAAAAGAAACTTAAAAAAAAAAAAAAGCTGTTACCTATAATATTGAAATGTTAGTGGTGGTTAATATGTAGCCCACACTACAAGCTTAGATAATCTCATCTGTTGTTGGATATAATACAGAGTCATGTTTTCTGCAGCTAAAATAACACAACAGCTCGATTTTACTTACCAAATCATTGTTTTATTGCTTAGGAAATCCAGAGAATTCCCTGCTGTGGTCATGTTTAGTATTTCGAATTGATCTCTTGAAATATATTTATTTCCCATTGTATATGTAATTTGTACAGTGTCTGATAAAAGCATACTTTATAGGCCTATCTTTAAAAACAGAGGGGCTTTGACCTTCTTAAAGCGAATGTACCATCAGCACAGTGTTGCACATGAATAGAATGGCATCAGCGCGGGGGAACCAGTGCCGTAGCCCTTTTTTTTCTTTTTCTTTTTTAAACCGTGGTTTACGGGGTCCCCGCACATGGCACCAGCCTATTACGAGCAATGGCCCCTGGCAGAAGCACTGGAGGCGGGACAGCCCGCCCCCCCAATGGGAGAAAACCCCGCCACTCTGACGCAACTCCATTGATTGTAATGGAGCCGTGTCATAGAGGGGCGGGGGTTTCATCACAGTGGGGGTGGCCGGCCCTCCTCCAGTGCTTCACCCCGGGCCAGTGCTCATGCGTCATGTGTGGGTACCAGGCTGCTGTTAAAAAAAAAAAAAAAAAAAGGACTGCGACACTGGCTTCCCCGCGCCGGCGCTGTTCTATTCAAGAGTTAAAGTGAAAGTACATTCGCCTTACAGTATCATGCTAAGTTAAAGCTGGTTAATACTAGAAATGGATGAACCTCGAGCACGCTCTGTTTCGTCTGACCCCTGAGCATGCAGCATTTGATTACCTGTGGCTGCAGAAGTTGGGTGCAGCCCTAAGGCTGCATTCCCACGTTCCGTGGATACCAGTTAAGCTTTACAAGATTTACCTTCAACTTCCCATTTTTCTCAACATCAGTTCCAGTGTCTCGTATTTGATGTAAATGCCCTTACATAGCTCTATTGTAGCAAGATATATTTGCACTAAGTTAAAGCATAACTGTAATTTATTTGTCACTTTTCAGGGATCAATAAGAATGAACAGTTCAAGCGATTTTAAGAAACTCTGTAATACGCTTTGTTAAGCAAAATAGTTTCCTGCTGTACCAAAAAACCTGTTTTCCTACCCCCCTCACTTCAGAAGACGCAGGATTTCTGTGTCCATTATGCTCTATGGAGAGGGGAGGGGCCTTCAAGTCCTGCACAAAACAATATCCTGTAATCTTCTCTCACCAAGCTCCCAGATAAGCACTGACCTTTATGACTTATGAATCCAGCGTTTTATGTGCCCAGACAGTCTGCAAACAGCAGGAGCTGGCTCTGTCCTCTTCATTCTCACTCACCCCCTTGGCCCCTCCCCCCTCCATAGGTTATAATGGACTCAGCAGAACCCGTCTTTACTTTAATCCTCTGTAATGAAGACGACTTTGCCTGATAATACACAGATAAGAAGGGGGGGGGGGCTGGGAAACAGCTTTTTAGTACAGAAAGAACCTAATAAAACCTTTTACAGAGTTTCTTAAAATCGCTTGTACTATTTGTACTATTTGTACTAAATTTAAATGATAGTTACACTTTAGTTATAGGGATATCTACCGAGTTAGCTTTATTATTTATGTTCATTCACAAAAATAAAAGGCCGCCTCCAGTACTTCATACTAGCAATGAGACGTGTAAATTGCAATCCAAGTTGCGCCTGTCTAGAGAAAAGAAAAATGCATTTGTTACTCAGTATGTTATGCTATTCATTGAAATGATTATTTTTTTCTGTAAAGGAATGTGCTGAAAAGCAAAGCCTTATTGAACGCGCCTTAAGAGACAAGCGCGCAGCAGAGGAAGAACTGGAGAAGGTAAAAGAATATTATATTATACAAGCCTCTTTATTTCTATTAGGTTTTTTAAAACTGTATTTATTCCTTTGGTGCTGATCTGTAAAGGGGTTATCCAGCGTCAGAAAAACATGGCCACTTTCTTCCAGAGACAGCACCACTCTTGTCTCCAGTTTGGGTGCAGGTTTTGCAACTCTGTTTCATTGAAGTGAATGGAGTTTAATTGCAAACCGCACCTGAACTGGAGACAAAAGCGTTTTTCTAAATGGATAACCCCTTTAAGAGCTTGGTGGTGGTGGGTGAACAGGTGGTGATTGGCAAATACAGTTGTGAATTGGATTACGAGCATAATTCGTTCCAGGACCGCGCTTGTAATCCAAATCCACTCTTAAACCAAAGCAAAATTTCCCATAGGAAATCATTGAAATGCAGACAATTGGTTCCACCCCCCAAAAATAATGATCTTCTATTCTGAATAACAAGTAAAACAAATGAAACAAACATTTAGAAACAGCAGAATCTGTGATATTATAAGTTACTGGACAGTATAGCAACCAGGATGTGGTGTATAATGTATACTAACTGCATAAACCTGAAAAACACAGCAGCAATTTGTAGATAGAGGATAGAACTGCAGATGCCCATAATGCAGTAGTGTAGTACAACAGGCTAGAATAGAAAAGCAGGACTGCTGTCAGAGGGGTGTGTGGTCACATGACAGCAATGGGGATGGGGTGTGTGTTCAGCATTGACCAATCAGGATTGACAGAGACTGCAGGGATGAAGGAATGAGCAGGACATATGTAAGCACATACATGCAGCACTCTCCATCTGGGGAGAGAGAGGTTAGCTATGAAGAGATTACCTCTATAGTCCTGTCCCCTGATGTAAGCCCCAGCCTGAAGTGGATCTGCTATGATTTGGAAGGTGAGCTAGACTTCCGGGGTCAGAGTACAGGGCTGTAGACCCCGCTATGCAGACCCTGACCCCCTCCCCCCACACACTCCCCCTCCCACCCAGTACAGGGAGCTCTTAAACCAAAGCACTGCTCTTAAACCAAGTCACAATTTTGAAAAACTGTGAGCTCTTAAACCAAAACGCTTCTAAGCCAAGTTACTCTTAAACCAAGGTACCACTTGGCTGCTGTATTTGTGTGCAGTTAATAATATAATAATCTTAAACTGCTCTTGATCCCAGAGCACTGTACATATGATAAGGGGTTAAAGGGTACAAGTATACAAGAGCATTTGGAGCATTTTTGAAGCAAAGCAATTCCTAGAAACATTAAAGGGAATCTGTCACTAGGTTAATGCTGCGTTTAAAGGGGTAGTGCGGCGCTAAACAATTATTCACTAAATAACACACATTACAAAGTTATACAACTTTGTAATGTATGTTATGTTAGTGAATCGCCCCCTTCCCCGTGTTTCACCACCCCCACCCGTGTACACGGAAGTGTATTGCTCTATACATACCTGCTTCTTGCCGACCTCCGTCCGCCATCTTGTGCCAATGATGTCATCTTCGGACGGACGGCCGAACCGCGCCGGCCGCCCTCTGCCGCGTCATCAGCTACTCAGCCGCGATTGGCTGAGCATAACTGTGCTCAGCCAATCGCGGCTGAGCAGCTGATGACGCTGTTTTGCATAGCTTTCAGACTCCTATGGAATTATACTGGCAAAAGCATAAATCTACATGAGCAAACACAAATTTCTTCCTTGATCCACTACGTAGGAAGGTGACTCATTTCGCTTTTGACTTTCTAACTCGGCCCCTATCCCGCGACTACATTTCAATCCTTCATAGTAATCTATTGCCAACATGATCCAATCTCTTGTTGCAGGTGTATCGAGAAGGCCGGGGAAATGAGAAAGATTACAGGAAGCTGGAGGAACTACAGCAGCGATGCCTGATTGCCGAACGCGCAAAAGATGACCTAAAGATAAGCATGAGCGCAGCGCAAAAGAAAATGAAGCAACTGGAACTAAAGTAAGCAAACACTTTTAACCATCAATTACATCTGGGGGAAAGTCAAGTGCTGCCGAAGCTTTCCGAGATGACTATGTAGATTTTCATTGTGTGGGGAATAGTACATCATTATGAGATAAGGCCACACAGCATTGTGCTATCAGAATAAAAGAAATGTCTTTAAAATGACAACTGTAAATACTGCAATTTGGGAAATTGCACTTACAGGGTGCCCTCTCTTATTCGTATGATCAGGTTATTATGAGGCACCACCTGAGCTGCTGTGATTTATGTCAATCTATACATCTAAATTGATGTTTAGGCTATGTTCACACTACGTATATTGCCGGCCGTAGTGCGAACTGCGAATATACGCCCATAGTTTTGGGGTTGATGCGTACGCTTGAAAGTATACGATATACGCCCACACAATGCACACTACGTATGAGCCTACGGCCGGATCGTATATGGCGCCGTGAAAAAAGACCATTGTTTGCGGCCGGAACTGTTCCAACTCACGGCCGTGGATTTCAATGCGGCCCCGTATGGAATACTTTTTTCAGCCAAATCAAACATTATTTTTATATTAAAAAGGTTTTGTGTGGTTTACTGGGCTGGGCGAAGATTTCCAAGTAAATGACCTGCCTCAGATCGCTTCGAAACAAGCTAGGAAGCATAACTGTACTACGGGCGTATGTTCGCGGTTCGCCCGTATGATCGCAATTCGCCAGCATGTCTATTTTTCACACAGCAGTAGTTTCGAAGTAGTACGAACTACGGCCGGACATATACGTAGTGTGAACTACTACACTTAAAGTGTACCTGTCTTTTTTTGTTTTTTGCAGAAATCAATAGTACATGCGATTTTAAGAAACTTTGTAATTGTTTTTTTTTTTAGGCATGGGATTTTAAGAAACTTTGTAATTGTTTTTTTTTTAGGCATGGGGTATTCAAAGAGATCAATAATCCAAAGGACTTTTATTTTACTCCACAAAAAATTCACATGATAGTAGTCAGCTTGCTGCTTTCCACTCTGTAGCATAGTACAAAACTTCACAATCCACACAATCATTTACACCTAATGGGGTTTTATACCCTTGGGAGCCCCCACAATGCTTTGCAAATTTTCCTATAAAACCCCTGAGTTTCTGCAGGTCTGCCTCTTACATGGTCAGAGCACACACCTTGCTGCAGCTGCTCCAGGCAGGTAAGTAAAAAAATACTAAATTGTTATAATATTACATTTCACATCACAGCACTTTTACTTAGTTTTGGTACATTGTTCCCTGTTGGCAATACCAGAAATGAGAGGAAAAATGAGAACACTAGGTGGCCAACCTAATGAGAAAGCAAAGCAAGAAACAAAAGAACCATTCACACAGGTGGTTTGTCAGTCCAGGGAAATTCATGTACCAACACAAAGTTTACAAACATAAACCTTTTTTTTTTTAGTTTTTTTTTTTTAGTTTTTTTTAATTCACATCACTCTGTTAACATCTTCACAGGTTTATTAGCCGAAAAACGCATTTTTATCATGAGAAAGCAGTTTGAAGCTCTCCCCCCTGTCTTCATGGTTCTCTATGGAGAGGGGAGGGGTGGAGGGAGATGAGGCACCAAAACAGGACAACAAAGAGTTAATTTACAGCTACATCACTGGGCTATCTCCTCTGAAGTCAGTACTGACCTATCTAACCTCTGAATATCGGCTTTCACACAAATCCCGCTGTGTAATCCTTTGTTCTCTGCTCTCTGCTGCCGACTAATTTCCCTCCCCTCTCCATAGAACAGACAGGGGCAAGTATGATGCAACAAGACATGATATCCTGATAATGAGCAGGGAGGGGGGGGGGACCTGGGGAAAGTCTTTTTGAATGCAGATAATGACCTAATAAACCCAACTACAAAGTTTCTTAAAATTGCCTGGACTATTGATTTCTGCAAGAGAAAATACAACAGTAATACTTTAAATCTGACTATTCAGATGCAAAGAAAGAGTAGGTTTGTTTTTAGATGAATTTTTAAAGGGAACCAGTCACTGGACACTCCAGTGGAGCCCCGGATACTTACCCTTTGCTGGAAGTCCCGCTCCTAGATTCGGTCCCGGGACGAAGATGTCGCCGTCTGCAGCCATGTGCGTGCGCACCACAGATGAATCCGACACCCATAGAGAATGACGGCTCCAGTTATTCTCTATGGGCATCGGACTCATCTCTGGTAATTGGCATACAGCGTGCTCTCAGCTTCGGGCACCGATATCTCCGTCTGGGGACCGGATCCAGGAGCGGGACTTCCAGCAAAGGGTAAGTATCCGGGGCTACACCGGGGGGGTCGGGCGGGCTCTGCGCCGGAATCCCGGGTGACAGGCCCTCTTTAATGCCTTTAACTGCCTTTTTTATTTGTAAGTTATATCTTATAAACCTAAGCTAGGAATGGAGAACCTTCAGCCCCGGAGCTGTTACAAAACTACAATTATATACACACACACACACACACAGTTTGTATATAACACCATCAAAGATATTCAAGTCCATCGCAACACATACTAAATAAAGACAAAAATAGGGCTATGCGTAATTTAATTATAATTTATTGTGCAAAATGACCCACTGGCTGTTGTACAATCACTGGAAGATGGCAACAGTCTCCTATAAATATGTACAAGTATACAATAAGGCAGTCATAGATGTCGGCTGTCAGTAGGTCAGACCAGTCTAGGCTGTACACCGTCCGTGCCTGTCCGGGTCTTACCTATAACCATCAAAAATTCCAGACTAGTGTCAGTCAGTGGTTTACAATGCAATATAGTCCATAAAATGACCCGTGTCAGTCTATTAATAACACACCATGGTTTACAAAGTGACCCGTGTTGGTATGTTAGTAACGCAAAACAAGAAATCTAGGACCCCTGTCGGTCCATACATCCACAATGACCAGTGACGGTCTTACAGTGCAACACAATAAGGTAAGTCTATGACCAGTGTCGGTCAGTCTATTATATCATTCATAACAGAAATACCCAGGTTTGAGGGTAACTAGTTTGTAGTCTCATAGAAAAATGTGTTGCCTAGTCACCTTTACCCAACATGTTTCAGTCAAATTGTTGCAGTGATATCATCAGGGGCAAGCACAAGAAATGACATATGGTAAATAGCAAGACGTATTAACAGATGAACCTGCTGTTAGGATGCAGTATCAAAATAACCCAATCAATGGACAGTTGTTTTTGTACTCACAATACCACGGTGGGTGGACTAGGACCACTAAGATTTAGTATAGCAGTGGCTATCACTGATCTAAGGTCCTAATAGTCCCTTATAATGTAAGTACAGTATTCGTATTCGGTGGTGTGTCCTATGCGTGGAGTCGTGAGCGCTCCTCTCGTCTGCAGTGGCAGATAGGAGCTTTAGTTTAACTGTCCAAGCATGATGGGAATTGTAGTTTTGCAACAGCTGGACGGCCGAAGTTTCCCCATTCCTGATCTAACCAAACTTGGTAGAAAAGTGGTAGTAATTTTTAATAAAACAGTTGCATATGGAGCAGCTATGTAGGCAAGCCCCCTTTACTTACATAAAGGATCAATGTTTCATATTTTAGGAATATATGTTGGGATAATACTCTTTTTTCATTATTTTGCATAAACCAATAAAATGTGTATTGATTCACCTCCGCACACTTGCCATAGAGTAGCTACATACCACTCTATGGTCATTTCTGACCAAAGTTCTGGAGAACCAGTACTAGAGTCTCCTCTGAGTCTCATGTACCATGAATAATGCTCAGTGTTGCCTCTCTCTTCACTGAACAGGTTTAAGGCTTTTTCTGAAACATCAATCCTTCAGGCATTTTATTTGTTTGCAATGCACTGATGGATTTATGGGATCTATAAAGAATTGTAAAAAAGTTTCCCTTCTGTTAAGTGTTGTATAGGGAATGCACAGGGGAGCAGGGGACCAGCACTGTCATATTCTCTGGGCAGCAGTAAAGGGAGAATTGTAGGGTAATATATGTTACAGTAATTGAATCACTTTAGTATTTGTGGTTCTTAAAGGGAACTGATCACTATTAGGCCATGTTCAGACCTTGTAAAAGACCAGCCATTCCGTGACCCGGCCGGGTCAAAGAACAGCCGGTCTCAGAAAAGATCATCCCGGCCGGTACTGCAGTACCATCCGGATGATCTTTAGCGCTGCAGAGTTCTGATGTTATAACGTTTTTAGCAGCTCCTCATTGGGCTTCTAAAACGTTGTCTTACCATACTTGGTATGCCGTCCTCCTAGGGGGTATATAATTGAAAACGTTGTTTTATTCTGGCGTGCTTCTTTGCCTGTCAGTCATTCCCTGTAGAGCACGCTGACAGGCGAGAGCCGTGACTAGTCACGGCCCGGACACACCCAGATGACTAGTTCCGACCTCACCTCTTGCAGCGCTCTCTGTAATAAAACAGCATATTTTTGGGTATACCCCCTAAAAGGACAGAAAATCAAGTATGGTAAGACCACAAAAATAGAGAAAATAAGTGGCACCACAAGTGGATATTGCTGCTGTATATGTATTACCACTGGCGGGTAGTTGCCGGATTTGGCCACCTGGGCGGTGCTAACTTATCAAGTCCATGATAAATTCAAAAATATAGAGAAAAGAAGGTGCACTCGCCCACAGAGTCGTCTTAAATTTTTATTGCTTCTTCTTTACAAATCGGACATGAGGGGAGATTTATCAAACATGGTGTAAAGTGAAACTGGCTCAGTTGTCCCTAACAACCAATCAGATTACACCTCTAATTTTCTAAAGAGTCTGTGTGGAATGAAAAGTGGAATCTGATTGGTTGCTAGGGGCAACTGAGCCAGTTTCACTTCACACCATGTTTAGTAAATCTCCCCCATAGTGTGGACATAAACGGGAGCACACGCTAGATGAACGGAGTGGTGACAGCCTGTTTCACGCTCTAAGGTGCTTCTACGGACCATAGAGGTCCGTAGAAGCGCCTTAGAGTGTGAAACAGCCTGTCACCACCCCGTTCATCTAGCGTCTGCACCAGTCTATGTCCGCACTATGTCTGTTTTGTAAAGAAGAAGCAATAAAAGTTTTGACTCTGTGGAAAAGTATGGTAAGACAGCGCCTATTAGGAGCTGCTAACAGCGTTATATGCATGATAATAGTGTTAGGTTCCCTTTATAACTGAAATGAGAAGAAGTCTGCATAATCCCGCCTCCAAACAGATTCATAGAGAATAAAGGCAAGATTTCTTGAAAATGACGCTGAGGATGACTGTAATAAAATTGCCCTCATTCTCAGTGCCTTGTGCACTATGAGAACGTGAACATAACATCAGGTTAGAGACTTTTATCCTGCTGTTAGTTTCCCTTTAAGCCATTAGGTCGTGTCTGCTGACAAGCTTGGCCACTGTCTCCCCTAGCAGCTACTTGAATCAGGTTGAAACAGCGGGATTAGCTCAAGTAATGCAGCGCATTTCCAAAACTGTTTAAAGAGACTCTGTCAGTAGGTTTATGGTGTTCTATGTCAGGGTGGCATAAACTAGTGACAGAGAAGCTGAACAGAATGATGTATCACTTACATTGTTCTGTGCAGCTGATCCGGAGATCTCCTCCTGAATAACATGGACAATAAGTAGTCCTCTCCATTATGTGCATGAGCCCAGTAGTCCTGGATATTCATGAGAAGCAAAAAACTCTGCCCACCAGCTGCTGATTAGCAGTTATCTACCCATGCTGTCAATAGGCAGTCAGCTGTCAATACTCTCCCGCATATTAGGAGAACGGCTGAACAGAATGACATAAGAAATACACCAATCTTCTCAGCATTTCTGTCACTAGTTTATGCTGCCCTCATTTAAACCTAGTGACAGATTCCCTGTAACATTTACGTAGGCTAGTTCTATATTTACAATTTGTGGAGCTTCTCAATCGTAAACCAAGGAAGCTTTTGCTGTCCTGGCACGATGGGAATTGTGGTTTTGCCACAGCTGGAGGGCCAAAGGTTTCCAATCCCTGTTCTAAACATTATAGAGCCCAACTCTGTACATAGGCCATTGGTACCTTATGCCATCTATGAAATATAATTTTTAACACTGTGTTCAGCAACTTGGCATGACTGCCTGTATAATGGTATCTCATGTAGCCACGGCTTATTTGAGTGAATCATGGTGTTGAAAAAGAGTCCAGAGCGTTGTTATATTTTCGGAAAGCACTTGAAGGACTGGCTCCACTGAGCTCCCTGGGGAAGCTGACTGATATGATGTTCCCATGTACTTTGATTTCTATAGTCTCCATTTATCAGCATGGGATCTTCCATACACTTCTGAGATGTTGGTAAATCGTCTTATTCCACAATCTCGGCACCTGCTATTATTTTATTTACTGAAAATAATGTGTTTAGTCATAGAAGAAAAATATTATTAGCCCATAACTTCCAGCTTTCTTTTTTATGGCTGCTATCCCTTTTTTTATGTGATTCTTTCTTCCACTTTTTTTATACTCCTAGTTTTTTTTTATGAGCACTTTTAGCTTTCCAGCTGCATAAATCTATATGTAATACCTTCTTTCTGAAAAGTTGTGATTACAGTTACAATTGTAATTCTCCAAAAGGGCATATTTTCTCTGTCTGGATTCAGACTACCTAAAGAGCTCCAATGTTCGGATCTGATGCAAATCAAAGCTCACACACTTTAAGCTATTGTTCCATGTCCTGAATTAGTAACTGCGAGATGACAATATTATATTCCGATGTTACCCGCAGTCACTTTTGATTAGCGCATTATTCCTAGGCAGAATGCATGGATCACAGCCTGCTGATCTGTGGCATTTGGGAGAATAGCTTCACCCTGCATTTTGTCTTCTGAAAGTGCGCAGGCTGAGAGAAGAGACATAATGGAATGATGCCGGGGATTTTTCTTAGGAAGATATAAACTTCTGTAAAATAAACATTATCCTCTAGTTTTCTGGCTGTATAAGATGCTGATTGTCGTGGCCGCTCTTCACCCTTCATGTATTTATTCATACACAGAGATTCTAATTTCTCTTCAGACTCTCTTCTAGTGTAAAGTGGAATTTGATAGCATGTATTAGGGGCAATCTGATCACAATGTACAAATATATGAATGGGCAGTACAGAGATGTTTGTAGAGGGCTTTTTACTCCTAGGTCTGTAACCATGACAAGGGGAGGAAAGAAGATTTCACCATCAGCACAGATGCAGATTCTTTACTGTAAGAGCAGTGAGACTATGGAACTCTCTCTATTCTTTACTATAAGAGCACTTTACTATAAGAGCAGTGAGACTATGGAACTCTATATTCTTTACTGTAAGAGCAGTGAGACTATGGAACTATATTCTTTACTGTAAGAGCAGTGAGACAATGGAACTCTATATTCTTTACTGAAAGAGCAGTGAGACGATGGAACTCTATATTCTTTACTGTAAGAGCAGTGAGACTATGGAACTCTATATTCTTTACTGAAAGAGCAGTGAGACGATGGAACTCTATTCTTTACTGAAAGAGCAGTGAGACGATGGAACTCTATATTCTTTACTGTAAGAGCAGTGAGACTATGGAACTCTCTGCCACATGATGTTGTCATGGCTGATTCATTAAACAAGTTCAAGGGAGGTCTGGATGCTTTTCTTGAGAAATATAATATTACAAGTTTTATGGGCATTAGATTTATGGTGATAGGACGTTTATCCAGAGATTGTTCTGATCGCCATTGGAGTCGGGAATGAATTTTGGATGGTCATGGTTTTTGTCTTATTCTGGATCTACACAGTAGGGTTCTTCTTGGTTGAACTTGATGGACTCTTGTAGTCTTTCAACCTTATTTACTATGTTATGTCTACCCAATTGTTGTCAGTTTCTAGAATAAAAAAATGCAGGTTTTACCTGTATTAAAGGGGTACCCCGGCGAAAATCTTTTTCTTTCAAATTAACCAGTTTTAGAAAGTTATATAGATTTTTAATTTACCTCTATTTAAAAATGGTAAGTCTTCCAGTACTTAACAGCTGCTGTCTGTCCTGCAGGAAGTGGTGTATTTGTTTATTCTGAAGTGCTCTCTGCTGCCACCTCTGTCCCAGACAGGAACTGTCAAGAGCAGCTGAAAATCCCCATAGAAAACCTCTCCTGCTCTGGACAGTTCCTGACATGGACAGAGGTGGCAGCAGAGAGTAATGTGTCAGACTGGAAAAATACACCACTACCTACAGGACATACAGCAGCTGATAAGTATTGGAAGAATGGACATTTTTAAAAATTAAGTAATTTACAAATCTATATAACTTTCTGAAACAAGCTGCTTTAAAAGAATAATTTTCGCCAGGGTGCCCCTTTATCATATTGTTTATTGCGTGTGGGGCAGGTTTTTGAATTTAATCCCAGAAGTTTCAGTTTACTGACAGAAAGTAGGAATGAAAACACAAAGGAAGGAGATCAGGACATCACATTGTTTTATAGTAAGATTATATTTTGTTTGTCCATAGCAATGTGAGATATAAAAGCTGAGCTCCGAGCAACAAAGAAAATCTAAAAGGCAGCTTAATAAATCTTCCATAAAGTATGTACGTGATTTAAACATTTTACCCCCTAACGACCCCCCACCCCCACCCCAAAAAGAAGCCGTATATTAGTAACTAACGACCATCGTTCTCTGTAATGTGCTGAACGAACTCAGGTTAACGATAAACAATCTCGTATGCGATCGTTTATCGTTAATCGTCGCTCCATGTAGTAGGACCCCAAGGGCAAATGAATTGGATTAATCGCCCTGCCCTAACACGCACATAAGATAACTATTAACGCATACACCCGTATGACCAACAACAAACTCTTCAAATAGCACCAGCACACATGAATGTTCATCTCAGCTGTGCTGAGAATATAGGGGAACCTTTCCTCCCCTGGCACCATCTGATGGGACCAGCCAACTGTCTAATTATTCTTGCCATTCCCTATGAAAAGTTGCAAGTTCCGCTAAAACATGTGACGTATGTTGGGACCTTTTGAAAAACATAAAGAAAGCTATTGGTCAAAGTTGAACAGGTAATACAGGAAAAGTTCAGACCAGTGCAACCATTTTCTACTTTTTTTTTTTTTTTTTTTTGAGTCGAAATTTCAGGGCAGCTGAGATTAAAGGTATCCTGTACCAACCTAGTCTAAAAAGTTGACCTTAATATGTATTTGGGATTTATGTTTGTATTTTCAGCTCTGAAGAGGAGCTGTCAAGGTGCCGTGAAACTATTCTAAAGCTGAATGAAGTTTTGGAGTCTGAAAGAAGAGAGAGTAGGTCTGTAAGTGAGGAGAGGTTAAAACTTGTGCAGGAAAATCAACAGCTGCGGAAAGACGTGGAAGAGTGGAAAAAGTCGGCTACAGAGGCCCAACAGAAAGTCACGTTTCAGGTAATGTCCAGCGTAAGGTTGTGTGCATACTGCTGGTACTTATCTCTGTCTCTGGCATGAGTTAGCTGAGAATTATAAAATATTCAACCACTGGGCCTCTTTTTAATTTTTTATGAAAAAACAATAGACCAGAGTTTGATATCTTAATGCAAAACCTTTTCCATTATCGTTGTCTTTTCTAATTTTCTCTTTTTTTTTTTAATATGATATAATATATTATATTTTTTTCCACCTTAGTAACTTATTGCCTATTGCTAGAATAAGCAATCAGTTCAGCTACCTGTACGTATTAGGATCCATAAAAAAAGGGATAAAAAGCTGATCGCTGGGAGGTCAGACCACCAGGCCCTCATCAATCCTGAGAAAGGGGATGCAACTACTTCGCAATTAAACGGTCACCAAGCCTGCGTCGCCATAGATGCGTCCACGGTCATGGCTTTGGTGCGGGTCCCAGCCATAGGATGCCCTATGATCAGCTTGTTCTCCCCAATTTTCTGCTTCGGCAGTGCTGTGTCAGTGGCAGCGGTTGATCAAAGCGGAGACCACGCCTTAGGCAGCCCTATAGTTCCCAACACTAACATTGGCGGCAGCAGAGAGTGGCTGTCACCCATTACTGCTGCCACTCAACACGTAATAGCGTATAAATGAAAAATTATTAATTTATTTTATTGAAGTCTTATTACAAAGTAAAAAAATGTGCACATCTGGAGTTCCTCTATAAAAGCAAAAATATTCATTAATATTATTAGTGTTAGACCTTGTCGTGGAGTCCATTTGGAGGTTCTCTTAAAGTGTACCTGTTGTTATAACTTTCAAAATCTAAATCAACAGTAGATGGGAAATAAAGCAAGTTTGCAATATACATTACTTTTTTTTGTTATCATCATGTTGTAAAACAAAGCTGCACTTACCAGAAATCCAGGTCCAGTCTCCTAAAGGCAGTTATATAACAGCTATACGTACTGTATCCAGGTCCAGTATCCTGAAGGCAGCTATACAACAGCTATACTTACTGCATCCAAGTCCCAGTGTCCTGAAGGCAGCTATATAACAGCTATACTTACTGTATCCAGGTCCCAGTGTCCTGAAGGCAGCTATATAACAGCTATACTTACTGTATTCAGGTCCAGTCTCCTGAAGGCAGCTATATAACAGCTATACTTACTGTATTCAGGTCCAGTCTCCTGAAGGCTGCTATATAACAGCTATACTTACTGTATCCAGGTCCAGTCTCCTGAAGGCAGCTATATAACAGCTATACTTACTGTATTCAGGTCCAGTCTCCTGAAGGCAGCTATATAACAGCTATACTTACTGTATTCAGGTCCAGTCTCCTGAAGGCAGGAATTCCGGCCAGTACAGAGAGTCACGGCTTAATGTGTCCATCAGTCACATGGCTTCCTTCTCTCTGTGAGCGCTCAGATGGCCTGGGATACACCGGACTTCCTGTGTTCTGACCTCCCTTTCCATCCTGTGGAGTTTTCCCAGATAGGTGTTGTGGTTTAGGGAGGATCATCCAGGTAGGTTGGGACAGTGGAGTGGATGAGAGCAGGCCTGTCCTGATCCCAGCCTATCGTGACAGGATGTATCATGTAAATCCCTTAGTGCCTTTTTACGATTATCTGACAGATTATCTGCCAAAGATTTGAAGCCAATCTTGGATTTGAAAAGAGGAGAAATCTCAGGCTTTCCTTTATGACCTGATCTCTGTTTATAGTCTGTTCCTGGTTTTGGCTTCAAATCTTTGGTAGATAATCTGTCAGATAATCTTTCTGTGTAAAAGGGCCCTTAGCATTGTTGCTGCTTGGATCAGGGTTTAATTAATTTGAAAAACATCCAAAAGGTAATGTGGCCTCCTAAGAAATGTAATCACCCAGTGTGTCAAATAGAAAAATAGAAAGTAGGCACTAGAAGTACTGTGGATTATGTTGGTACTATACTGTGTAAGCTACCAAAAATAAATAAGAGTTGTAGAAAGATTATACTATACAATATAATAAGCCAAAGATTGTATGATTAGCAGGTAAATGTGTCTCTATGAAACAATACAAATTGCAGATTCGCTTTGTCACAGCTGTGAATCCAGAAATTACCCGTCCTAAGCCAGATTTTATGTTAAAAAGAAAAGTAGAAAGAAAACACTGGTTACATCTCTGGTCCGAAAAAGGCCATTCAAAGTTTTATTTATGTGGATTTCAGCACAGTAATTACAATCTGAGCACTTTCCATAAATTACAATTTAAAACGCCAAATGTATCCCTGCAAATTACCACAACAGACAGATGGTAAATGCAGCAAAATTGAACAATACGAACACTTGGAGCTTTTTGAGAGCAATTATTATACATTGTAATCCTATTAAATCGAATAGTATTTCTTATTATCAGCTTTTTGCATAATTCTATGAAAACAGACCCAATCCAGCACCTGTATCCGTTATTACAAGGAGACATAAAAATCAGGATATTGAGGACAATACAACTGTCTGGTCATGTTGGTAAGAATAGGAAACCTTTATGGTGTATTTGTTTTAGTTCATGGTCTAAGTTTGTATTATATTCCCTGGTGGAGGATCAGTTATATGATCTCTTGTACTTGTTTAGTGATGAGTGTTTTCACTTTGAAGTGGGTAGGTCTAAAGGGTCATCTGCTTATGTGTTAATGGGTGCTGCCACACAGAGCAGGGTCCTGTTTACTTCATGTACTTTATATTCTTGATGATGCAAACAACAAAAGGAAAAAAGTATTGGCACTCACCACTTCTTTTTTTTAAAGCTGGTTAAAATGTTGCAGGCATTCACAGGACTCGTTTCGTGCACTTCGTAAAGGCTGCGTGACCATGTTTTTAAGTTAAACATATTTTTTAAGAGTTTTTTTTAAATGTTTTCTTCATTTCACTATCAATATTCTAAAATAATCCTAAAATCTTGCTGTGTTTGACTCGATTATCATCCAGGAGTGTTGCTAGAAAGGCTCCTGCAACCGATCAGCCCTTGTAAAAGTGACAGGGGTTGTGAGGCCGATGGCGATAAAGGAAAACTGTGCCGTCAGTTTAAAGATGACAAGCAGCAGTCTATACTTACATCCGCACTTCTAGTGATCGGGCATCCAGGTCTTCCGGCTGTATGTTCAAGCCCCGCCTCCTCCCGAACGATTGACAGAGGAGGTGGGTCCTAAAGATACAGCCGGAAGACGACAGAGCTGGACGCAAGATCACAAGCAGCGCATATTTAAGTATATACTGGTGCTTGTGATCTGGAAACTGACAGCACAGATATATACATCAGATATATACATAAACCACAAAAAAAAGAAGACTGTTATGTATATATTTGTGTCAGTTTCCAGATCACAAGCAGCAGTGTATACTTACATTCGCGCTGCTTGTGATCTGGCATCCAGCTCTCTCGTCTTCCGGCTGTATCTTCAGGCCCCACTTCCTCTCTGTCAATCATTAAGGAGGAGGCGGGGCTTAAAGATACAGCCGGAAGACCTGGATGCCGGATCACAGGCAGCACGGATTTAAGTATACACTGCTGCTTGTGATCTGGGAACTGACAGCAAAGATCTTTACATAACTGTCTCCTTTTTGTGGGTTGTCAGCATATCAATGAATGTCTTTTTTTAATCTCATAGTTAAGCACCTTGGCTAATGAATATTCAGTAAAGGAACAAGGCTTCAAGGTGCAATTACAGGAAATGGAGGACGGATGTCGAAAGTCTATAGAAGAATTAATGAAGCTTTTGAAGGCTCAGCAAAAAGCAAGCTACAAGTGGAAAGAGGAGACGACTAACCTTACTAAAAACACAGAGAGCAGGCTACGAAAACTGCGGTACGTACATGTCACACACCAACTGCATTATATTAAAATT
The DNA here is from genome assembly GCF_027789765.1 of Dendropsophus ebraccatus. Lineage (NCBI taxonomy): Eukaryota > Metazoa > Chordata > Amphibia > Anura > Hylidae > Dendropsophus > Dendropsophus ebraccatus. The sequence continues at coordinate 138,121,138 of NC_091460.1, read as the reverse complement.
CAAGTTCTTTGATCAAGTATAGAGGTTCCTTTTATCATCAAGGAAGACAATGGAAACGTTGAGGCGGTGTCACAATCTTCTTTTGTCCCACATGGCCACTTTTCCCCCTACTCTTGTCTCCAGTTCAGGTGCGATTTGCAATTAAGCTCCATTTACTTCAATGGAACTGAGTTTAAAACCCCACCCCACCCAATCTGGAGACAAGAGAGGGGGAAAGTGGCCATGTTTTTGTAGCGCTGGATAACCCCTTTAATGCCAGTTTGTGGTGCTAGTCCCTGGGCTTTGACAGCTGCTTTCTAAAACCCTAAATCGCTTCATTCAGAATAGTCTGCAGTTTGAAGCCCCCTTATTCCCTACAGATTATCATATATTGGATTAGTTGCTTGTGTGGTTAAGATGAACGTTCATGTGATGTTCCTTAAAGGGGGTTGTTAAAAAAAAAAAAAATCTTTTAAATCAACTGGTGCCGGTGCCAGAAAGTGCTAGAGACATGTAATTTACTTTTGTTAATTTACTCCAGTCTTCCAGTACTTATCAGCTGCTATATGTCCTGCAGGAAGTGGTGTATTCTTTCCAGTCTGAAGAGCAGGAGAGGTTTTGTATGGGGACTTACGCTTATGCTGCTCTGGACAGTTTCTGACATGAACAGAGGTGGCAGCAAAAAGCACTGTGTCAGACTGGAAAGAATCCATCACTACATGCAGGACATACAGCAGCTGAGAAGTACTGGAAGACTGGATATTTTTTTTTTTAATGGAGGTAAATTACAAATCTTTGGCACTTGCTGGGACCAGTTAACCTGAAAGAGAAAATTCTTGTGTAAACAACCCCTTTAAATCTCCAAATATGCCAAGGTGTCTGCAAAAGACAGACAGTGATCTCTTCTGCTTATTTGAATCATAAAAAAAAAAAAAAAAAATCAGTGGAGTTGCCCTTTAACTATTGCACACCTGCCATTGTATGGGAAGCTGTAGCCCGGCCTATAGAGTTGCTGTAATAACTGTATAGTTAGAGCCAGCTGTAGCTGAACCATTTTGATGAGGCCGTGATTCCACATCACATGGTTATCGGGGAGGAAATATAGACTTGGTTTCGTCTACAATCAGAATGCAAATGTGGAAACGCAGCCTGAAGTTGGGGGGAAAAAATATAGAAACGTTATTAAAAAAGTAACTTGAGGTATTTTTGGAGTTAGTGGAAAAGCTAAAAACCAGCAGGAGGGACGGCTGCACTTTCAGGTCTCCTAGAGGTGACGTGTAAAGGAAGCATCATATTTCCCCCTATTAATACATTGTGTTTTACCAAGTCAGCGATTTTTAGGGTAAAGCTTAATTTTAGCCAAAGTTAAAACCGTTCTACTCCGGAATATGTCACCATGATATAGCGGATTTCTATTTCCGTCCTGCTCGGAAAATATATTTTCTATTTTGCCAAGAAACCAAATGGAAGAAAATAAGGAGCGGCGTGGCCCAAGCGTGCGCACACACTTCATCTGTATTTACAAATATGCATTGCACACACATTTCTTTCATTCCCGGTGCCCTTTAGCTGACATTTTTGCTGAGACTTGAAGCTCATCCAAGTGCTTTGCTTTTCCAAGGTATGCTAATTAAAAACTTGCTCAGCAGAATGTAATGTTGCAGTGTTATTTATACTGCCGGAGAATAGCTTCAGCAAATAGTGACCCCTCCGTAGCGCTGCCAGCTTAAAGGAAATATTCTTTAAACAGCTGTTATGTGTTTAAACTCATCATTATTCAGAATGGAAGCCCAACCACACTTGGCATTTGTAGTTTTTTTTTTTTGTTTTTTTTTGTATATAGTATAGTGCATGTCTGTGTTTTTTTTTATATAGTATAGTACATGTCTGTTTTTTGTATATAGTATAGTGCATGTCTGTGGGTTTTTTAATATAGTATAGTGCATGTCTGTGTCTATTTTTTTATATAGTATAGTTCATGCCTGTTTTTTTGTATATAGTATAGTGCATGTCTGTGTCTTTTTATATATATATATATATATATATATATATATATAGTGCATGTCTGTTTTTTTTATAGTATAGTGCATTTCTGTTTTTTTTGTATTATAGTATAGTGCATGTCTGTGGGGGGTTTTTATATAATAAAGTGCATGTCTGTGTCTTTTTTTTTTTTTTTTTTTTTTGTATATAGTATAGTGCATGTCTGGTTTTTATTTTTTCTATATAGTATAGTGCAGGGGTTCTCAACTGGCGGACCGCGGTCCGAACCCGGACCGCGGAGGCCAGCTGTCCGGACCCCTGGTCAGACCTCCTAACCGCCCCAGATCCGGTCCGTCCCGCTCCCCACCGCACTGCCTCCCGCCCCATAGGCGTACTGTCCTTAGATGTCAGTACGCCTGTGGGGCTGGGGGCAGTGTCGGTCCGGCCCCCGGCTGATACGCGCTCTGTAGGGATGTCCCGGGGATTCCCCAGCAGAGCGCGCACCACAGACCTCATTGTACGCTGCCGGCCTGTCCTTCCCGGAAGTGCAGGCCGGCGGCGTACGCTGAGGTCACTGATGCGCGCTCTGCTGGGGAATCCCCGGGACATCCCTACAGAGCGCGTATCAGCCGGGGGCCAGACCGACGGGAAGAGAAGAAGACAGCCGCAGCGGGGAACGAGGTGCTAGGTGAGTTGTTTTTGTTATTTTTTTTTTTTTTTTTATGTCTGGGGGGCATCTACAAGGGGAGAGCGCACAGGTGGACTATATACTACAGGGGGGACCTCACAGGTGGCTATATACTACTGAGGGGGCTATATACTACTGGGGGGAGCGCACAGGGGGCTATATACTACAGGGGGGACCTCACAGGGGGCTATATACTACTGAGGGGGCTATATACTACTGGGGGGAGCGCACAGGGGGCTATATACTACAGGGGGGACCTCACAGGTGGCTATATACTACTGAGGGGGCTATATACTACTGGGGGGAGCGCACAGGGGGCTATATACTACAGGGGGGACCTCACAGGGGGCTATATACTACTGAGGGGGCTATATACTACTGGGGGGAGCGCACAGGGGGCTATATACTACA